>NW_021703782.1:54440401-54794057 GCF_005190385.1 Monodon monoceros
ATATATATATATATATATATATATATATATATATATATATAGTGGAGATTTATTATAGAAATTAGCTCACATGGTTATGCCAGCCTGGCAGTCTCACTGTCTGCCATCTGCAATCCAGAGAACCAGGAAAGCCTATGGTATAATTCAGTGTGCTCCTAATGCCTGAGAACCAGAGGAACCGCTAGTGTACATCTCAGAATCTGAGGGCCCAAGACCCAGGAGCTGCCATGTCCAAGGGCAGAAGATGGATATCCCAGCTAAAGAAGACAGAAAATTTGCCCTTCCTCCACCTTTTTGTTTCATTAAGGCCCTCAACAAGTTGGATGATGCCTTCCCACATTGATGAGGGCAAATCTTTACTCCGTCTACTAATTCAAGTGCTTTCCACAACACTCACACAGACACACCCGGAAATAATGTTTTACTAGCTATCTGGGCATCCTTTAGCCCAGTCAGTTTGACACATAAAATTAACCTTCACTTCCTCACTCAGCTTTGTTCCTGTTAAATTAAATTACCTTCTAAATCACACTATTAATCTATGCTCTGTGGTCAAATCTGTTTTTCCTTTCTCAAGTGTTGCCTCCTTCATTTCTCCTGGACATAAGTAATTATCTACTTCCTCTGAAATTCTATAGCAATTTAAATGTACTTCTCTTTGGACTTTAATATTCTCATTTCAGATTTGATTATATAAATGAAATATAACTATAGTTATTGTTTAACAATTTAAACAGAATTAACATTAACTAAAAAGTAATAATTTATTTACCTTACCTCTTAATCCTGTCTCCTTAGCAGTTACTAAGAAGTTTGGAGTGCTCATTCAAAAGCTTTCATATGTAAAATGGAATTATACTTTCCATAAAATCTATGACTATCCTTCATCACTGAGCAATATTTATGAGATATTTTTCTCACTTAATATATAGATCCACTTACTTTTTTCAGTGTTTGCATATCATTCTATGTTATGGTTGTGCCATTTTTCTTTATTTCCTTCTGACAGAAATGTTAAAAGTCATAAATGATGTGCTCATTAAAATTCCTGTATTATGAGAGTCATCATGAGCAAAGTTAAAAGGCAAAAGACAAATTGGGAGAAAATATTTGTATTCTGTCTAACTGATAAAATATAGTGTCCAAAATATATAAAGAGTCAACAAATAGATGATAAATATGCAAGTATTCCCATATAAACTTTTTTAAAAAGCAGTGTGCTAAGCTAAATAAAACTCCCAAAGTTATCCAAGTTTTCATCCCTGGAGTCTGTAAATGTTACCTTATATGGCCAAAAAGTCTTAGCAGATGTGATTAAAGTTAAAGATCTTGAGATGGAGAGATTTTCCTCATTATTCTAGTGGGCTGCACGTGTCATCACAGGAGTCCTCATAGGAGTCAGGCAGAGAGTAGTTTGATTACAGAAGAGAAGGCAATGTGGAACAGAAGCAGAGATTAGACTGCTGAGGCCATAAACCAAGGAATGCTGGCTGTCACCCGAGGTTGGAAGAGGCAAAGAACAAATTCTCTCCTGGAGTCTCAGGAAGGAACTACCCCTGCTGACACCTTGATTTACCCCTCATGGACTCATTTCATACTTCTGGCCTTCAGAACTGTAACAATACATTTCTGTTGTTTTAAGCCACTAATTGTGTGGTAATCTGTTATAGCAGAAATAGGAAACTAATATAAATACTACTAATAAGCATTTCTGTAATTATTTTTAGGCACTCTTCTATGCATATAAATTATATAAACTCCTTGAAAATAAAGTAACTGTCATACCAACCTTAGCAGGATTCTGAAGCACCAGGAATTAAGGCAGCTTGTTCAAGGTGTCATACTTAAGTAAGTGGTAATGCAGGGATTTGAACTGAGGCAGTCTAGGTCCTGAGACCATATTTTAAACCATTGTACTATACAGGCTTTCTAGGGACTGTCAATTTCAGAAACAAGTTGATGGCCAAGGGACACAAGGGGTCAGATTGAGAGAGAGCGGGTGGTGGCAATTAAAGACAGATAACATTGAGTGTCGGCAAAGATGTAGAAGAAAAAAAGTCTTCACATTATGTGGAAGGGGCTGTAAACTGGTGTTCCTTTTGGTGGTGGTGGTGGTGGTGATGATGGGCACTTTTAAAAGGTTTATCCTAATGAATAGTGTGCATTACTCTCTAGCCAAACACTTCCGCATACTGATAAATCCATTGGGGTACTGTTTCTAATACTCTAAACATATGAACTTTTTTTTTTCAAGCTGACATTAATTATACTTAATTTATAAATATGATGTTATTTCCTTGCACTTAAGCTAGTCCACTAGTATGATTTTTAGTACCCACACCCCAAGTGAGACATGTAAGAATAATCTTTGGAGCATTTTTCAAAGAACCATTTTTATTTGTCCAGCTACTCTCCCTCTTCCTCATCAGGAACATGAGTTCTTAACTCTCACTGTAAGAATCTCTGCTACAGTTAGTGGCTCAGTCCAACAGGGAAATGCTCCATCCTTTAGAGAATTATAGTAGATGAAAGGATGGTCAACAAAGAATAAAAGGACTAATATTTATTATCTTCTGTGGCTTTTCTGTGTGTGCCAGATTTGTGCTAGTACATTTCACACATTAGGGTATTTAAGCTTCATAAAATCCCAGGAAGTTGAAGCCCTATCTTCCACTGTAAAACTGAGGATGCTAAGACTCCATAATATTAAACAAATTTATGAGTGTCACACAGTCAGCAAATGGGAGAGGTAGGATATAAATCCAGATCTGACTTTTCGCTGCATGGACCTTCATCAGTTTTTGAAATATTAAAGTCAAAACTGGCAAAACGTTTTGCAAATAAAATGCACAAATGAAACAGGATCCATACTGAATAGGTTTCAAGTCCTAAATGAAGATCACTAATAAGTGCACAGTGGTATAATCATGCCAGGCTGTGCTCTCCATAGGTCAACATGAGTGACCACCCAGTTGTTTCCCATATGGCCTGTTGGGCATTCAGGCAAGCTAGTAGTTCTCTCTTAGGACAGAGCTTAGAGAGACAGAAAATCTTCCTATCCTACTTTAGGAACAGAATGCATAACAGGACTGTGAAATCGTACAAATGTCACCTTTTCTTATTAGTGCAATTTGATTTTTTTAAGATTGCTTTGTAAATTAGCGTTAGCTTGTGATATGTGAACCCATGATATCCTCTCTGCACCTGAAAAATTGGAGTCATTCTTTCGTCTGAACTCTTTGGACATTTTGCTAGGAACAGCTCCCATCTGTTTACCAAGGAAAGTCCAGGGATTCAACTTCTCTCTATCTACTATGTCCTCCTAATGCCAAAAGTTTCAGTGGCAGGTACTCATTCAAAAATATTAAATGTTAGACTTTCATTTAATGATACAGAACCTGTACCAGGTAATACAGTGTAGAAAATTTTCTAAAAGTGCTATCAAAATTTTCTAAAGTTGTTATTTAATAGGTAACTTATTTATAATTGAGAGTTTATTGAACTAGAGAGGATAAAATTTTAGGCTAAAATGTCTATGAAGTTAAACATGAGTATTTTCCTCTCTTGACCTTTAGCAATCTTTTACATTTTTTCAAAACATCTTTGTATCTTTTTCCTTTACTGAAAGATATTAAAATATAGTGTTCTTGAAATGATTTTTTTTTTTTTTTTGCCTGTACTTGAAGTTGTTTTCCTTCTAGTTAACTTTTCCCCCACTACAATTATGCAAACTCTTTCTAGTTTTCACTTGTGGAAACTTTCAACAACATTTTATCAGAAGAAACAATTTTGCATAAAGAAACATAAAAAAGCAGAATATCACAGTAGTGTTGGTTATATCAATTTTTCTATTCATTTATAAGCCAAATCATTTTCTGTTTCATAAAGGCTTTTATTTTTTCAAAAATATATTTTCTTAAAATTTATTATTGAGTGTTTATGCTATTCTGAGCTTTATTTTATTTGGTAAAATTTTGTGAGGGATAGTTTACTTACAGTATTTCTAGGGAGATTGGGAAAGAATTTTTATGACGTTATTAAATAAACTTTTGAACAAATTCTGGATCTAGCCTTTATTTTAAAAGTATCAGAAAATTTTTTCTCATCATTAGTAATACACACTCAAGTGATGAATTTGAGAAATACACAAAGTATATAAATAAATAGATAAATAAATATCACTGTATCCAAAGATCTGTTGGCCTTTGTTTTGCCTTTTATGTATTTAGTGCTATACATTTTTATTATACGTATATTTACCAAAAACAAAGACCTTATTTTATTTGTCCTTTTTGTAATCTATTTTTATTCACTTAGAAGAAATATTCCCGTATCCTTAATGATTCATTATTTTAAATTGTATATTTTAATTTTTTAAATCGTTACTGAATAAGAAATGTAGCTGGTATGATCATGGATGAAATATCACTATTTCATAGAATTTTTTTCATTGTTCTGTTCATGGCTCATTTTACAATATTTCTGCCTGACTAAAACAGAACCAGCCTATTTGTTTCAGTCCAGGAGTTAGTGTTTTCTCTTACTCTATACAGCATAAATTCTTAAATGCTGAATTCCAGTAATTTCACGTGGTATTATAAATTAAGCTTTCTCTTGTTTTTGCTTTCTCTTCAGTAAACTATACCTCTAGGAAATAAAAATCATTTGCTCTCCACAGGTGACCTACTCTCAATGACTAAAGAATAGATAGATCAGTGCCATTTATTTAGAAGGTTTTCAAAATCAATACTTTTCAAGGAGAAAATAAAATATCTCATAAATCTCCACCAAAAAGATCCTTGTTCTAAAAAAATCCCAACACTTGAGATTTAAGCCATGTAGTCAGTTGTATGGACAATGAAATCTAAGTTACTTTTTAGTTTGATGATAAAATTGTTCAGTTGCTAATTATTTTTGAGTAATTCATTCCATAAATAAGTTAATGGTTAATATATGGATAAGGTATCTATTTGAATTCACATGCAATAGGCTTATTCCCAGGAATTAGTATATCCTCAGGATATTGATAACTTCAGTGACAGAACCTTATGTAGAATATATTTCAAAGACTTATAAGATTATATTTTAATATCTTCACAGATCCACACTGTATTTATATCAGTTATAACTATTTTATTATTATAACTATGTTCATTTATCATGATTCTAATGAATGAATATATTTGGTTATATTCATTACTTTAAAAATACTGTATTATATGTCTCTAGTGTTTAAACGTTCTAAGGGGTATGGGTTTGGGAATGCAGCCTCTCAAAATGCCTGTTTGAGAAACCCACAATAAGACTGGGTTAAGTTTATAGGTCAGCATCACACAAGGAAGGAGGTAAAATCATTGGCTCATCCTTTCCTAACCTATCTATTTAAACCCAGGCAATAGTTTATAATCTTTGTTTTGAGCAAACATAGACAGCTACAAAGAGCTTTTGATTATAATGTCCTTTAACCCAGTGTGAACAGCTGTCCACTTGGTTGTCTTGGCCATACTACATTTTAATAAATGGAATTTTACAGGGTTGCCTCAGCTAAAGATAGAAAGCAGGTAAACATCCTCAGCAGGAGAGAACACTTAGGGAGGTCATGAATTAGACAATTCTTTTCATCTTCATAATATTATGAGGACATTATTTCTTTGGTTGTATAAAAAATGTATCAGTCTTTGTTAAGGCTAATGCCAACTGTATGTGAATGATGATGTATTTGAATTTACACATTTAAAATAATGGACGTGAGGCCCAGTAAGTACCTTCAGTCATGCAGTAGGGACCTAGAACTGCTTCTTACTCTCTCACTGCTGCCACTCTGGTCTAAGCCACCATGAGGTCTCGTCTGGATTATTGAAAGTGCCTCCTACCGAATCTTTCTGCTTTTGTCTCCCTATCATCCACACTGCTTGCTGCTCACAGCACAGACTGAACTTTCGAAAATGAAGTCAAATCACGTCACTCCTCATCTCAAAGTCTCTGTTTCACATCTCACTGAGGATGAAACCTAGAGCACCCACCTAAGTAGAACCTTTTATCCCTCATTCTTCCTTCCTTGCACTCCTTTCCTACTCCTCTCACTGCAATGACTTCACTTGTTCTCTCCACTCCCACCACCCTGCTCAGTGTGCCTCTGCCCTTCCTCTTCCACCTGCCAAACTGTTCTTCCCTTATTTATCCGCATGGCAGGCTCCCTCACCTCTTTCAGGAATTTTCTAAAATGTCATCATATAGTGTGGCTTTCCCAACTACCTGCTTTAAAATGGTAACTGCCCATGGCTAAAATGCCTTCCCTTCTCTAATACTTATCAATATCTGACATACTTTCTCCGTGATGCTTGTGTATGTGTCTGACTCCTTCCATTAGACTGTAAGCACCTTTAGGGACAGTTTTTGTTTGTTTGTTTTTGTTTGTTTATTGCTGTAACCCAGTGCAAAAAAAAACAATGTCTGGTATATGAATTGTGACTGGGATGTACTTCTACACAGACTTTATATATTAATACATGTGGAAGTATATTAGGCACCTGACTTCATAACAGAGAAAAAATAATCAGCTTGTTAGCTTCAGATCTATATTTCTATTCTCAAAGCTAGTTGCACACAATTTAGGAGAGGCCATAGGCCTTTACCTGAAGTTCAGCACATGAAAATGTTGTAAAACTATATTGATGTGAGTTAAGGCATAAAATAAAATCATCTGTTGATGAATACTTATTACAAAAGGTCCTGTGCTAGACAGTCTGGGGATTTAATGAACTACAGAGGAAGGATTCTCTTTATAATTAATTAATAATACAGAAAAAGTGCTTAAAACTATGATGCATAATGAACAATTAAATATTGACACCAGACAAGTCGCTTATTCTCACTGGACCTTGGTTCCCTCAGCTGTAAAATGTATTTGCTGGAAAAAAATCAGTGGTTTTTATGATTTTGCTTATTGAGATTTTATGGGCCCTTAAAGAATCTCTTTAAAATCCTGTTAAAGAACTTAGAGTGATCAACTAGGAAAGGCTGCTGAGTATCTAAGCCTAAGACCCCAGACATTGTCTATGTACAAATAACACCCCCTTCAACTAGAAAAGCTCTGTATCTGTGAGTTTTACCTATTGCACTGACACATAAGAGTTTGTTTGAGCAAAGAGAGCCAAGCTCCAGGTTCCAAAAAATTAGTTGAAACTACACCAATGCTCTAGCAATCTATGATTGGTATAGTACTTCCTTCACAACCCTTAAAAATGAAAATTTATAACTGTAAGAAAAATAAAGTTGCCTCCTAAGTATAATAGGAACTTTTGAGAGGCCATTTGTTCCAGGTGTCCTAATTTGTGATTCTGTTCAAGTACAAGGAGTACAAAATCAGCTCTTATATGAGAATTTCTAAGTCCAGGTCCATTACCATTTTCTACAATGTCAAGACTTGTTATGATTTTCAAAGGTATTTATGATGCCTTTTTGAGGTATGGACTAGTAATTGCTATTGTGACCTTGTGATTCCCCATTTTGAATGACAAAAAAAAGAAACAAAAAAATACATGTTTTATATCCACTTTGAATATGGCTATGGCACAGTAACAAAAAAATTAATTAATGATGATTATTTTTCCCTACAGCCCAAAAGTCCCAAGGAAAGTGTAGTAAATTAGGAGATTGAATAGCATTTAGTAAACTAGAGCTTCTTCTTCTCTTTTTTGCTTCTTCTTAATTTGATAATTTCTTAAACATTTGATTAAAAAGTCTTACCAAGAATATACTTCACACTACTGACCACTTTTCCTTCATAGAATTTAAGGTGGTTTATACAATTCCTTTTAAAATGCAGTACGACAAGTGTGATAATTTGTTATTGTTATTGTATCAAGAAAGTCCTAATTTATGGATTTGAAAAGTATCATAGATTTTTTAAATAATGGATGGAGATGACATTGACAAGCTGTGAACACATACTGACCCATTGGGAGTCAGCTAAAAATTGTTCCTGGGGGTAAGTGAACTTCAAGAACAGAAAATATGCCCTTTTCTATCCATCTGGGACAGATATATCTTTTAGAAATGAAGTTATACAAGACACATTACTTGGTGTTTCCCTGACACTGTTGATAGTATAGTACCACGAGGGACCCCATTCTTGCTTTCTCACATGTCATTCTTGAGGTGTATCACCCTTGAACTGTAGATATCACACTGTGTTATTGTTTGCAGTTGGTTGATATTTTTAAATATAGTCTTTGCTCTTTATCGAGCATAAAGAAAAACCATAAATAAGTTTCCTAGGAGCCAGTATATGCTTATTTGTGTTGTATTTGTCTATATATTTATTTATGATAAAGGAAGACTGGTACTACTTCTCTAAAATGCATGACTAAGGAAGCTTTTAAGGAAAATCTATAGAAATGCTATATAAATATTTAATATATCTTTACTTCTCTATCATATACTTGCCCGTTCCTCATATGTTTGTGATATAAAAGGAAGACAATTTTCCAAATGATTAAAAAATAAATGTTTAATTCCACTCAGTCTTTTAAAAATATAGCCAACACATGAGCATGTTCTATGTGCTCAGCTAAACTCTCTGTGATTGAACTCAAGAATGATTAATGTTGGCTATTTTAAAAGGAGTTTATAAATTGTTATGATGAATGTGTAAGTATTCAACATACATGAAGAAGATGCAGAAGAGTAGAGGGTTTTGACTCTTTGTCATTCCTGTCTACCAGTTTCAAGAAGAATGTCTCACACATTCTCACTCAAAAAATGGTTGTGTAACATATATAGTTGACATAGTCATTATAAACAAAATACAAGAGAGAAAAATCTAATCTTTCATGCAGATATGAGAAAATTTCACACTTAAGCTCAACCTTAAAAGATCAACACTGGGACTGAATCCAACAGTGAAGAAATTAGGTGCATTTTAGAAAATACTATGAAAAGAAAAAGAAGGAATCAGATATAAAATTGAGAAATGCCAGGAAAGGGCAAAATATAGGGCTTGTAAAAGTATTAGTCCAGGATCAAATTATAAGTAGCTTTAACTATTATGATAAGGAATCACTGAATATTAATAAGTAGCCATATGACTTGATCAGATGGATATTTTGAAAGATATCTCTGGTGATAATATAGAAGATAAATTGAAAGAAAGGAAAACTGAGTTTTTTTAAAATATAAGGATTATATGAAAAAAGGATGCTTGTAAGCATTTACGTTTCCACCAAAATTTAGTTATAAATCTGACACACAATGTGGCCCTGAAATGATCTGTCCTTCCAGTGAAAGAAAATACAATTCATGTAAACATACCATAATTTGCTATTTTTTTTTCCTGGAAATGATGGCTTTATATAAAATAAATTGAGAACCTCAGGACTAAAAATAATATTTGGTCATATATTAGAATAGCAACCCACTCATCCCTATTTTGCACTGACATTCTTTATAGTTACTTCATTTTAGTAGAATTTAAGGTAATTTCTAGCAATGATTTACACATCTGACTTTAATGCTTCTTTGCCTTAATTTGTATTTCTCTGTAACCGAGTGAGAGATATCAACAAGTAATAGCTTATCAAATCTACTTCCTCACATAACATGACTAGGCATCTTTTCCTATTACTGTATCTATTATTAAAAATTATAAATATATCCATGATCAAGAAGTAATTTGCCATTATGTACAAAAGTCTACAGACTAATAAAAAGGACCTGCAGTTGCTAAATAACAATTTTTATATTAATTTTTTTATCTTAGCCAGATTTTTTCTGTAGTGTCCTAGGTTATTCCATTATACTTATTTCACATCTTATACATTCAAATTGATAATTTTTCATAACATTTTTCCCACTGTTCATTTTACTTTCAAGATCATTTCCTAATTTACCTGTTTCAGAGATGCAAACAAACTTGCATCCACCCTCCCACTGTCCCAGACACAATCTTGGCCTTGTCAAATCAATGATTAGTTCCTCAAATAGTAATTTTTAGGAAAAAATGTTTGACATATAAATTTTCCAAAAACCTCCCCTTGGAAAATAAAATTTTATTTGCCTCATCTTGCCTAATTCCAAGCAAAAATTTTTCATAGATTCAGATATTTTTATTTGTAGTTGTTAGAGTGAGATAAAGGACTGCCCAGTTTTTACCTTTTCTCTCTTATGGCTTTGCCAATCATCTCCCCCACCCTGCCCCTTCATGCAAATGTCATTCTACAGGAAATAGTCTTCTTTGGCTGTCTAGTGCCCAAAATGAAAAATATCAAATGGTCAGATTTTTAGAATCACTTCCATTTAAGGGCAATTTAATATCTAAACATAGCATAGGTACCATAAATATTAAATTTGAAAATATAATGATTTTTGTTACAAAAACTGACTCCTACAAGGAAAACACATAGAATTTTTAGTTCATATAATGTACTGTAACCAAATCACTAAAGCATTCTTGCTACAGACTATCTGCAAAGATAGAAAAAATGTTTTTCGAAAGTTATGCTTACATTTTGAAATGGAATTCTCATCTGTATTTCCCCTAGTCTGTAAGAGCTGTGGAAGTAAGAGTCTTTGATTCCCCTTTCATTGTTTTACCAGAGCCCAACTTCCTGCCTCTGTATGGTAGACACTCAGTATACTTGCTGAATAAATGAATGAAGGGATATATGAAAATTAAACTGAGTCAAATGCCATTTAAGCCATTATCAGTATCAAATGGAGTCTGATTGGGAAAGTCATGAAGCAAACGAGCTTAGAAGCAATTTGGAAGACGGTATATAATTCCACAAAAAGCTGACTGGGCTTGGGAATTCATAGCATACTTCTACCTCAATAGTGACTAGATTTAGTGGATTTCAAGCAGTTTAATTTGTGGAAGTAATAATTGCTGCATCCCATCTATACTGCAGAACTGTTCTTTAGCTGTGTCTTTGCCAATTTATAAACAGTGTTTTTATGAAGATCAGGACAAAAATGCGAAGGGGGATATTGTTAAAAATCTTCACAACCTCTTACGAAGAGCCAGTTTTATAGAAATAGAATGTGAAGTCATGCATACCATTAAATCAATTTCTTTGTAGTCCCCAAAGTGTCCTTTAGAGAAATCATAAGTAGCTTCAGCTAATACAAATAGCCCAAAGCCACATTTAGCCTAATGCAGCTTAAATGAGATTTTAACCCTAGACCTTTCTTTTTAAAAAGCTTACTTTCTAATTGGGTAGTGCATTTTATAGAAAACTGAAGGATATAATGTTGATTAGGTTCATACAATGAAGGAAAAGTTGCCACCCTAAGGTCAACATCTGTTGACTCTGCAAATGACAACCAGTATTCACAGTTTGAGATAATGACTGTCTCTGACAGGGGTCATTAGCAATTCTACCTCATAATTTCCAGAAAATTCATAATAAATGCAAGTGTAGCAAAATCTGAAGGAGACGTTTTTTCTCCCAAAGCGCTTGTTGTAAGTCCTGCCCACACAGCTTGTAGGTTAATAGAGATGCAATAGTAAGGTTGGACGCAATCAACTTTGACTGTGGGCTTCTCAGAGCTGGTTCGTTTTTGCCTTGAGTCCCCTACACTAGAATGCAATTAAGAAACAAGCAGCTTAATGACGTTAACGACGGGTACTCCGAACATATAGGTGTTGGATTAATCAGAAAGTCTGAATCTGATTCAGGCGCAGGCCGTTCTCAATATATGCTTTTTATTTCTTCCAGTCTCACTGGGTCTTTGCAGTGACTCCTGAGATGTAGAATGACTGAGCTTGTGGGCAAACTGCTTTCTGGAGCACAGGAGCCAGTCAGTTCCTCTGTGAACATTGGCACGGTTAGCAAATATATACTCAGGGTTGCAACTAGAAAGGTTCTCTGTGCAGGCAAAAAGTTGACATTTATTTTAGTCCTGAACTCCTTAAAAAGCTGCCTTTCCAAATTCTTTATGGATGAACTGAAGCTGAAGTGTTTCTAGGAATATTTATTAAAATATTATAGATATACATACACATGCACATGTAAACATGTCTGTGTACACTCCTATGATTTCATTATGTCAAGCAAATATATATTTTAACCAACAAAAGTAACATGCTATTTGGAATAAAATCATTTTAATATCTGGAAAAGTAATAAGCACATGGTAAAATATGATTTTGATCTGTATTTCTAAATAGACACCAAACTGAATATAACCAGTTCAAAACTAAATAGAAAAAAACAGTAAACGTGCCTATTTTTTCAAATATTTTTCAAATATTTGAATATTTTTCAAAATGTTATAAATGCCTTTGAACAACAATGCAAAGAATATTAGTATATACTCTTTCAGAAAGCTCTTTGGACAACAGATCTTCTAGTAGATGTGGTCAGAAACATGTTTTAATGTTTAATTAAACATTAAAACATGTTTGATGCCTCATTTATAAAATGGCAAAAATACATCTATATAGAAAATCTTATTCTTCTCTGTATAATCTGTTCACAGGATGAAGGGAGAAGTCAGTTCAGCTTAACACCAAAGCAGTAGTTTATCTGTTAGGAGTAAAGTGAAAATTCCAGAGAATCACAGAATAGAAATTTAACAGTAGACAGAAGAGAGAAGTAGTTGTGGTAGGTAAAGATGTCATCTGAAAAAAAAAAAAAATGAGAAAGACATAACTCTCAAGTTCAATCTATAAATGTATTTATACTACCTTTATAATGTCAAATACATTCCAATTGCTTGAGACAGGGTCATCCTAAAATAGTCTGCAGTATTGCCCTCTTAACTGTGAGTTGTTGTGTTTTGTTTTGTTTTTTTTAATTTTAAAAACTGTTGAGCAGCACACTCTCTGATTTAATAGTGATATTGCAGTATCTTTGGCCAAAAGAACTGTATGTAACTACTTTGTTTCTCTCCCTCATTCATTTGCTACTTAGAACCTTTCTGTGATTCTTCTGCTGTCTTTTAAGATTGTTGGCTACATTTTAGATCTTCTGGAAGCTGCAGAGGGACCCATATATGATTCCCCAGGCATGAGACCTAAAGCTATCTGAAGCATTCGCCAGGCCCTAAATCTTAGCTCCTTTCAGATCTAACGATAACATTCATGTTTCTTCTCTCTGTAACATGAGGTTGATGGAAGTCCACAAACTTTTAGGGGAAAAAAAAAAAAAAAAAAAAAGACAAACTGAAAAGAATTTTATCTGGTCTAAATTCAGATCTGCAAGAACTTAAATTTCAATGTAAGATTAATATCTGACCTCTCACAAATTCCCACGGAAAGAAAACACTTCACATCAGCCTCTATTCCAGTTACCCATATATTCTCACAGTATTTATAGAACCAGATTTTGCTAGTGTCTAAGTCAGCCATTTGTTGGAAAACAGTTAAAATAAGAAAACTCCTAATTCCAAAACTCTCAAATATATAATGAGAAAGGAATCCAGGCACAAGAGAATTGAAGTCTACTGATGGGTTAGCAAATGAGGAGGAATGAGAGAGATCATATGAGTGCATATTGCATTTAAGAGCCACATGCCCTTGCGAAGCCTTCTGCCTGTTACTGGGCACTATTTTATAGATTTATTTGCCTCACTCTGTCAGTTGACTATAACTTCACCTTTGTCACTAGCTGCAAGGAGCCCGCTTTATATCTTATTTCGTATACATAATACAAATTCAGGAAATGTTTTTGTATTAGATTTCCTAGAATGGACCTTAGAGATCATCCAGCACAATGTATTTATTTTTTAAATAAAGAAAGGGGAATCTAGGGGGAGAATTGTTTTAGCAAATATAGTTGAGCTGGTCATTGTTATTTGGGACCCAAAACTGAGTTTTCTGACTCTTAAGCTATGCTTCTTTGATATGCACGCACTGATTAACCTGATTAGTTCTCCTAATATTCACGCTTCTTTGCCCCCTCACTACTCCTCTCAATATAACTCACAACTCACTGTCTCTAAATGTGATTGAAACAAAGAAAATGATATCTTGTAATCAATGATATTTAGTAAAATCTATAAGCAAAGGGTGGCCATCACCCATGTGATTCATAATGAAATTGCTGTGAGGATTTTTAAATGTGTGTTCATATTTAAATTGGTTTATTATGGCATAGGCTTTGGTAGACATGAAAAACAATAAGCCCGTTGTTATTATCCAACAAGAATAATCTACATTACATGCTTCTTGACCACGTGGTTAAAGACTTCTATTGCTCTAACGTTTCTCCTCTCTGTCCTATATCAAATTTTCATTTCTACTAGATTGTAGAGAAGTAACAAAGATTTAAAAAGAAAAACAAATACAAACCTTCCGTTGATCCATTTGTTCTGCCAACTGCACCCTTCCCATTTCTTGTCTCCTTTTTGCAGTAAAATTCCCTGAAATTGTTGTATTCATTGTCTGCCATTCCTCTTCTCATGTTCTTTCTTAAAACTGACCCATTGGTGACACTGACACTTGCCAGTGTCACCAGTGGTCTCCAAATTGCTAAATCCAATGATCCGGTCTCAGAGCCCACTTCATTTACTCTTATTTGGGGCATCTGACAAAGTTGATCACTCCTTCCTTGATACAGTTTTTTTTCTTGCCTTCTGTGGTACCACATGCTTTGACTTGCCTTCCCTTTCACTGGTTTCTCTTTTGCCATCTCCTTTACTTGTTTTTCACCTTCTGACATCTTAATGTTGATGTACTCTAGGGCTCAGTCATTAGTTCTCTTTTATTTTCTGCCTTGACACACTCCCTTGTGTTTTTATCATGTCTCCTGGCTTTAAAATACCTTCTTTGTGAGTCTTCAAAATGACTTCTGAGTTTGTGTCTTCAAGTTAGATCTCTCTCATGAACTCCAGAGATATATATCAGCTGCCTCCTTATTCATTAGTGTGTTCACTTGCATATCTCAAATGCAAGACGTCCAAAAATGAAGTCCCTGACTTTTCTCACCTACTCCATCATCTTCTTCAGATGACAGCAGTTCCATCTAATCAGCCACTCAGACTGAAAATCTTGAAGTCATTCTTAACTTCTTTTCTTTTTAATCTCATATGTCACATTGAACACAATAGAAATACTATTGGCTCTACTTTCAACATATATTCAGATTCCAATTCCTATCACCTTCACTCCTAAAGCTCTGGTCCAGACTATTGTATCTCTAGCCTGAATTTAAACAGTAACCTTTTTTTTTTTTTTTTTTGCATTTAAGCTGTTTATTATTCTGAACAATGTAAAGATCCAGACCATTCTCATTTCCTTATCCTCACAGTCTCCTATTCAGGCATGTTTTTATTTTTATTTAATCTTTTTTTAAAATTTTTATTTTATATTGGAGTATAGGCACTTCCTAAACATGAGAGTTGAAGTGTGAGAAGGATTCAACTAAAGGGGATTCTCTACTGCTGGCTTTGTAAATGGAGGGGCCATGTGGCAGGGAACTGGGAGCTGAGAGCAACCCTTAGCCAAAACCAGCAAGAAAGAATGACCTGAGTCCTATAACCATGGGAACTAATCTCTGTCAATAAGCTGAATGAGTTTGTAAGGAGATTCCTCCCCACAGCCTCCAGAAAACACAAAGCCCAGACAACACCTTTATTTCAGTCCTGTGATACCCTGAGCAGAGAACCCAGCCACTCTGTGCCTGAACTTCTGACCTGTAGGATGTGAGCTCATAAATGTGTATTGTCTTAAGCTGATAATTTTGTGATAATCTATGGCACGGCAATAGAAAACTAATATATTCCTTGTTGTTTTGTTTCTGCTTTTTATTCCTCTGTTTTACTTTTAAATTGCAAATCACTTGATGCTCATGTCTTAACCTGGAAAACTTTTCCTAAGCAAGAACTTCTTTTTTGAAAGGAAGAAACAAGATTAAATTAACCATAAGTAAAAATCCCATGTAAAGAGAATAGAGACAATTTGAAGCAAAGTTAAATGACCACATTTTTCCAGAGAATTTGATGTTGCAGCATATAGAAATGGACTCTAATCCCAGCACTCCCAGTAATTACTCCATGACCATATATGTAAGACATTTAACCTACCTTGACCTTATTTTCCTTACTCATTAAATGAGGGAATTTCACTAAATTAACTCTAAGATTTATTCCTACTGTAAAATCCTATGATTCAATAATACTGTGAGTCTAAGATAATCTATGAGTCTCTACATTCATATAGAAATATGTTTTTCCATACAACTTAAATATTGAATTCTGTACATAAAATATTACTTTATGAGGTTGGAGAAAGATATTAAAA
This sequence comes from Monodon monoceros, assembly GCF_005190385.1. Lineage (NCBI taxonomy): Eukaryota > Metazoa > Chordata > Mammalia > Artiodactyla > Monodontidae > Monodon > Monodon monoceros. The sequence continues at coordinate 54,456,645 of NW_021703782.1, forward strand.
TATGCTAGCACTTTGTAACCTATAATGTGAATCAATATACTATAAATATATCAATATGAGGTAGTTTCCAAATAAAGATTTAGAATTCCAAGGAGAAGCATCCTACCACGAAGCCTGAACTTCTCTAGTGAAAATCTAATAGCATTGTTTTGGCCACCAGAGGGCTCCCACATGATTTATCCTTGTATTAAAATTTTGAAGAATTATTTAAATTTTATAATTGGAAATTAGAATACTGAGGATACAATAATATATCACCAAGCAATATAAATAACAAGGAGCATTTTCTTTTTTGAGTACGTTATAATTATAATTTATTTTGTAGAAAAATTAATTTGTGTAAAATCATTGAGTAAAGACTTAAATCATAAAGCAACAGGGAATCACTTCTACCCTTTGCATGCATGACTTAATCTCTTTCCTACAGATTTAAAGAGAGATTCTTCTCCCAGACATTTACCATTACTAAAACATTGAGGAAAGTCAAGATATTTCTATAGACTATGGTACTCTAATATGAAATATATTGGCATGATTCATAGTAATCATTAATCTGCCGTGCTCTTAAGAAAGTCCCTACATTTACACTTGGTAAATTATCCCAAGTTGGCTATATTTTTTCTTGGAATGTGTTAGAAACCCACTGAGATTTACAAATAACAAGTAACCAGCCATTTTGCATGAAGGCAACAGAGTGAAGAGTTTGATTCCTGACTGATTTGAGAAACTGAATGAGTACAGAATTTCATGAAAACAAATTATGTCCCTTTCTTTAATTTTCAGGAGAAAAATTTAGTAGATTTTCCTTAGATGTATTAAACATAGATTCCTGGGGAAATTTAATGGTTAACCTCAAATTTGAGAAATATGTTTGATCCGTTGAAAGAAACACATAAAGTGTCACTTATATGTATATTGACTTATATCTTACATTTGTAATGGCTTAACACCCTTCAGACAAATTTGTGATTTAACCTTACTAAATCCTTAATCTATTAGGTTTCTTTTATTGATAAATGGTAACTCTAGGGGTATTATGCCCTGAAGTAGCTTGTGCTCTGTTTTTGATAGTAGAGAGCTTCCGGGGTGCCTCTCTGTGTGGAATTGTGGAATTGTGTCTCTGTGTGTATAATAACCCTACAAAGAAATAAATATTTTGAAAGTGAGAGAGAGAGAAGTTTCTGCATTCAGGATGTTAATAATTTTTGACCATAAAAATCTCATAGAATGGTATTTGAAAATCCTTCCATGAGGTGAAACAAAAACACCTAGTTTTTTTTTGTTTGTTTGTTTTTTGTTTTTGCGGTACGCGGGCCTCTCACTGTTGTGGCCTCTCCCGTTGCAGAGCACAGGCTCCGGACGCGCAGGCTCAGCGGCCGTGGCTCACGGGCCTAGCCGCTCCGCGGCATGTGGGATCTTCCCGGACTGGGGCACGAACCCGTGTCCCCTGCATCGGCAGGCGGACTCTCAACCACTGCGCCACCAGGGAAGCCCACACCTAGTTTTTTAATAACTATTTTGACTATACTTATATTTTTATAAAAATGACAATAACACAAAATGTTTTATAATCAAGGCATTGTTTTCTCTTAGCAGAGAAAAATCAAGTTAGAATGTTAATCAGACTTTAATAAACTTTAACATTGGCAAAATTTAAAGTTTAGACAATTTCCAGGGCAAGACTTCTCAGATGCTGTTGAGAGAATATATGGGGGGGGGGTGTTAATTGACATTAACCCTTTGGAGAGCATTTTCACTTTCACAATGTCAGATTTTAAGAAGTCCATATTCTTGATCTGGAAATCCCACTGCTAGGAATATGCCTAAGAATTTCTCAAAGAAATACTCTAAGTAATGTATGAATAGATGTTATAGATATTTTTGCAATATTATTTGTGTTTGTCAGCTACCAAAACAACCAAAATTTCCAAAAATAGAGGTGGTTAGATAAATTATTTTACATCTATACCATGGACTACTATGCAACCGATAAAAAAGTGGGAGTGTACTGCATGTACCAATAGGGGAGGCTCCCAAAGATATATTACTACGTGGGGGACAAAAAAAAACAAGGTGCAGAAAAATGTGTATAATGGGTGGTATGATCACTTTTGTGTAAATAGTTTAAAAAATGTGTAATAGCTATTTATACATTTTTCTGAAATACCTCATAAGAAACTCTTGACAAAAGAGGTAAAAGATGAAAAGATGTTTTTCACTTCCCCTATTTATTTTACAATGTGGTTTGCATTTTTATACTGAGTGTATATACTAAGGTATTTTGTTTGATGGTTTTAGGTGTGTTTTTACTTGTTATCAAGGATTATCTTGCCAATAGAATTATTCTATATTTTCTCTCTTTTGTATATCATCATTAAGATAGTTTTCTAATATAAATAATATGGCACTCATTTATTGAACTCTTATTATATGCCAGGCTAACTCATTTAATCCCCACATAGCCCAATGAGGCTATGTGAGAATTTACACTATCTCCATTTGACAGGTACAGAAATGGAGGCACAGAGAATTTAAGCAATGAGCCCAAAATCACAGGTGGAATCATATCAAGAACCCAGCTGACCAACTCCATAGCCTATACTTTTAATCCTTACAATCTATTGCACATACATACATTAGAATATATTTTTGAGACATTAGCAGCCCACAAGTTCTCTTTGAATTGAAAACAGAAAATAAGACAAGCTCTTCAGTGCTCTTTAACCTCCAGCTAACATGTGTCTTTCCAGGGTTGCTTGGTTTTCTCTGCTAATATTTTTTGTGTCAATGCTCTTAGGCTCTGTAGTCTCCCTGATTGATAATGTCTCCCCTCTAGTGAGGTTCACCTGAATACCTGAAAGCTTCAGAGAGTGAGTCCTTTGTGATTCGAAGATCTAGAATGCATTGTTACTGTTCTCTTTGCTAAACATTGTTTTCTTTTCCTCCTTTCCTTCCCAAGCAAACTCAACAAATGTTTATTGATCAACTTGGATTATTCTAGTGCATGTCCCAGTGCAGGCTATACTCAGAAATTCAAGTGGCAGCTATTCTGTGTCTGGTTTACCTTTGTTTCCTCTCTTCATATTCTGTTTCCTACAAGATATCTTTAGAAATTTCAGTTTCCTCAGTAAGCTTGCAGAAGTGAAATGAGGTACAACTCAAATCTGTACGTTTTGCTTCTTGTTTGCAGACCTTCTAAGAAAAGCTTGGTGATGGGAGATATTGAGAGAACTGTGATTGAGGGATATCTGGAAATTGTCAACAAATGTCCATGTAATCCTATCTCCCATGCCAAAGGTAATTGAGAATTGACTTTAGGGTACCAGTCATCCTGTGAGTTTTCACAGAAGTAACTTTGCAATCTAAAAAAAAAAAAAAAAAAAAAAAAATTGTACAGATCACTAAAATTGAAAAAACATCAGAGTTCATTTTTGATGACAGCTGGACAATCTCAGAAAAAGAGGATCTTAAGATTGAGATTAGCTGACCTCATCATCTGAAGGATAATTTACTTTTGCTTTTTTTTAATATGAGATTTATTATTGTTAAGTTGATGATTTCTGCTCAATTAGGTAATACTGTAGTGTTTCATTTCAAGTTTCTTTTCAAATCTCATATTTTCAGTTCCACATTCAAAATAAGAGTAATAATCAGAGTGAAGCACAGAGCAGATGGCTTTCTGGTCCTCCTCTGGGGCACGTGCGTTTTAGAAAAATACGAGTTTTTTTTTTTTTTTAATCACCAAAGATATTTATGATCAATTTATATTGGAATTAAAATAGGAGAATGAGACCATGACACTTTGTTTAGCAGTCAGAAGAAATTAGACTATTGACACAAAGGAAGGAGCAAATAATTTGGGATTATGTTGTTTATTTGAATCCCAGGTGATTACACAAAAGAGTTCATGCAATAAAAAAAAAGGTTGTATAAAACTACTGAGAAAGTCAGAGTACAAGGCCATAAGGTACAAAAATAAAGTCAGAAATAAAATTAGTATATAGAAATCCATTTCATATACCTCTGCACTTATAAGAGTTAGGCTGCCCACTTACTTCTGAGCTTTCTAATTGTTCAAAAAAAGATCATAAGATGTTAGATACCTGTCTGAGATTTATTATTTCCATAAAAAAATTAACTGCTTTCATTATGCTAAGCCCAAAAAGAGATGTTTGCCTAGGGTTCTTGTAAGAAACCCTTAAGCTTTGTATGGTGGACATTTTCCATAGAAGCATCTTTACAGTGATACCTAACAAGTTTCATATGGCTGAGTCTTATATTTCAGTATAAGCCTATGTTTTGGCAAACAGCATTTCCTCTTTTGTGATGATGGTTATGACAGCTTTCATCAGAACATTGCTTCACGTCTTATTGTACCACCAAGAGTTTTTAAACAGAAAAATATTTGCCATCTTGTATGGCCAATCTTGGTTTACTAACTCCCTACACTGAACCATCTGCAGAATCAGGGGTGTTAGATGGCACCTGAGAACACACAGCTTTGGTTTGCTTCTCACTGAGTTTCTCAAAGTGTTTCTGTAATGACCTGTCCTAGAAATACAGAAGCCTGAGAGCTACTATTGTGACTATAACGATGAATGTGGATTTATTTTAGATCAACACAGCATTCACATCCATTCTGCAGCATAGATCCTGGGCCCCTTTTCATCTCCACCTTCTTATGCATTTGTATGGCTGAAAGGAGCCTGCTGAAAAAGGAATTGCAGGGACTAAGGTGACACCTATACTGATGCTGGGTAGCCTTGACCTCAGGGTATCCTTGTAGTTTGAATGTTGAATACAGAGAGCGCTACCATTTTATTTGTGTGTGTGTGATTGTGAGATAGCTTTCTACAATGAGCCAGGCTCTAGACTGAGTACTGAAGAAATGGTAATACATGAAAGATACAGATCCCATCTCCAAAGATGATCAGACATAGCTGCAAATAAATGAAGCACAGAGAAGTATGGGATAGGTGTCACTTAACTGGTATAAACAAATTGATGTAGACATTGAGAAGAAAAAGATCATTATCACTGAAAGTGATAAGTGTAGTTGCCATGAAGGAAAAAGAATTTAACAGAGCCATGAGGCAGTTATTCACAAACTTTAATATGCAAAAGACAAAATCAATTATGGAAATTAAAAAAAAAATCCAATTTCAATCCGCCACCCATAGAAAGTCAAATTTACTCTACTTTGACTGAGGTTCCAAAGTCACAACTATAAATGATTTAGATGACACTTCTATGCTGCTCTAACAGTGACAGCAGTCTTATTGGAAGGCAAGGGGACTTGCTTAAAGCTTGTTTACAGTATTACCTATTAGACAGAAAAAAACGTCAGCTTATGGTCTATGTCCGAGATGAGATGTGAGAGTGAGGTGACTGACAGTCTGGTGATGCTTTGCCAAAGGAGTACAGTGGAAAATTTAAGCTAGTCCTTGACACTTCTTATTCTGTGTTAAATGCCTTGTCCTTCTATATTCAGGAGTTGAGAAGTTATTTAACAGATGGAAGGGTGTTCCTTAAAGTAAAATATTTAAGCAGAGGAGTGATATTATCAGATCTGTGTCCAGAATTTTTTTTTCCTAAATATACGTACTGATGTACTGATTTTTCAGAATGGGGAGTCCTTCTCCAGGGTACCGTGATGTACCTCCCTCCACCCACACACACACTTTAATAGTGATTGGCTCTAAAACAAAGACCATAAATCTGATAATGAACATCTATGCTTAGACATTGATCACCTTAGAAACCACTTCCTATCAAAATAGGTTTAGACTCCCTACCTGATTAAAATTCAGGGAGACCAAAATTTCCACTGACTGTTGGAAGAAGAGAAGCCACACATAGGCTTGTCATCTTAGAGAAGGACCTTCACAAAAACAGTACCTTAAGTAGGGTAAGCCTGGATCTTCAGAGCTAGTATAAACCACGTGAACATGCATTACACACAAATGTTCAAGAGAGATCATGTAAACCAATTATATCAGAGATTAAATGATATGAGAGATGTCATTTAATCTAGAAAATGCTGGAATATTCACTTTTTAGGCTCACTTGGTCAAGGTCTTTACCACAAGCCCCAATACGCAGTGTATCTGAAGAGAAGGAAGCTGTGCTTTTTCTACTTCAAATGACTATTAAAGGGATGATTTTCACCCACAGTATTTGTTCACTCACCCAGCATACTAACATACTCTTTCAATCAGCAAGTCCTTTATTCTTAACGTTACTGTTTTACTTAAGAGATAATGTCAAAGGAATTGAACGTTGTGACTGGATAATGGTCTCCTGCTGCAAGATAAATGCTTAGGCATTTATTGAAAATAAATGTTGGAATGAAGCCAAGACATTTATTTTTTAAATAGAAAACTATTTTCTAGTCACAACTTTCACTGCCAGAGACATTATAGCTATCTTGCCAAATGATTTTTTAAGTAAATTGAGATCACCCAAAGAGAGCAACAGAATACCTAATTTGTTCTCACCTATATAACAGGTAACATTCTGGTTTCTTTTCTACAGATACCAAATCCAATTCAGCTATGCTATTTGTTTGGTGGGGACCATTGCAAGAGTGCATTAACAATATATTCAATCAACTCTCCAGCTTGATTGTACAGACTTGGATTTTGCTTTTTTAAACCAAGTAGATTTGAATATGCATGCTGAAACAGAGTATAAAATTTTGTCATGCATTATTGAAAAATGTTTTGCCACTTTATAGGCAGGAATGGTTGCTGATATCCTTATGATGTGTTTGAAAGGCACGTAAGCAGTAATTTAGGGAGCTTTGAGCAGCATTGCTAATGAGCTGGGATCCAAGGTAATGATGATTTTGACTCTTCTAGTCACTGTGGAGTGTCTTCATAGAGTAAGAGCATGATAAGTAAATTTCAACAAACACTGCACACACTGTCCTCAGTGTTAAAGTTCAAAAGGATACCATTGTAACCTGACTAGTTATTAATGGAATTTAGATATGCCATGAATCACATCCTCACCCTCTTCCCCAATACCTGATGCTATATATTTAACAGTCTGGTGATATAAAGTAACTCCATAGATATTACCTGTTTTTTTTCTTTCTCTGTAATAGCTAAAGAAAAATGAAAATGTGTAGCTGAAACAGGCAGAACAGAAACACAACCTCTGTATCAGTGTAAACAGTAAGGGCCACTCAGCAAATGGTTTTACCCTGAGGGATGAAAAAGAAAATAAAAACATAGTGTAATGTTGAAGTAGTAGAATTGGTATTCTTCACTTTAAAGATTGTGTTAGGAGAATGCCATCTAGAATAAACACACGCACATATATAAAATGCGTATATATGTAAAACACACACACACACACATATATATATATATGAAGAGAGAATAAATTCCTCTGAAGCATAAAAAGTGTAAGGTTTACAGAGAGGCAGATGCATAAATAATATATGTAACAGGAGTTCATTTGTACAATAAAATCCTGATCATTTTTGACCCATTCATGAAGGGCACATATGACCATATTAAAGGATGAAAAAATAAATAGTAAAATACTATAAATAAAGAACATCAGTAGGCACAGTTAAAGAGCATGGAGTTCTTTATACGTGTCCATATATACTTAAGAACCACCAGAGAGTTATACACTTTAACTGTGCATTTTAAGTGAAGAAGTCTTAAAGAAGTCTTCCATCTTTTCAGATTTTAGAAATAAGTATTACTAATTAATAAGTACTTAAAATTATATTATAGACTTGTTTAATGGTGTTAGTAATTATTTTTGTAATTATTATGGTAATAACTTTGTAGTTTTTATACCTCTCTAATTAATTTTTAGTTGTTTTCCTTTAAATTACTTCTTCTCAAGATCGAACTTTATTATATGTGAGTCATGTGATTATTGCCTCTTCCATATTGCTATTTTATTGTAAGCTTACGTCTGCTATGTAATATTCTTTTTTGAATGTGTGGAGGAACCTTTTCTTTCATTAAAATTTTCATCTACATAGAATATATATATATACATATATATATATAAACCAAATCACTTTGCTGTACACCTGAAACTAACACAATATTGTAAATGAACTATATTTCAATTTTTAAAAATGTAATGTACATAGTCACCATGTTAGTAGAACATTGGACTCTTTTAGCCACCTCAGGAGATTATAACTAAGGAGATAGAGTCTACATTTCGGATTCGTTTTTAAGGAATTTATTTTCTACCTCTTCTCTGGGGAGTTAGAGTAGTCCATGGCAATACACGAGGGAGCTTCCAGAACATAGCCCCTATTCTAGCCTTTTCAAGAGCAGAACTTCCTTTGCATGTTGAACTTTCACCTAAAAGTATACTTCAAGAAGGTGTTCCATTGATAATATTATTGATGGATTAATGAATACAGAAATACACTGAAATATTACAAAGCTGCTATTTAGAGAAATAGTAGAAATATGTAATGTTTTATGTACCAGATGCTTCATATTTATTAACTTACAAGAAACTTCTGAGGTTGGTATCATTATTATTCCCATTTTATAGAGGAGAAAACAGAGGGACCAAGAGTTTAATTAACTTACCGAGATTCTACAACTGAAAAGTATCAGGATTGGGATTTGTATCTAGAATAATGTGCCTCCAGAATCTATGATTATTTTAGCCTCAGTACTAATCTAGCCAGATGGAATGACTCTGGGGATGATAAGTTATGGTGCAAATTCTAAAATAGAGCCACAACTTCTAAGGAAACACTTTTTTAAAATCATATAATAAAAGTATTAAAAATAAATTTTGTGAGGAAATTTGGAAGTCAGCATCACAGTGCAAGGTACATTCCTGGTGAATGACCTCCTGGCCATGACTTAGACTTAAGCATTTGCCTCCATGCCGTTCTGCCCAAGACTCACATGCCCAGCTTCACAAAGAGCTGGAGCAGCAACCACAGAACTAGAGCAGCAATGACACGTGCAGTAGGGGGATTGAACTCAGGAAGGTAGCTTTGGATTAGATAATATATCATTACTGAAATAATTGAATTCAGTATTTAAATGTTTAAGAAGAAAATGTATCGCTAAATGCAAGCTCTTATCATTACTGAAAAATATCCATATGGTAGCCCACATGAATATTCTGACCTTAAATTAGCTGTTGTAAAATTCCACTTTGTAAATCAAAGTCTCAAGAGACTTCCTTGATGAACTACTTTCCTCTCTGGGAAATCGGTAGATGCTTGCAATTCCTGGTGGGTGGTTGCTCAATTTACCAACTCCAAATATATGAATCCTAGAACATAATTTTGTCCCTTATCATGCATTCCTCACCAGTCCCCCAAGTACTGTTATTAGTAATAAAGGAATTTTTACAGAATATCCACCGGCTTTCTTGATAATTCTTACAAAGATTTTTCTCATTGATAAAATTAACAAAATATCAATACATTAATTGTTCCTTATAAATAATTATCACATGTGCACCTCATCTTTTTCCTAATTAGGATGTGTTTCAAAAATTTTTTGTTAAATAATATTTTGCTTCTTGAATAAAATGTAAAACTTTATCAGTTTAAAAAATATTGGATGTATTCAGATCATTATCCCTATTTTGGGTTGTACCTACCATATGAAATGTTTAACTTCTTCATTTTTTAAAAGTTAAGCTGGTTTTCAGGATATAAAAACTGTTGTATGGAGACTTTCAGATATCTTTTTCTCTCTACTTTTGTGAATTTTAGGGATGAATACAAACGGAATACAAGCATCGCAATGCTCTCTCCCTCTCCCTTTCTCTATATATACACACACACACACACACACACACCAGCAGGCAAAGTGCCAGAAAAACAATGAATAAAGTGTGTATATGTATATCTATGTGTGTGTGTATGTATATATATATATATATATGTATGTATGTATATATACACAGACACACATATATACATATCATATGTATATATACATATTTTGTTCATTAAAGTGAGTTAACTTTCTTCTTACAAGTTGTTAAGATCTGTTGCCAATGTGATAAAATATTCTTCATAAAGTTAATGCACTTGCTCAATTGAGAGGTGAGAATTTTTATGCTTGGTTATCTAGGAGATATTTATAGCACATTAAGATACATATCATTGATGTGTACAAGCTCAATTAGAAAGAAAAGTAAGACGTTTAATTTCCAAGAGAAAGTTGGGATACTCTCTCAGCAATTTAGATAACCTCTCTCTTCTCATTGGTATTGGGACATAAATAACACAGGAAATAAGCATTAGCTGGAAATTTGAAGAAAAGAGAAACATCCTTCCCCCTTTAATTTCATCTCTATTTTTAAAGGGAGCATATTTATTTCACTTCATTTCACTGTGGGAGTAGACCTGTAATCCTCAAAGGACCGAAAAAAAAAAAAGGCTCTCCTGTTTATGATTTTCCACTGGAATTTTTTTCACAGCATTACTTGTTTAAGGTAATGTTTTATCTGATGTTGTTGACTCTGGAAAAATAGATTCTTCATTGCATCAGACTTTGATATTTGCAATTACTTATTTTGTTAGGATGATGTTTAACATCATTTGGGGAAAAGTCAGAAACATGTAGTTTGTGAGAGCTACTTTAGTGGTTACTAAGGTGACCAAAATTTGTTGAATAATAAATACTATGTCAAGATTCCTGAAGTGTTTTCCATAGGACTCCGTATCTCCAAAACACTGTGCCTTTTCCTTGACCAACAGTTTAATACTTCCTGCAGGATATATGTAATGAATCACATTTCTTCCGTCTCTTTGAACAAATTTGAAAGCACAGAGCTAAACTATGCATCAAACTCCTCTGGGATGGAATTTATTTATTAATATTAATCCTGTTTGCATTTTTCTCCCTGCTTTTTCTTTCAATGATTTTTAATCATCTTTTTTAAAATGTTAACAAATTCATTTTCACTGTCTTGCTCCTCTCTTTCTAAGTTTCAAGTAAAATGGCATAACATACATAGAAGTATGTTACAATAAGCTAAGTGTCTGAGTTCTAAAAGGCAACATAGTATTCCTTGACTACCGCTTGACCATGATATCTTCCAATCTTTTCAGTATTAACAAGAATATTTTTCAATATTCCTGTCATCTTCATGCTACTGAAAGACTGTCATTCTCAAATTTTGAAGTGTTTCCTTAAGAATTCTGAGAGTATAATAACAATTCTTCTTATTATTATTATTATCGTATAAATACAAGCAACTATCCCTTAATCCAGGAAAGGGTACAGCTAGTGATCATTCTCGAAATCAGTTTCAAAATCATATCAGCCCAAAGTCAGGTTGGGCACAGGCACTATTATCCAAGGTTTAAACTCAAAGTCTAAAACCAGGATGTCAATTCAAGTGGGTCAGCAGAGCAGTAAGCGGAAGTCAAACCCCTGAAATTGACAAATGCCCATCTGACATCAGCAGACCAAGTATCAGAAAACCAGTCTGCTCGTGGCTGTTCTGGAGCACAGACACTGAATGGAAATTCAGTCAGTGGGAATTGGGGTTCACGAGGGAAATGAGATACTGGCTGACGCCTGGGCCCTGGAGGAATACCGAGGTCACAGCGGAGCAGCAACTGAGTCAAGGGTTTCTGACAAAGGGCTTCTTTCAGAGCCCATCTGCCTAAAGCAAAACTCATCTCAGGGCTTTGGGTCAAGCTAACCCCCCAGGTGGAGGTTAAATGGAACAGCTGCAAAGGCGAAAGGTCTGTGGGGTCAGGAAAAAACACCGTCATGTCCTGAAATGACTACAATCTTCAACTGTAATATATGCTTTGTGATATATTTATTTACTGTAGTTTTACTGTCCTTTTCTTGATTCAAAAGACAAGAAACAAATAATTTTATACTTTCCTTTAAAAAATGTTATATTCATCTCTTTATAGGAAAAGATTTCATATATGTGCCTCATTTTATATTGAACATAAGGAAACTTCTAAACTATATATTGCTAGAAGAGTTGAATGCATTTAGCCTCAAAATTTGCTCTGAATATCACCATTTTCATCACTAGTGATTTACTCTCATAATTTACTAAGAGAACTATATTTTTGTCCAGTAATCTGTTAGCTCAAGAAAAATCATTTACAAAAGGAATTGATATTTATCTTTAATATTTCCTTTCTACTTTGAATTCTGTTGGTATTAATTCCTGTTAGTAAGGAAATATAATTGTTTTCCCACGGTATGTCTAATAGCTTTCCAGCTGAGACCAACCCTATTTAATTCACAGCTCTTTGGTCCTAACAGATTTTGAATACTATACTATATATTCACTCACAGTGTGATCGGACACCCACCAGGTTTCTAGCAGTAATTAATATATTACGTGAGGTTAGATCCTATTTAAGTGAACAACTTCGAGTAGTGTTTTTCAGGTTAACTACTACTTGCAGCATCCTGTGGCATTCCTGCATCTGAATCTTTTCTTTGTGATGCATAATGAGTATAATTGAAAGGTTAAAAGAAGATTTATACAGTCACAGAATAATATAACACCCTACCACAGCAATCTTCAGTATTCTGAGAAAATAGTTTATTCTTATATTCTTAGTTTTTCATTCTTTTTCTTATTTAAATGTAGTATCATAGGCTCTCTGCTCTAACATCTGTTTTCCTCTCTTGAATGGGAGACATTTTATTGATTATTGGCTGTTAATTTTCCTCCATCTTTATCAATCATCCTGGTCGGTCAGTATCACTTTAACTATCTTTAGTGATTTTTCGGAGTGCTTTAGCTCAAATGAAATCTGTTACTTTTTCCTCCTTCCTGGAGTGTTGTTTATCTATCTTTCTTACTGAGACTCTGTATTATTAATGACTTCTCACAGATACTCTCATCTTGAAATAAATTTACATACAGTTTACTCAATTAATGCATGCTATTGCTGAGTGCTAAAGTGCTGTCAAAATAGATTAGCAATTTTTTAAAATCTTCATATTTATGATTATATATATTGATATATACTGACCTAAAACAAATAATACTATTATATTCACTATACTTCACTTTGGTACTAAAAGCTTCTATGAAGATATTCCATTGGTATTTCCTCAAAGTGGTTGGCATTTTTCATTCTGAAGTAATTAATTGGGGGTGACAAGCAATGATCTTAAGATTTGGGGGAACCACCGTGCAATTACTGAAGTAAGCAAATATTCATTAGGTATCTGAAGTGCTTCCTAGCAATTCAGTTATTATAAATAAGTAAAACTGCTAGACCATTTGATCATATTATTTATCCAATAAACATGTATTGAGCAACAAGTATGTGGCAGGACTATGCTGGACATTTATTCTAGGATGTAGAAATGCATAAGACACAGTGCTATTTCTTAAGTTAACTCCAGCCTAAGTAAGGGAAAAGCATGTGTTGAAAAGAAGAAGTATGAGAAGGAAGATGTGGTGGTGGACAAATGATCACTTCTGCTCTTGAGCTATAAATGAAAAATACATATACTTTAATTCTGCCAATTTACCAGTGCCATTGGGAGGTGCTTTCCATGGGCATGAACAACATGACAATGTGTAGCTGAACATAAACTGAAAAGAAGGTGTTTTGTTGGTGCAGGCAACATGTCAAGAGCTAAATGAGATATCAGTGGCTGAGTATGCATAGCTCAAAGGAGAGGTGATCACCTGTGGTTAAGTGTCTCAGCACAATATGTCATCTTTTTTTTCTTTTTTTGAAGTAGAGTTGACTTAAAATATTATTAGTTTCAGGTCTACAACATGGTAATTCAACATTTTTATACATTATATTCCATACAAAGTCATTATAAAATATTGACTGTATTCCCCGTGCTGTACATTACATCCTTGTAACTTATTTATTTTATAACTGGTAGTTTGTACCTCTTAATCCCCTTCACCTATTTTGCCCATCCCCTTCATCCGTATCCCCCATGGTAACCACTAGTTTGTTCTCTGTATCTTTGAGTCCATTTCTGTTTTGTTAATTTGTTTTTTTAGAGTCCACATATGAAGTGACAGAAATCATGCCATTTTTTAAAATTTAAGATTTTTGAAAGAACACCATTGAATAGGAAGTTTTAAAAATACATATTCAAATAAGGAGGAAGTTTCATATTTTAAAAATTTGAAAGAAATGCTGAAAAGCTTAGAAATATAATTTTATACCAATAGTTTTGCTGGGAATCTTTGGATAATTTCATTTTTCTATATGTTCTACAAGTTTCTGCCAAAAGGAGAATACCTTTCAAACTTGAGAGTGAAAAAACTAAAGCCTTTTTCTTAAAATCCTAAAATAGTTTCATTTTAGTGATTGGGCATTAATATGCAAATTTAATCAATGTCTCTTTTAAGTATACATCTTCTACAATCTGAATTAGAACATAGTGCCAGAGAGACAACATATTCTTAAGAATGGAATTCTTAATAAAGAATAAGGCAGGGAAGACTACATATGCTACTGAACTTTGTCTTCTGAATATGAGGCAGCAAGAAGTATAACAGTAATCCATTACACTAGTTCTGAGCATTATTCTAGAAGCTTTGATGAATACTAAATAAACAGGAAATTAGCAGCTTTTCTTTAATGACTCTTCGTTATTATATAAGGGTATTTTTTCCTATGTACATTTTTACTTGAATAGAGCAATTTTTGCATGAAACAAAATAGTCTCCTGAAGAAATGCATAGGATATTATTTTGATCGAAGTTATCTGCTCTTAATGCATCTGTTTCTGCAGCAAGGAAAATAACATATGAAGAAAGTAAAATCCTGCAGCTTTAGAATTTCTTATGGTTACATTTTATTACATCAAAACAATTCCTGGCTATTTATTTAGGATCGTACTTGTTAGGGACAGAGACACGAATTATGAGGCAATCTCCACCTTTGATGGAAAAGCTTGTAATGTACTTGCTGACCGATGTCATATATGGAATAACCTGAATGGAAAGGAACATTGTCCAGGAAGTTGTTTGTCCTTAAAGAAAACCAGTTGGCTGCCTAGAAAGTTCCCCATAAAGTGCCACTATTTAGTTTTATTTTTTGACAAGTCACCACAGGGCAAGTCCTGGCCCTTTAAGTTTTCAGGTTTGGATATTTATTTATCAGGTTGTCCATCAGTTATGGGTAGATTTATATTAAGCAAATTCACAGACTAGTATATAAAACTAATACTTTATTAATTTAAAATAAGAGATATAACTGTAAGAAAACCATCTCTGGCTACCTGAGAAGAAAAATATATGTGAGTTTTCTGTGTGTGGATGAAATTAGAACCAGAGCGATTAGATGATCTGAGTGGCTCCTCTTACTGGTCTATAAAACCTCTTTCTGAAGACAGGCCTGGGGCAGAGCGCCCTCTACCGTCAGGAGGAGAAAACACACTGTCACCACCTGCCTCAGACTTTCCCTTTTCTCTGCTTCCACTGCTGACCAAACTTTGATAGACACATTGTTTCTCTAGGTATGTTCGTGGGGGATGATGTCATATTTTCTCAATGGTGGTATCACACATTTCTGTACCAGTCCCTTATTTATTTATTTCATAGTTTCATTCTCACAAAGCATTTCCCTTTCCCTATTTCCAAGTAGTTTGGGAAAAGGCAAGGGGAGAGCACCAATGACCCTCAGGACTGCCTTTATATTCCATTTAATAGATGTTTTTGGCAATGTATTTTATTTTAAAAAAACTATACTAAAATGACTCATAGATATCTTTCCATCAAAGAACTATTAGTTTATATAAAGATATTTATTAAAAAAATTAAAATATAGCTCTTATAATGTATTCTAAATATCAACAAACACTATAATAGCTATAGTAGTTACCAGTAGGGAGCTATTACTGAAAAATGTTTCACAAATATAAACAATCATAAAATGAGGCCCATACTCAAGTAATGAAATAATAATTTATGACATAACAATTATTGAAATGTATATTTCAGGGGCATTTTGAAAGAGAGCTTACTTTTAAAGTTAGCAGCCATATATAAGGTAAAGCAATTATTATATTATACAATATCTCATAGGTATTTATTAGTTGTAAAATGTCATATTTCTATCTGAATCAGATATGCTTTCTATGTGTACAGCATGATTATCCTCATCCACTAACAGGTATTAACTGCTTGAGAGTGTATAGTATAGGTTGTTTAACATAGGCCATAGTTCTGAAGTAAAGAACTATGCAGGTAGCCTGTCCACAGTCATCGCCTGGTTGGACAGCAAGGTCAATGTGCAACAACTCAGGCCATATTCCCATGAACAGTTTATGATTCACAGTTTCTCATTAGGAGTTCAAACATTACTAGAATAACATCCTTCTGGAATGCCACAGCATATGCATAAAGGTTTCTACCCTTGAAAAAATATGTATGTTATTCTCATATCCATATAACCAACATCCTTACATTCTTTCCAAAAATGCATTAAAGCCAAATGTCTGTAAAACTCTCTGGAGGAAGTAGTTTTGGAAAGGTGGATCAAAATCCTTCTTAGTTTTTCTTAAGATGAAGACAGTTTAATGTTCACGTTTCTCCCTTAATAATAAAAGCCATAGAAGATGTATATGTGTGTGTTATTGCTTATCTGTGTTTTCTATATATATATATTCTCTTACTAAAAATCTTTTATTGAAGTATTGTTGATGTACAATCTTATATGTTACAGGTGTACAATATAGTGATCTACAATTTTTAAAGGTTATACTCCATTTATAGTTTTTTAAAATATTGGCTGTGTTCCCTGAGTTATACAATATATCCCTGTAGCTTATTTATGTTATACATAATAGTTGGTATCTCTTAATCCTCTACTCCTATATTATCCCTCTCCCCTTCCCTCTCCCCACTGGTAATCTTTGTTCTCTATATCCGTGACTCTGTTTCTTTTTTGTTATATTCACTAGTTTGTTATTTTTTTTAGATTCCATGTATAAGTGATATCATACAGTTTTTGTCTTTCTCTGTCCGCCTTATTTCACGTAGCATAATACCCTCCAGGTCCATCCATCTTGCTGCAAAAGGCAAAACTTCATTCTTTTTAATGGCTGAGTAGTATTCCAGAGTGTGTGTGTGTGTGTGCGCGTGTGTGTGTGTGTATACACCACATCTTCTTTATCCATTCCTCTGTTGTTGGACACTTAGGTTGCTTCCATATCTTGGCAATTGTAGATAATGCTGCTATGAACATTGGGGTGTATATATATTTTCAAATAAGTGTTTTTGTTTTTGTTTTGTTTTGCTTATTTTTGTTTTTGGATATATGCCCAGGAGTGGAATTACTGGGTCATATCGTAGTTCTATGTTTAGTTTCTTGGGAAACCTTCATACTGTTTTCCACAGTGGTTACACCAATTTACATCCCCACAGACAGTGTCTGAGTGTTCCCTTTTCTCTGCATCCTCATCAACATTTGTTATTTGTGTTCTTTTTGATGATAGCCACTTTGCCACTAAAAATTTAGAAGATAAAATTACTGTGGCATTTATACCTTTTCTGGAATTCACTTTAGACCTTGAAATTTCAACCTGGATTGCAAGTGGCCCTCTAGAGTTATGTTTGTGTGTCTTCTCTTTAACATGAATTTTTGAGTTTGTGTAATTTTTTCCAAAATTTCCAAATAATTTGATTTCTCATTCTTTTTTATGAAAAGAATTTTGCCCAAGTTTATAGGCTCCCCTATTATTACAATCAAATATTATGTTATCATACTCTTTTCAATATGGATTCAGACACACTGGATTTTATTGGACGCTGAGGTGTATCTTTTGTAACAATGTCCAATTTGCCTTCACATTTAAGGATATTCTTTTTATTTAAGTTTCTGGGGCCTCATTTGTGAGAAGAGAGGATTGGATTAAGTTGTCTCCAAGGTCCAATTCATGTCTGTGCTTCTTGTGCTAAAAATGAACAAAGAAAAGATAAGAAAGTAAAAGAAAGAAACACTGAAAACGTGATTGCTGGGTGTAACATTTGCTGAAAATTATTATTTATTTTACTTTATGTTAAATTCCTAGGGTATCTTTATTGACCATTTAATTTAAAATAAATGCTGCATTTAAGAGACTATTCCAGGGAAGACCAATTCAAGAAGACAGTAGGAAAATGTCTTAACTGAATGTGATAAATGAAAAGATGAGTTTGTTTCTATCAATTGTAGACTGTTTGCCCATGAAAAATACATAGAGAGGGATAATTTCTATGACTATAAAGCTAAAAACCCTAATGATGTGCTCCAAATTGGCCTTCCATCCTGTTCTTTGTTCTAAATTTAGTTTTCTGGTATTAATATTCAGAGTTTATCCTTTACCAAAAGAGTCTAATTATGGAAGAATGATCAAATTGATGATGAGTAATTCAACCGGGGATGAAATTCTACAGGTAATGTAATATGAACTGCGATCAGGAATGACAATGACTTTTTAAGGCTTTTTCAAACTGCTTATTTGAGTCTAAAATAGCAAAACTAACACAGAATATCAGGCAGAAACCAAATTTTCAGTTGATGCAATTTTGTCATTTGGGGAATATTAGTATTAGCCTAGTAGCTGCAGTTGACTACAAGATGAGCATATATTAAAAGCATATAGACAAGTGAAGTCATTACATTTGAAACCAATGCCTTTTACTCATTATGTAAGCTGAAACATAAGATCACATTTACAATTACTCTGCCTTCACAAGGGTTTCTTTTAAAATTATTATTACTACCTTTGGACTCGTATGCCCATACTGGTAGGCATCGAATATTGATTTCTCACTTAGTATCATTTACTGGTCCTAAAGTCATCTCAGAGAATCTGCATTTTCTCTGCAATTCTGAACAAAGCAGTGTGGTTGGGAAGATGATGATGATGATGGTGACGACAGAAGCTATTATGTTTTGAATGATTTCTGTGTGGCAGGCAGGTGCTCAGAGATTTGCATATATTGTCTCTGATATATACCCATAAACAAGGTACTATGATTAGATTTACCCATAAAGAAGGTACTATATATTATGGGCATATACACTTGGGCATATATTCTTTTTTTTTTTTTTTTTTTAATAATGGCAGTTTTATTTATTTTTTTGAGGGACCTGCATATTGTTTTTCACGCTGACTGCACTAATTCACAGTCCACACCAAGAGTGTATGAGGGGGCTTCCCTGGTGGCGCAGTGGTTGAGAGTCCGCCTGCCGATGCAGGGGACACGGGTTCGTGCCCCGGTCCGGGAAGATCCCACATGCCGCGGAGCGGCTGGGCCCGTGAGCCATGGCCGCTGAGCCTGCGCGTCTGGAGCCTGTGCTCTGCAACGGAGAGGCCACAACAGTGAGAGGCCCGCGTACTGCAAAACAAAAACAAAAACAAAAAAAGAGTGTATGAGGATTTCTTTTTCTCCACATCCTCACCAACACTTGTTATTTGTTAGTTTTTTGCTAATAGCTGTACTGGCTGATATGAGGGAGTATCTTATTGTGTGTTGTTTTTTTTAAAATTTATTTATTTATACAGCAGGTTCTTATCAGTTATCTATTTTAGACATATTAGTGTATATATGTCAATCCCAATCTCCCAATTAATCCCACCACCACCTTCCCCCCAGACGTTCCCCCCTTGGTGTCCATACATATGTTCTCTACATCTGTGTCTCTATTTCTGCCCTGCAAACTGGTTCATCTGTACCGTTTTTCTAGATTCCACATATATGCGTTAATGTATAATATTTGTTTTTCTCGTTCTGACATACTTCACTCTGTATGACAGTCTCCAGGTCCATCCACGTCTCTACAAATGACCCAATTTAGTTCCTTTTTATGGCTGAGTAATATTTCATTGTATATGTACCACATCTTCTTTATCCATTCGATGGTCAACGGGCATTTATGTTGCTTCCATAAGCTTGCTATTGTAAATGGTGCTGCAATGAACATTGGGGTGGATGTGTCTTTTTGAATTATTGTTTTCTCTGGGTATATGCCCAGTAGTGGGATTGCTGGGTCATGTGGTAGTTCTGTTTTTACTTTTTTAAAGAACCTCCATACTGTTCTCCCTAGTGGCTGTATCAATTTACATTCCCACCAACAGTGCAAGAGAGTTCCCTCTTCTCCACACGGTCTCCAGATTTGTTGCTAGTAGATTTTCTGATGATGTCCATTCTAACTGGTGTGAGTTGATACCTCATTGTAATTTTGATTTGCATTTCTCTAATAATTAGTGATATTGAGTAGTTTTTCATGTGCCTCTTGGCCATCTTTATGTCTTCTTTGGAGAGATGTCTATTTAGGTCTTCTGCCCATTTTTTGGTTGGGTTCTTTGTTTTCTTAAATATTGAGCTGCATGAGCTGTTTATATATTTTGGAGATTAATCCTTTGTCCTTTGATTCGTTAGCAAATATTTTCTCCCATGCTGAGGGTTGTCTTTTCGTCTTCTTTATAGTTTCCTTTGCTGTGCAAAAGCTTTTAAGTTTCATTAGGTTCCATTTGTTTATTTTTGTTTTTATTTCCCTTTCTGTAGGAGGTGGGTCAAAAAAAGATCTTGCTATGATTTATGTCAAAGAGTGTTCTTCCTAAGTTTTCCTCTAAGAGTTTTATAGTGTTTGGTCTTACATTTAGGTCTTTAATCCATTTTCAGTTTACTTTTTGTGTATGGTGTTAGGGAGTGTTCTAATTTCATTCTTTTACATGTAGCGGTCCAGTTTTCCCATCACCACTTATTGAAGAGACTGTCTTTTCTCCATTGTATATCCTTGCCTCCTTTGTCATAGATTAGTTGACCATTGGTGCGTGGGTTTATCTCTGGGCTTTCTATCCTGTTCCATTGATCTATATTTTTGTTTTTGTGCCAGTACCATATTGTCTTCATTACTGTAGCTTTGTAGTATACTTTGAAATCAGGGAGTCTGATTCCTCCAGATCCGTTTTTTTCCCTCAAGACTGCTTTGGCTATTCGGGGTCTTTTGTGTCTCCATACAAATTTTAAGATTTTTTGTTCTAATGCTGTAAAAAAGGCCATTGGTAATTTGATAGGGATTATATTGAATCTGTAGATTGCCTTGGGTAGTATAGTCATTTTCACAATATTGATTTTTCCAATCCAAGAACATGGTATATCTCTCCATCTGTTGGTATCATCTTTAATTTCTTTCAACAGTGTCTTATAGTTTTCTGCATACAGGTCTTTTGTCTCCCTAGGTAGGTTTATTCCTAGGTATTTTATTCTTTTTGTTGCAATGGTGAAAGGGAGTGTGTCCTTAATTTCTCTTTCAGATTGTTCATCATTACTGTATAGGAATGCAAGAGATTTCTGTGCATTAATTTTGTATTCTGCAACTTTACCAGATTCATTGATTAGCTCTAGTAGTTTTCTGGTGGCATCTTTAGGATTCTCTATGTATAGTATCATGTCATCTGCAAACAGTCACTGTTGTACTTCTTCTTTTCCCATTTGTATTCCTTTTATTTCTTTTTCTTCTCTGATTGCCGTGGCTAGGACTTCCAAAACTATGTTGAATAATAGTGGTGAGTGTGGACGTCCTTGTCTTGTTCCTGATCTCAGAGGAAATGCTTTCAGATTTTCACCATTGAGAATGATGTTTGCTGTAGGTTTGTTGTTTACAGCCTTTATTATGTTGAGGTAGGTTCCCTCTATATCCACTTTCTAGAGAGTTTTTTTTATCATAAATTCGTGTTGAATTTTGTCAGAAGCTTTTTCTTCATCTATTGAGATGATCATATGGTTTTTATTCTTCAATTTGTTAATATGGTGTATCACATTGATTTATTTGTGTATATTGAAGAATCCTTGCATCACTGGGATAATCCCACTTGATCATGGTGTATGATCATTTTCATGTGTTGTTGGATTCTGTTTGCTAGTATTTCGTTGAGGATTTTTGCATCTGTATTCACCAGTGATATTGGTTTGTAATTTTCTCTTTTTTTGTAGTAGCTCTGGTTTTGATATCAGGGAGATGGTGACCTCATAGAATGAGTTTGAGAGTGTTCCTTCCTCTGCCATTTTTTGGAAGACTTTGAGAAGGATGGGTGTTAGCGCTTCTCTAAGTGTTTGATATAATTCACCTGTGAAGCCATCTGGTCCTGGATTTTTGTTGGTTGGAAGATTTTTAATCACAGTTTCAATTTTATTACTTGTGATTCGTCTCTTCATATTTTCTATTTCTTCCTGATTCAGTCTTGGAAGGTTATACCTTTCTAAGAATTTGTCAATTTTTTCCAGGTTGTCCATTTTATTGTCATAGAGTTGCTTGTAGTATTCTCTTATGATGCTTGGTATTTCTGCGGTGTCCACTATAACTTCTTTTTCATTTCTAATTTTATTGATTTGAGCCCTGTCCCTCTTTTTCTTGATGAGTCTGGCTAAAGGTTTACCTTCTCAACGAACCAGCTTTTAGTTTTATTGATCTTTGCTCTTGTTTTCTTTGTTCCTATTTCATTTATTTCTCCTCTGATCTTTATGATTTCTTTCCTTCTACTAACTTTGGGTTTTCTTCTTTCTCTAGTTCCTTTAGGTGTAAGGTTAGATTTTTTATTTGAGATTTTTCTTGCTTCCTGAGGTAGGATTGGATTGCTATAAACTTCCCTCCTAGAACTGCTTTTTCTGCATCCCATAGGTTTTGGATCATCGTGTTTTTGTTGTCATTTCTCTCTAGGTATTTTTTGATTTCCTCTTTGATTTCTTCTGTGATATCTTGGTTATTTAGTAACTTATTGTTTAGCCTCCATCCGTTTGTGTTTTTAATGTTTTTTCCCCTGTAATTTATTTCTAATCTCATGGTGTTTTGGTCAGAAAAGATGCTTGATATGATTTCAATTTTCTTAAATTTACCGAGGCTTGATAGGTGACCTAAGATGTGATCTATCCTGGAGAATGTGCTGTGTGCACTTGAGAAGAAAGTGTAATCTGCTGTTTTCAGATGCAATGTCCTATAAATATCGATTAAATTTATCTGGTCTATTGTGTCATTTAAAGCCTCTAATTCCTTATTAATTTGCTGTCTGGATGATCTGTCCATTGGTGTAAGTGAGATGTTAAAAGTCCCTCACTATTACTGTGTTACTGTTGATTTCCTCTTTCATAGCTGTTAGCAGTTGCCTTATGTATTGGGTGCATATATATTTACAATTGTTATATCTTCTTGGATTGATCCCTTGATCATTATGTAGTGTCTTTCCTTGTCTCTTGTAACGTTCTTTATTTTAAAGCCATTTTATCTTATATGAGTATTACTACTCCAGCTTTCTTTTGATTTCCATTTGCATGGAATATCTTTTTCCATCCCCTCACTTTCAGTCTGTATGTGTCCCTAGGTCTGAAGTGGGTCTCTTGTAGACAGCATATATATGGGTCTTGTTTTTGTATCCATTCAGCGAGCATGTGCCTTTTGTTGGAACATTTAATCCATTCACATTTAAGGTAATTATTAATATGTATGTTCCTATTACCATTTTCTTAATTGTTTTGCGTTTGTTTTTGCATGTCCTTTTCTTCTCTTGTGTTTCCCACTTAAAGCAGTTCCTTTAGCATTTGTTGTAGAGCTGGTTTGATGGTGCTGAATTCTTTTAGCTCTTGCTTGTCTGTAAACTTCTGATTTCTCTGTTGAATCTGAATGAGATCCTTGCTGGGTAGAGTAATCTTGGTTGTAGGTTCTTCCCTTTCATCACTTTAAATATATCATGCCACTCCCTTCTGGCTTGTATAGTTTCTGCTGAGAAATCAGCTGTTAACCTTAAGGGGAGCTCCCTAGTACGTTATTTGTCATTTTTTCCCTTGTTGCTTTTAATAATTTTCTTTGTCTTTAATTTTTGTCAGTTTGATTACTCTGTGTCTTGGTTTGTTTTTCCTTGGGTTTATCCTGTCTGGGACTCTCTGTGCCTCCTGGACTTGGGTGGCTCTTACCTTTCCCATGTTAGGGAAGTTTTTGACTATAATCTCTTCAAATATTTTCTCGGGTACTTTCTCTCTCTCTTCTCCTTCTGGGACCCCTATAATGTGAATGTTGTGGCGTTTAATGTTGTCCAGAGGTCTCTTAGGCTGTCTTCATTTCTTTTCATTCTTTTTTCTTTATTCTGTTCTGTAGCAGTGAATTCCACCATTCTGTCTTCCAGGTCACTTATCTATTCTTCTGCCTCAGTTATTCTGCTATTGATTCCTTCTAGTGTATTCTTCATTTTGGTTATTGTATTGTTCATCTCTGTTTGTTTGTTCTTTTATTCTTCTAGATCTTTGTTAAACATTTCTTGCATCTTCTCGACCTTTGCCTCTGTTCTTTACCCGAGGTCCTGGATCATCTTCAGTATGATTATTCTGAATTCTTTTTCTGGAAGGTTGCCTATCTCCACTTCATTTAGTTTTTTGTCTGGGGTTTTATCTTGTTCTTTCATCTGGTACATTGTTCTCTGCTTTTTCATTTTGTCTCTCTTTCTGTGAATGTGTTTTTTGTTCCACAGGCTACAGGATTGTAGTTCTTCTTGCTTCTGCTGTCTGCCCTCTGGTGTATGAGGCTATCTAAGAGGCTTGTGCAAGCTTCCTTATGGGAGAAACTGGGTAGAGCTGGGTGTTGTTCTGGTGTGCAGAGCTCAGTAAAACTTTAATCTGCTTGTCTGCTGATGAGTGGGGCTGGGTTCCCTCCCTGTTGGTTGTTTGGCCTGAGGCAACCCAACACTGGAGCCTACCCAGCTCTTTGGTGGGACTAATGACAACTCTGGGAGGGTTCACGCCAAGTAGCACTTTCCAGAACTTCTGCTGCCAGTTCTCTTGTCCCTGCGATGAGGCACAGCCACCCCCTACCTCTGCAGGAGACCCTCCAACACCAGCAGGGAGGTCTGGTTCAGTCTCCTGTGGGGTCACTGCTCCTTCCCCTGGGTCCTGATGTGCACACTACTTTGTGTGTACCCTCCAGGAGTGGAGTCTCTGTTTCCCCCAGTCCTGTTGAAGTCCTGCAGTCAAATCCCACTAGCCTTTAAGATCTGATTCTCTGAGAATTCTTCCTCCTGTTGCCGGACTCCCAGGTTGGGAAGCCTGGCATGGGTCTCAGAACTTTCAGTCCAGTGGGTGGACTTCTGTGGTATAAGTGTTCTCCAGTTTGTGAGTCACCCACCCAGTGGTTATGGGATTTGATTTTATTGTGATTGCGCCCCTCCTACCATCTCATTGCAGCTCCTCCTTTGTCTTTGGATGTTGGGGGTATCTTTTTTGGTGAGTTCCAGTCTCTTCCTGTCAATAATTGTTCAGCAGTTAGTTGTGATTCCATTGCTGTTGCAAGAGGGAGTAAGCGCACATCCTTCTACTCTGCCATCTTGAACCAATCTGGCATATTCTTTCAGCACTTACTAAGTTAAGCACTTTCTGTGCACCAGGCACTATGAGAAGACTTGGGTAGGTTAGCCAGAGTTCGTCCCTCTCACAGAGGTTCTGGGGTAATGAACAACTTGGAGAATTGAAGGACTTTGAAATATTCTAGTTCATCAGCACTTTGTCCCCTTCATCATTAGATGCTCAGGTACTTAACTATGTACTATTGCTCTTAAAAGATTCAGAGAGCAAATGCATTGAATTTCCCAGTTATCTTAATTACCATAATTATTTTCTAACCACATCAAAAAAATAGTGCTTTTCTTAAGTATAAGTGTATTGTTTGTGACATCAAGTGAACGTATAATAAAATAGTTGTAAATATTAGAATGAGAATTTTCCTAAGCTGTCTGTAATGTTAGGTGAGCCAACATGGGTAGTGAAAGGATTCACAGAAGAATTAACAGGGAAGAAAAGAAAATTTTTATTCACTTTCCAAGGGAAGAAAGGGGCCAGACGCGTAGAGTGGCATGGGCCCCGAAGGGTGGGAGTTTGAGTCTTTTATTAGGCCTCAAAGGGCAAGGTGTAAGAAAGAGAGGGTGGTTTCATATCTATTTTGGTCCACAGTAGTGTCCGAGCTAGCTGTGCTTCTACAGGATGTGGTATTTTTGAGAATCTGTAACTTCTTGTCTTCAGTAATTTCCCTTGGGTGTCTGAAAGAGACTTGATAGTGGCCCTTGACAGGTGCTACTCTATTTTGGACAATGTTAGATGGGTTTACATGTAAGCTAAGTGACAGGAATTCCCTGGAGTTCCAGTGGTTAGGACTTGGCGCTTTCACTGCCAGGGCCCAGTTTTGATCTGTGGTCGGGGAAATAAGATCATGCAAGCTGCACAGCATGGCCAAAAAGAAAAAAAGAAGAAGAAATCAGATGACATGTTCAAGATGATACAGCATCAGTCAGACAGCGGGAATCAAGGGCCAGCTCTTCTTCATATTTCCAGGTTTTTTTAATTGTGCGCCAAGTCCAGGTTTCTCCCCCCACCGTGTGTCCATTTATGACTGCATTGCAGAAGCTTATACACATCTCCTGGTTTCCAAGTGGAACATATAGAACCAAATCTCTATAGCTTTCTCCAAGCGCAATCCAAAGGGATACCTCAGTTTCTGGCAGATCAGACTTCTTACTCTCCCCTAAACAATCCATGTGTTCCTTGCCTTTACTACATTCTCTCCCCTTGTCACACACCTGTTCACATATGCCCCCTAAAATGCCTGTCTTCTGCCTTGTGTTACTTTATATCTACCACTTCAGGCCCTTATTTTATCTTGCCTATACAGCCTTTTCTTATTATTTCAGCCCCCACTGATCTTTTTTCTTTTGATTATCTGTGTTTTATATATAGTTCCTCTTTCAGATGTGCTAATCTTGCCTTCCCAAGTATGTTTCACATATCTTTGTAGTCATAAATGTGATCTTTACTTCTTTTGTGTCCCTTGTCAGGAGCTCAGGCATTTAGTAAACACTTGAGCAGCACCATGTTGTACTGATACAGTGTCCTACTCATGCTTTTGCTACCAAAATATCTAAAAACTACACTAGGTCACTTCTGCTTCCTTAACACTAAACTTTTGAGTAACATTAAGAGTTGTTTTTAGATATCATAGCACATGCACCCACCCAATGAAAGTATCAGGAATTGAATTTCCACATGTAATTTATTTTACTTACAGCAGTTTGGGTTTAATTTGACAACTCTCTCATTACAACTACCAAAAAAAAGAATCCTTCCTCTGTACAAATGTATTTCCATATTTCCATCTCAGTATAAGCACAGCTGTGAACCAGTTACTTCAAAGTTCAAGAGCTGGTTGTTTCTATCCTTAGCTTCAGTGGAAAATGTTGAGCCTCATCCTGGGGAGAGATTCCCAGGCTCAGTACAAAGAATTTTTTTTCTTCTTTCTTGTTTCCATATCAAGCACAAATGAGACACACTTTCTTTCCTCTACTATCTCTTTTATTTTCTATATTTGGTACAGAGTGATAATAGGTATCAGTTTTGCATACTCATTTGAATACATGATGTGGTTGTTTTTTAGTTATTGATAGCAACTAGATAAAAGGGACATACACTCTGTGGCATAAAGATCAATCTGTTTGTCTGAGGAATAAATACTTTCTCAAGCTATCTGCATTGTGAGTGTATGGGTATGAACGCAAAAAAACAAATATGCATGCTTTTCTTGCCCTTTCTGGAATTAATTACACTCTGACCTTCTCCCCACCTGCCCAGTTGGCTTTCACCATCTCAGAGAGAGAAAATCAAATAAATGACTGATAAATATATATTTGAGATACCCACACTCTCACCATTTGGTGTTTTTAGCAGGAACTTATCCTCTGCATCTTGCTCTCTGTCATTTTCCTTAGTGCAGCTCCTGATCTCTACATGCCAACAGACTAGCTGTCAGGCAAACCCCATAGAGAGGGAACAAATATGTAATTAGCATAACCTTTTGTCCCCTCCACTGATAGGAAAAAAAAGAAGGGGAGGTGTTCCCTAAGCAACAACTAAAGGTCATATTAATTTTCCCTAAACTACCCCTCTGGTTTCCCCAGGAGAATTTGCTATGATGTCAAGCATATCAAAATGAACTAATTACTATGCGTGTCCAACTTGATGGATGATCTCCCGAACCCCAGCACAGCCCCTGTTGTGCATGCCCCACTTCTACTGTGTCTCTGCACCTACTTATTTGAGACAATTTGATTCAATGGCTGACAGTAAGTGTGAAAGAGGTGGGAGGTAAGGAACAAGATGAGAATTCTATTCTGTGGTTGTTAGTATCTGTTACATAGTCCTGGTTATTTGGTTCAGTTTAAGAATCTGAGGAAGACAGTGTCCTTTGGTTTCTGATTTGTAAAGCATACCCCTTTTATTGATCAGAGATCAATCCCTTGTTATTTGCTCTCCTGAGAGATGTCATGCTGCATGTTCTGACAACACCCTCTTTTAAGGGAAATTTTCTAACAAAGCATGTGCTCTACTCCTCCAGTCTCAACTGATGGGGTTAGGCAAGCATGTAATCCAAGGAAATCAATCTATATATAGTTCTGCCAATGATGAGCCACCTGTGAAAAAAAAGTAGGCAATCATATTACTATTTAAGAAAATTTTACTTAGAAAATAGAAAATTTAGTCAGTTGAAAACAGGAGAAGAGGTCAGGATACATCAAGACTGCTGTAAGATATGGAGCCTGAGAGATACTAGTAAACCTAAGCCATGTGCAAACTATGTAAGGGAGTAGCAACTATATGGAAGCTGGTTTTGGAGAAACATGAACAGAATACATGCGAAGCAATACATGGCCCATGGAAGAGATGAATAGAGTAATTTGTTCCTGGAGTTGTCTCATGCATGATAGTATTCCAGCCTAAATCCTGGTCTTCATGTTTCCTTAGACTGTTATCTTAGCTAGGTTGGCCAGGTTATCTATCCCATGCAACCAAATGACCCAATGTATTCTATTTAGCACCTAGTACAGACAAAGCTTTCTTCTACTCGCTACAAAGAAGTCAAAGGTTTTGTGAAAGTACTTCTTTTCTGTGTGAGATTTTCTATAAATCGATATTACTAGAAATTCCCCATGTCTCTTTCTTTCTGGAAAAATGTGAATTAGCACTTTCAAAATGCAGGTTATATATAATTGTACTTTTTCCCCTAAGCAAAAATTTAATGACTTTTCCCTCCCTAGAAATCAATACCATATGTGAGTTTGGTTCCATTTAAGGGTATTGATTATACTAGGGCAAAATTAATTCCTTGTCAAAATTTAATAAAAATGGATCAATATTTATTATTAATAGTCTCATCACTCATTTATACAATTGAAGAGTAAAGATGTACCGACCAGGTTTTTAATAATATTGTATTGTATTTACTATTTGACTATTAGTTTTCATATTGAATACATGTTTCCTCCTTAATGTGGCCGTACATTAAAATTGCTTGCTGCAAAGTCATAATTCCAATGATATATAGAGAATATAAATCACAGAAGGTTATTGTACTTGATTTCATTGAAGAAAAACTTTGAAAAAAAATGTATGGAGTGGGTGAGAAGATATATATATATATATCTATATACATATATAGATATATATACATTTCTTTTTATATAGCTACTATCAAGAGTTCCTCTTAGAACACTTTTTTTTTTTTAAAGGAAAAATAGTTTGAAAATAGAAGGTAGACCTTGAACAAGTGATTTTGAAGGAAACAGTAAGAAAACTGATCTACATAATGATTGAACATGTATATTTTGAATGTCAGGAGCTCAGGAAAGAGAGGAAGAGAACGTAGTGAAGAAGTGTCAGACAACATGGCAGAATGTGGAGCTTGAGGCAAAAGCCGGTCATTGAGTAATCCCAAATAGCATAATGGCTAAAGGGTTTTAGTGACATGGAAATATGATGTTCATTTGTAGGTTGTTTGCTTCTGTGGTGTAAACCCACTCCATCATCCTAAATCTTCAGTAAAGTCCGCTTAGCACACAAAAGCTCTTTGTGAGAGATGGTGGGAAAAATCAAGGAAAATTCACCTTTCTGCTATACACAACAAGAATTAGTAGCTAGAGGTGACTCTGGGAATGTAGGCCCTAGGGATTCTCAGTGAAGGGATTATACGGAACATGAATTAATAGGTTCAAAAACGGTATTTAAGTCTCAGAGGCCACAGAAAAATTAGCTGACAACCCATTTGTATTAATACAGCTTTAAGCTCAAATATGAAGTCATTTCTGAAAACGAAACTAACAGCTACTGAGGACTGAGTCTCTAAACCACAGTGGAATACTGGACATTTACGTAGTTTGTTATAGAAATCAGTACCATTCTGTCACACTCCCTCTTGCTCAATTCTTGATCATTTTCTAACAAAATAGGAGGGTTCTTTTTAAAGCTGGATAACAGGCTGTGGGGCTGGGCTAATGGAGGTTGCTTTAATTATCCCTACTTCTTGGCTTGTGTATATCCAACCCAAGAATAGCAACACATATAACTGTATTAAACTTAATTAAAACTCAGTGTCATCATCCAAAAGGTTTTTTAAGGTTATAATCTACTATCTACTGTTAGGTAGAAGGACATGGATTATATATTCTTCTAACATTAGTAAAGTAAAAAACCAACAAAAACAATTCATGTTTGTGAAAAGATGAGATGAGGAAATGCAGGCTGCCATCAATGAATAAATCTTTCCTTTGGGAAAAAAAGATTGTCCACATATTTTTCTTGGTATGAACTTATAAACAAAGAATAAGTAGCCAGCTGTAGGACCCTGCCTCTCTGCTTCCAACTGGGAGAATTTCTCCTGTTGTTATCAGGTTTTCCTGAGATATTTTTCTTACACAGTTCAGGGAGATTTTGAGAAGAGGACAACTGTTGTTTCCCCGAGCCACAGTTTATTTTTACCTGAGGGATGGTCTCAAAAAACAAAAAGAGAGAAAAAAGTGTTCTCCTCATAGTGTCAATTTTACCATACCTTCAACCTTCAACACTTTAGCCAAAGTGATGAAAAAGAAAATTTGATCAAGCTGTTTTGCTCACAATTTCCCTGATATTTCAATATGAATGCACACCCTAAGTTGACAGACTTACCCTAAAGAGCCTGATGAAGAGCAGCATACACATAATATATCTAAGAATGGATTATGTAAATGGAACATTTTCCCTGCTCCCTGTCTTCATAGAGAAGACGTCATATGTATGATCCTACATCCTGCCCTTTGGTAGCATCTCTCCTTTTTCAAAATTTTATCATTTAACCTATTTATAATTAGCTCTAGTAAATAGAATATAAAAAATAAGTTTTAAAAACAACTATCGGGCTTCCCTGGTGGCGCAGTGGTTGAGAGTCCGCCTGCCGATGCAGGGGACACGGGTTCGTGCCCCAGTCTGGGAAGATCCCACATGCTGCGGAGCGGCTGGGCCCGTGAGCCATGGCCGCTGGGCCTGCACGTCCGGAGCCTGTGCTCTGCAATGGGAGAGGCCACAGCGGTGAGAGGCCCGCGTACAGCAAAAAAAAAAAAAAAAAAAAAACTATCTTTTTTTCTAATTTCTTCACTTTTATCTGGTCATGTTGGAATCACTTTCACTTGATCTAAAAATTCACATGCTTTTGAGTAACATTAAATGGGATCACCAAAAATAACATTATTTGACTCAACATAAACTACAAACACCGTGTGCATACTAACCTATATTCTATGCTGTATATAGACTTGACTAAAATATAATATCTGGTTAAAAAATAAGAGTACTCTTGAACTATATTCTTGAATTACCAAGCCACATAAAAGATTATTATTATTATTACCACTACCCAAGTTTCTCATTTTCTGCCTTGTCTTAAGGTAAGCCTCTTGCTGTAGAAACTAAATTAGAATAGATACAATGTATTACTACTGTCTCTCATGTATATGGCTGTTTTAAAGTGTTTTCTTTCATGTTCTGAGCTTTGATACATGTATTTTCATATAATTCTCCCAAATTTCTGTGAAATCATTCATAGGCTTACCATTTATTATCTTGAGTTGTCCCTACAATTGAAAGGTTTTTAATGAGAAAAAGCAAGATGGAAAAAAATTACTGAAGCACAAATCAAATAACTGTTTCCATTTTGATTACTTTAGATTCTATGGCAAGCATGTTTAATACTTTGATTGCTTATCAAGAAACATTGACCAGAACAGGAAGTATTCCAAAAGAAGCAGCAGCATTGAAAGACTTGGCTAGAGGCGGATTTAACTTACATTCTTGTCATTTACATGTAGGGCTTCTTTTTTAATCTTTTTTCTTTTACTCAATATAAGTGAGTCTGTGCCAAGGGTTTAAAAATTTACCATGAATTTCAGTAAACGGTAGCACTTTCTGCCAGGGAATCTATGTAAAACTGTTCTTGGTAAACTATAGAACAATTTCATTCTTTGAATTTAGTTAACCTTTTCAGTAAACACAGGCCCAGTCCCTTTTACTTTGTCTGGTTAGCTTTGTGACTTATTCTTGAAGCCATGGACCCACCCAGCCTAGTAGTGACTAAGCCACTGCTACTTGGTAACGGGTCTTGATGCAAAAGTAATTAGCTTCTTGGATGAGAGAGGTGGGCTGCTCATGGCTATTAACGCCTAAACCAAAGGCTGAATGTCGTTATGTCTTTTTATGATGAAACCATGACCTTGAATAAGTCATTTATGAAAAAATAATTTTGTTCTTTCTTCTACCTTTTGGAATACTTGCATATTTTCTTTTAGGTTCTCCTGCTTTCTTCCCCTGACATTTATTCCCCTATTCACTTTATTTTGTGTTTACCTTACCTTCTCATTTTTTTAATACTTCTAATTCTTTCATAGTTTTCCTTTTTATTCAAAATTTGTTTCTGTAATAAAATTTGTTTATTTTCATTATTTTTCTTGACTTCATATTTAAAAGATTAAAGGTCCAAATATCTGGTTTCTACTCTTGAATTTTTCCTACTTATTAGCTCTGCAGTCTTAGGAAAATCCGTCAATCTTTCTGAATCTCAGCTTCCTAATTGATAAAATGAGCGTAAAGTTAGAGCTATATGCATGACAAATCTTATTATTTTGAAGATTTCTTTATATTTTAAGTTTTTCTTAAATTCAGTACCATGTCAAAAACATGATCTGTCAGTACACAAATAATTTTAGAATTATATAACCTTACCCATTCTCTGTTATCCAAATGAATTATTAGATATTACCACTGTCAATAAAGAGATGCTTTGAGTGGAAAGATCATATTATCCAAAACTAAAAGATAAGACTTCCTGAATAGGCTCCTCTCTTTCCCTTCGTGAGGACACACACTCTGTGCTTAATTTTCCTCAGCCCTAATAATAACATTAGTTATTGTGGGGTTCACTTAACAAAGTGTGTATAGAATTGCCAAAGTGAAATCAATTGCCCCCATGGTCACCATCAGTGACATAATTAGTACTAGAGAAGTAGATTTGGGGGAATAAGAGTAGTACAATAGTTTTTTAATTGGTTTCAGGTATGAAAACTGGTTAAAATTTTTAAAATTATTCTTAGCAAGGTAGATTGGTAAGATGGAAGCACAGAATTGAGGGTTAGAGGACCTGATCTGAGTCAGATTTAATTTATTAGCATTGGGCATGTTACTTAACTCTGTTGAGTCTCAATTTTCCCACATTTAAAGTTAGGATAATTGTAATTTCACCTACCTCACAGGGTTGTTTCAAGAATGAAAATAAATGGTAAATGAAAAATATCTGGGTAAATTAAATCTCAGTACAGTTCATAAACATTTTATTATTGATTTAACTCACCATATAAGGTTTTCTCTTCCTCTTTTTTTATAAAACACATTATCTTTTTTGTTTTCATTTAGTTAATGCACAGAGTAACCATTTGAATGGTATAATTAGGAGAGTCGTACTCAAATCTTGATCTACAATATAACAGCAGCTTCTCAAGAATGATACATCCTGATATATTCAAAAGATCTTAATTATTTATTTTTTGAAATACAGGAAAGAGTAACTGAAAAGTTTCACTAATTCTTTTAGACCAGCCCGAGTAATTTTTCTTGGCAGGGTAATTTTTCTATTAAAAAATAACATAATAGAAATTGCTAAATACCATTTGATCCAAGTTAACTGCACAGAAATACTGTAGAATAATATGTCAAGATGTAGATGCTGTTTTAGCTCTATCTCTACACTTTTTAAATGACTCACTCTTACATACCCGAGTGGCAGTACATTTTTAAATGTCTACCTCAACAAAATCACAAATTTATTAGATTCCACGGACTCTTGAAATCTCTACAAAAAGTTGAAACCATAAGTGCCAAATTCTCTAACACCAAGGACATGTAGTGTTCATTTTGTGTTGCAATGACTTATTTAATAAAACAGTGCAGTGATCCAGGTCACATGACTGAGGTCCTGCTGCCTGCTTATGTTACTCAGAGACCTTTGCCGCTATATATGTATGCCAGTTCTGTAAGATGACACCAAAATGGTCTCTTAAATAAGGAATAGGCATTTGTGAGGTAGCATGGTACGGTGACATGTCTAATGTAAACTCCGATCAAATTCCAGCTTCTGCCACCGGTGTGTGACTTGGAAATATATTATTTAAATTCTCTGGTCTTTTGCTTTCTCATTTGTAAAATGACTATTATACTCTTCTCATATAAAAATTGTTAATTAAATTCAGCTATGTATATAAAACAGTAATATGATCCATGGCCCAAAAGTAAATGCTTAATGACTGGCAGCTTTTATTACTTCAAATTTTAGAATAGTATGAGGACAAGATATTTCACTGATGAAAGTCATAGGACTCTTTACTGGTGTGATATTTTAAAAGCTTTTTAAGCTATAGTATCTTTCATACCATTTTGTTGACTGAACTCAAAAGCGTGTTCATTTCCCATGTCATGAGTTCCCCTGTACACTTGGAGCCTTGCATAATTTGAGTAATGGCTTAACTATTCAGGCCTTGAGAAGCCAGAATTTCCAATGATTTTGTAATTATCTATGGCAAATACTTTTAAGAATGTGCCAGTGTGCCTTGCCAATAAATATTAGGTGATGGATTAATGTATATTTTAATGAGGGCAATAAAGTGCCTCAATCAAAGTCAAGTTAATGATTACCATAACGTTAGTAAAATAGATGGCATATATTATGCATTTCCTGTGTGCCAAACACCTTACATGAATTATCTCATTTAATCCACTCAACAACCATATGAGATAGACCCTACTATTATTCCCATTGTACAAATGCATAAACTTAGAATGAGAGAAAATAAATTACTTTGCTAATATCATATAGCTATGAATATTGGAAAATTAGAATGTGAATGCAAATGGCCCGTCTCTGGAAGTAAAGATTTTAACAACTGTATTTTATTTCTAACTATGATTTTACAGAAGAATCAGATACTCATAAACTGCCTTTTTCAAATAATTTTTATTGGAGCATAGTTGATTTACAATGTTGTGTTAAGTTTCAGATGTACTACTCACTCAAGTGAATCAGTTGTGTATATATATATATATAGATTCTTTTCCTGTATAGGTCATTACAGAGTATTGAGTTGAATTCCCTGTGCTATCCAGTAGGTCCTTATTAGTTATGTATTTTATATATAGTAGTGTGTATATATCAATCCCAATCTCCCAATTTACCGCCCCCCCCGTTCCCCACTGGTAACCATAAGTTTGTTTTCTACATCTCTGATTCTATTTGTTTTGTAAATAATTTCATTTGTACCATTTTTTTTAGATTCCACATATAAGCGATATCATATTATATTTGATAGACTCCATTTTAATACAAACAGGATCCTTGTTTCAGTGAGTTCTAGGCTTTAGAGATGTTTTAAATTTCTTCAGGGTCAAAGTAGTGTATGTGTCACATATAGTGAGAATCATGAGAAAAACCAAATAAGAAAATATAGTTTGAATTTTATAGTTTCATACTATACATAGCTTTTGTAAAGCTGAGAAGTTTTATTTTGTTCAAAAGCCAGGTACTGAAGGCAGAGAGTGTCTCTTCACTTTCTTGGTTAAAGGTAAAGCCTGTTTAGGTAATTTTGATGGATCAAAGTCTTATTCAGAATGTATCTGGCTTTCGAACAAAATAAAACTTCTCAGTCTAATTAAAATATGGGTAGTTGAAGAGAAATACGAGCCTTCCCATGTCTCCTCATGAATGTGATGTGAAGGTAACATAAGAATAGATAATCTTAGAAGCAGATGATATGGTGTCACATGAAAATATTTGCCTGAGATGCTTATTGGACTAAGAAGAAGAATACAATATAAAAAGTATAGGTCTCTATGCTTTGGCTGTTTTGTTAGGGTCACCCTGTGGCATAAATTCCTCCTTCAAAGGCCTTATAGTAAACTGTTTGTGGTATATCTTCAAGCTTATGCATTGTGTGAATATATATGAACATTTACTCTCCCACACTTTGAAAATATGGTCAATAAAGATTTTGCACTATAAGTTTACTTAAAAGCCCTGTGCTTAATAACCACCACATATCCACCACCCTGCTGCAACCTGAGTATATGAGGATGATCTTGTATGATCTTGAATTTTACTTGGTCACTGGCCACCAGGAAGGTCTACCCAATCCATGCAGTGTAATAAAATCAGACAGGTCATTCGTGAAGGCTGATAACAGTGGCATCCCTCAGAGGGCCAGTATAAAGGGCCAAGGTGTATTTGAAATGTCACTCAAATATAGCCAGGGGCTAGGAAGACAGACGAAACATTTGTAGTAGTGTTTGATTTTCTGTCCTGCTTTCTTCCCTATTTTATTTTGATAACTAGATGGGTGATATATTTTTAAATGGGGATTCTTATAAATAGATATAGCTCTATAAATATAAGTTCTATTCCCACTGGACTGGGTTCTCAACAAACACAGCTTTTAAATAAGGACAAAATACCCAATCTCACCTCCTTTCTTTCCCACACTGTCTATGGATGCTGATATGTGGGTGAAGAAAAGTAGGTAAGCAGGAATTGGGAAAAAATAAGAAGAAAGAGAATAAAGGGGGAAAATATGGTTTCTTTAAATCCAGCCTAAATAAAATATTTTTTTAAGATTAAAAAAAGGAAATCTTACTAATTTGAGTCAATTTCTATTCTCTTTCAAAGGAAACTATTGTCTGGATAAAATAATGAGATTGTTTCTCAAAAGTTTTCAAAAGTTAAAGCTAGACTTCTCATGTAATATATTTTTGATGGTTTTCTTTTTAGTATCAGTGATATAATTGAAGTGAAAATGCCACTACAAATTTTTTAAGGACTTTACAAAGCCATGCAGTTACTTCAAAGTGTTTCAGAAAAAAATATTTGTTACCAAGACTTTTTCAAATTAAATGTAAACTGTTACAAAATCTTATATCAAACCTGAAGGTTGTAATGGGTTCTTTGGGTTTTATTCTCTTAATTATCACTAATGCTAGAAAAATTGTAAGAAACATTTGACAATTATAAGGGTGATGTGCCTTCTTTCTGGAATTCTCAAGTATGTAGGACAGCTTCTGAACTGCCTAAAAGTTTCTTGTAAGAAGAGGTATTTAGGGGGTGGTTCAAGAAGGTGACATGGGAAGAGCCTGAACTTATCTCCTACCGTGAGCACAATAGATACACAACTACATTTGGATCAGTTCCCTCTGAAAAGAGCCTGAGTACTAACTGAACACTTGCTCTACAACAAAGGATAAAAAGGACCACATCAAGATGGTAGGAGTAGCAGACAAATGCTTTCTCCAAAAACCCCACCTCTGGTCCAGTGGTACACGGTGGGATCTTCCAGAGGAGCAAGGGGTTGGTACCCCCCACCTCAGGCTTCTGACCCCTGGGATCTACATCTGAGAAACTAGCCCCCTAAGTGTTTGGCTTAGAAAAACAATGGGGCTGATGTTCAAGAAAACTGAGTCTCCCCTCCTAAAGAGCTCATGTATGGTTTCACTCACCTTTCACTCACCTCACCCTGAGATCCTGTGAAATAACAGCAGTCTGAAGAGAGCTGTGAAGGACAGATATTTACAAATCTAAAATCATTAGCCGGAAGAACATGGGACAATAGAAATGCTCCCCGGAGATGCAGGCACTGGCAGGCACCATTATTGCACTCCCCACCTAACCCGCTAGCACAGGGGTGAGCTTGGACTTGGGGACATGATTCTGGCACTATCCCACTGCATTGCTGGAAAGCTACAGCAGTTGCAGCACTACCTTGCTCCCTGGGTGGGGTGCGGTGGGCATAAATAGTTGTGGCATTCTCCTGCTCCCTAGATAAAGTCAGGGAGTGTGGATGGGTGCAGCACTCCTCCACCTCCTGACTGGAACTGGTCAGTGCTAGTGGTCTTGTTATTTCTTAGCCCAAGGCCACTTAACACTCCCCTGCCCCCTAGCTGGGGCTGTTGAGCATGAGCATTCTTGGTAATCTCCTACTCCCAGCCTAAAACCAATGCACAAGGCACTCTCATGCTGCATTGC
Organism: Monodon monoceros; assembly: GCF_005190385.1. Lineage (NCBI taxonomy): Eukaryota > Metazoa > Chordata > Mammalia > Artiodactyla > Monodontidae > Monodon > Monodon monoceros. Next base: position 54,495,010 of record NW_021703782.1, read on the forward strand.
TGAAACCCACAGGCAGGCACAGTCATCTTCCCCTCTGTCTTCCTGAAGCAAGAGAGCAAGCCTGCATCCTACACACTCCAGCTGCCTAGCTACAGGAAGTGTGTGCATATAATCCACACAGGGGAAACCCCTTGATGGTCTGGCCCTGGTGGCTAAGGGAGCTGGTGTTCCTGAGCTCCATGAGAAAATAATGATTGGAATGACAGTTCTAGACAGGCCCCCACCCCCAGAGCACTGCACAGACTGCAGACTAAAACACAACCCCAGTCTTCCTGTGAATAAAGGTCTATTTACTTAGCTTGGCACTTCACCCTGAGGGGCAGGCTGTAGGTTTCCCAGATATCTAGAGTCTAAGGAGACACTCCCAGGGAATGTAAGCAGGGAGACACCATCCTAGTCCACTCCCTTGGCCTTTCTACAGCTTGACAAGACTCCCTAGAAATGAACTTATACACTCATCAGGTGTGTTGATTTTTGCAGTTGTCACCCATGGGACACCTCCAGATCTCCTGGCCTGGAGAACAGCAGGGATTACAATTGTAGTCCAGCTGGATGTATATATCTGTGTACTTTAATATATGCTGCCTGAGGGTCTGGCATTCAATCAGCCTGACTAGGTCCTAAATGAGATTCTTCCCCTTGAAACACTGACAGGTCTCGGCACACCCACAAAAACGGGCATATCTAGAATCAATCAGGCAGTACAGACAATCACAAAGATTCAAGAGACAAGGAAAAGCTACAGCAGGATTGAAAAAGAAGGATCATCACCTACACAAGGCCACTCATTCAAGATTAAGAGAGGTAGCAGTTTTGCCTAATACATAGAATCAAACACAGAGAACCAAGCAAAATAAGAAAACAGAAAAAATATGTTTCAAATGAAAGAATGAGACAAAACCTCAGAAAAAGTGAAGATAAAATGAAGATAAAGAATTCAAAGTAATGGTTATAATGGTTGAGCTTGGGAGAAGAATGGAAGAACACATTGAAAACTTCAACAAAGATTTAGAGAAACTGAGGAAGAACCCATCAGAGGTGAAGAATATAATAGCTGAACTGAAAAATACACTAGGGGGAATCAACAGCAGATTTAAATGATACAGAAGAGCAGATTAGTGGTTTGGAAGAAAGTGTAGTGGAAAATAAAATAGAAAAAAAAAGAATTATTAAAAAATGAGGATAGGGTAAGGGACTTCTGGGACAGCATCAAGCATACTAACATTTGCATTATATGGATCCTAGAAGAAGAAGAAAAAGAAAGGGGTAGAAAACATATTTGAAGAAATAATGGCTGAAAATTTCCCTAACCTGGGGAAGGAAACAGACATCCAGGTCCAGGAATCACAGTGTCCCAAAAAAGATGAAACCAAAGAGATCTGCACCAAGACACATTATAATTAAAATGTCAAAAGTTACATAGAGAATGGACTTGAGGACACAGGGTGTGGGAGGGGTAAGCTGGGATGAAGTGAGAGAGTGACATGGACACATATACACCACCAAATGTAAAATCAATAGCTCGTGGGAAGCAGCTGCATAGCACAGGGAGATCAGCTCATTGCTTTGTGACCACCTAGAGGGGTGGGATAGGGAGGGTGGGAGGGAGATGCAAGAGGGAGGAGATATGGAGATATATGTATATGTAAAGCTGATTCACTTTGTTATAAAGCAGAAACTAACACACCATTGTAAAGCAATTATACTACAATAAAGAAGTTTAAAAAATAAATTAAAAAAATAAAATACTAAAAAAAAAAGATGAATAAGTCCTAGAGATCTACTGTATAACCTAGTGCCCATGGTTAATAATGCTGTACTATGTACTCAAAAGCTTGCTAAGAGGGTAGACACTGATTCTAGATAAAAGTTAGAAGAATTATACAAATAAAAGTTTATTTAAATCTTTAAAAAAAATGTCAAAAGTTAAAGATAAAAAGAAAAATTTTAAAGCAGCAAGAGAAAAACAGCTAGTTATGTATAAGAGAAACCCCAAAGGATTTTCATTGAATTTTTCAGCAGAAGCAGATTTTTCAGCATATCAACCATGTTTTCTGTCCATAATGGTATGAAACTCAAAATCAATTACAAGAAGAAAACTAGACAAACACAAGCACATGGAGGCAAAACAACATGCTGCTAAAAAGTCAATAGGTCAACAAAAAATCAAAGGGGAGATAAAAAAAAAAAATACCTTGAGACAGATGAAAACAGAAACCCAGCTTTCCCAAATCTATGTGATGCAGCAAAAGCCATTCTGAGAGGAAAGTTCATAGTGATAAGCCCTACCTCAAGAAACAAGAAAAATCTCAAATAAGCATTCCAACTTTACACCTAAAGGAACTAGAGTGGAGATAAATAAAATAGAAACAAAAAAAGAAAGAAAACAATCAATGAAACTAAGGGTACTTTGAAAAGATAAACAAGTCTGGGTAAAGGTTTATCAATTTTATCATGAAAAAAAAGAGGACCCAAATCAATGAAATCAAAAATGAAGAGGAGAAAGTAAAACTGATACCATAGAAATTCAAAGGATCATAAAATACTACTATGAACAATTATACACCAATAACTTGAACAGTCTGGAAGAAATGGAAAAAATCCTGGAAACACAAAATCTTCCAATATTGAATCATGAGGGAAAAGAAAATCTGAATAGACCAATTACTAGTAATGAAATTAAATCAGTAATTTAAAAATCTCCAACGAGTAAAAGTCAAGGATCGGACAGCTTCACAGGTGAATTCTACCAACCATTTAAAGAAGAGTTAATACCTATACTTCTCAAATCATTCCCAAAAAATAAAGACGAGAAAACACTTCCAAACTCATTGTACAAGGCCAGCATTACCCTGATATCAAATCCAGACAAAAACACCACAAAACAAGAAAATTACAGGCCAATATCCTTGATGAACATAGATGGAAAAATCCTCAACAAAATATTAGCAAACCAAATTCAGTAATACTTTAAAAGGATCATACACCATAATCAAGTGGGGTTTATCTCAGGAATGCAAAGATGGTTCAATATCCACAAATCAATCAAAGTGATACATCACATTAACAAAATGAAGGATAAAATCATACCAATAGATTCAGGAAAAGCATTTTACAAAATTCAACATCCGTTTATGAAAAAACTCTCAGCAAGGAATTCCCTGGCTGTCCAGTGATTAGGAATCTGCACTTGCACTGCCAAGGACCCAGGCTCAATCCCTGGTAGGGGAACTAAGATCCCAAAAGCTGTTCAGTGTGACCAAAAAAAAAACCCCAAAACAAACAAACAAACAAAAAACTCTCAGCAAAGTGGGTGTACAGGGAAAGTACCTCAATGCAATAAAAGTTATATATGATAAACCCACCAGTAACATCCTGCTCAATGGTGATAGCCAAAAGCTTTTCCTCTAAGATCAGGAACAAAACAAGGATGCCCACTCTTGCCACTTTTATTCAACATAATATTATAGTATTGGAAGGCCTAGCCCCAGGAGTCAGGCAAAAAAATTTAAAAAAATAAAATGGAGGGAGGGAGGGAGGAAGGAAGGAAGGAAGAAAGGACATCCTTTTGGGAAAGGAAGATATAAAATTGTCACTGTTTGAAGATGAAACAATACTATATATAGAAAATCTTAAAGAGGCTACCAAAAAACTATTAGAACTAATAAATGAATTCAGTAACATTGCATGATACAAAATTAATATACAGAAACCTGTTGCATTTCTGTACACCAACAACAAACCATCGGAAAGAGAAATTTTAAAAATCTCATTTATAATTATATCAAAAACAGTAAAATATCTAGGAATAAATCTATCCAAAGAGGTAAAAGACTTGTACTCTGAAAACTATAAGACATTGATGAGATAATTAAAGACAAAACAAACAAATATAAAGATATACTGTGCTCATGGATTGGAAGAATTAATATTGTTAGAATGTCCATAATGCCCAAAGTAGTTTACAGGCTCAACGCAATCCCTATTGAAATAACAGTGGCATTTTTCACAGAAATAGAATTTATTTGAAACCACAAAAGAGCCCAAATAGCCAAAATGATCTTGAGAAAGAACAAAGCTGGACATATCATGTTCCCTGATTTCAAGCTATAGTACAAAGCTATACTAATCAAAACAGTATGGTACTGACACAAAAACAGACACATGGATCAATAAAACAGAATGGAAAGCACAGAAATAAGCCCACATATAGATGGTCAATTAGTTTATGACAAAGGAGGTAAGAAGATACAATGAAGAAAGGCTGCCTCTTCAATATATGGTGCTGGGAAAATGTTACAGATACATGAAAAATAATGAAATTGGACCACTAGCTTACACAATACACAAAAATAAATTCAAAATGGATTATAAAGTCTCAAATGTAAGACGTGAAACCATAAAGCTCTTAGAAGAAAACATAGGCTGTAAGCTATTTGACAGCAGTGTAAGAGTTTTTTTTTTTTTTTTTTTTTTTTTGATATGTCTCCTCAGGCAAGGGCAACAAAAGCAGAAATAAACAAATGGGGCTACATCAAACTAAAAAGCTTTTGCACAGTGAAGGAAACCATCAACAAATAAAAAGTGTCCTACCTAATGGGAGAAGGTATTTGCAAATGATATATCTGATAAGGGGTTAATATCTAAAATATATAAAGAACTTATACAACTTAATATCAAAAAACGTACAACCCAATTAAAAAATGTGCAGAGGATCTGAATAGACATGTTTATAGAGAAGACATACAGATGGCTAACAGGTACGTGAAAAGATGCTCAACATCACAAATCATCAGGGAATGCAAATCAGAACCACAATGGGGTATCACCTCACATTTGTTAGAATGACTCTTATTCAAAAGACAAGAAATAATGAATGTTGGCAAGGATGTGGAGAAAAGGGAACCCTTATGCCCTGTTGGTAGAAATGTAAATTGGTGCAGCAACTATGGAAAACAGTATGGTGGTTCCTAAAAATTCAAACTGCCATATGATATAGCAGTTTCACTTCTGGGTATTTATCCTAAGAAAACAAAAACACCAGCTCAAAAAGATATGTGCACCCCTTTGTTCATTGCAGCATTATTTACAATAGCCAAGATATGAAGACAACCTAAGTGTCCATTGATAGACGAATTGATAAAGAAAATGTGATTATATATATATATATATATATATATATATATATTTACAGTAGAATATTGTTCAGCCATAAAAAAGAGTGAAATCTTGCCATTTGCAGCAACATGGTCAGACCTAATGGGTATTAGGCTAAGTGCAATAAGTCAGATCGAGAAAAACAGTTACCATATGATTTCACTTATATGTGGTATCTAAAAAACAAAACAGCAACAGACTCACAGATACAGAAAACAAACTAGTAGTTGCTAAAAGGTAAGGGTATTGGGGATGGGCGAAATAGGTGAAGGGGATTTATGGGTAGAAAGTACCAGTTATAAAATAAGTAAGTCATGGGGATATAACATACAGTACAGGGAACACAGTAATATTGTGATAACTTTGTATGGTGACCATTTCAAAATATATATAAATACTGAACCATGATGATGTACCTCATTATATTTCAATTACAAAAAAAATAGTGTTTAGAATTTACTGTGTCCTAGTAAAGTATGAAGAGTAGGTGGCATGTGGAGCATTGAGCTTATGTGTTTTAATTTCACTCCTTGATAGACTTCATAAAGCTAATCACCCATTATTTAAATTTCTATAATTTCTACAAATTCTGAACCCAGCAAGCACTGTGTGTCACTTTGGTACAGTGTTCTCCACATCCTGAGGTAATGGCCATATCCTGTGTGTTTCAGTCTTTTATTTTTATTTTGTCCAGCTAAAGAATGTTTCAGTTTTAACCTTCTCGTTACATAACAAAGAGAACAACAGTGTTGAAATAACAGTCATAGGCGATTAACATTTAATCCCTGACTTGATTTATGGAGAAACCAGGCTGAAACCTTATGCACTCCCAAGCGCTGGAGTTTAGCACGCAATCCAAGCAAAGAAAAAGCACAGTTGCAATCTGGGTGTATTAGAGAAAGGAAGAAAGGCAGCATTAGTTCATTTTGCTTTCAAGGGTGAATCATTCACCCTGTGCCACTGCTGAAGTGAAACATTTTTATTGATTTGCAGATTAAGAATCTATTTAAAAAGTGATAAATCAATCATTTTCGTCAAGCCTCCAGCAGCATGTTCAGGAACTTGAAAGCAATCACTGCTGTTTGAGGAACGCTTACTTAACTTGTGTTTCTTCTAATGATAGAGAAAACTATAGCTTATAATGAAGGTACTGTGTATTGAACACCTTGACGAAAAGTCAGAAGATTGAGCTGGCATAAATCATCTCAGTCCAGGAGCCTGAAGGTGGAATGAAGAGCAGAGTTTATCCACCTTAATTATCATTGCATTTGAAAGTCAATGAGGAGCCCTCCATCGTGAACTTCTACTCACATCTAACCGTTGTTCACGATTTTATCTTATATTATCATAAAAAGTAGATGAGATTAAAAATAAAACTATCTTGATACTATCGATATTGCCTTAAAACAGTAGACCATAATCAGAGATCAAACTATTTTTATTAAATCTTAAATCTTAAGTCTGTGTTTATAAAGGGAAAAGTGATTCTACTTCATGTCCTTAAAACTTGTCTGCCAGCAAAAAAAAAAAAAAAAAGTCAAAATGCAGTATTTTTCAAGACATATGAAATATTTGCATGATAGTATTATTCCATTTCTGTAATGCCTTGGTCTCTTTGCACAGATTAGTGCTTGGAAATGAGAAGAGACAAAGTAATGTTGCTTCACTAAACTATGATTGTTTCTTAGGATTTTAGAATTTCACTTGTCAGCTTTATTTGACTTTAGTGAGTATCATGGTAAATTCAGGGATTACAAGGAAGTTTATTATTCCCTAGACTCTAAATGGCACATTGGAAAGCTGTTCCATATTTGTATACTTTGTTTCAAACCTCTTCTAACAAGTATTAATGTAAAATCACTTTTCTTTAACCCCACCCATAGATCACCTCAGATATAACATTTAATTGATCAAGATTACTAAGCTTAATAATTTTTTCTTACCTAAAAAATGATTCTTATGAAAGTGACTTGAGTGTGTTTCAGTAAATAAAAGGTATTTTTTAGAAAAAAATAAAGATGCCATAAAGTGTCTTCATGTAATTAAATGTTTCTGCAATGTTGTGTATCAGTGTCATAAGCTTTAAAAGTCAACCTTCTAGAATCAGACAACCTTCCAACTCAGAGATGTTTGTTATCAGGCTTCTATAGTGGATCAAACCATAGTATAAAGATTCATCTAAATCTTTTAACCTTTGATCAGCGGTCTTATTGAAGGGAGGTAGACCAACAGTCCCCAACCTTTTTTGGCACCAGAGACCGGTTTTGTGGAAGACAATTTTTCCATGGATGGAGCGGTGCAGGGGGCTGGGTAGGGGGGGCAGTTGTTCAGGTGGTAAAGCAAACAATGGTTCAGGCGGTAACATGAGCTCTGGGGAGCAGCAGAGGAAGCTTCACTCGCTCACCCGGTGCTCACCTCCTGCTGTGCAGCCCAGTTCCTAACAGGCTGTGGACCGGTGGCCAGGGGGTTGGGGACCCCGAGTTAGACTATGGAAATAACAGAAAAAGAAACAGATTACATTCCCTAAGCTATTAATCATTGTTTTGCGTCACTGTGAAAAGTTAGAAATGAAATGTCTGATAATAAGAGAATGAGCAAATGATCTGTTCTCTGAGTATAATATTATACAGCTGTTAAAAATTATATTGACTAACATTGTAGAAAAATATGACACAACTAAACTGAAGGCTTCTAAACGACAGAGATTCCATTTTACTTGACTCATTTTTGTCTCTTGTATTATCTAGGGTTACACTAGCTGTTGCAAAAAATATAGCCCACAATGTTAGTAGTCTACCACAAGAGAAGTTCATGTCTCCCTCAATTAACAGTGCAATGTGGATGATTCTTATTAGCAGATAGCTTTGCTTCATGCAGTGTCTCAGGAATTCAGACTTCTTTCATCTTATGGCTTTGCCTTCCCCTAATAACTCATTGTTCTCTGAATCTGGTCAACAAAACGGGGAAAAGAAAGAGGATAGAGAAGGTACAATGATCCTTGAATAACTTGACTCAAAAGTGACCCAGGCCGGGCTTCCCTGGTGGCTCAGTGGTTGAGAGTCCACCTGCCGATGCAGGGGACACGGGTTCGTGCCCTGGTCCGGGAAGATCCCACATGCCGCGGAGCATCTGCGCCTGTGAGCCATGGCCGCTGAGCCTGCGCGTCCGGAGCCTGTGCTCCGCAACGGGAGAGGCCACAACAGTGAGAGGCCCGCGTACTGCAAAAAAAAAAAAAAAAGTGACCCAGGCCAATTTCACTTCCAGTCCATTGGTAAGACCTATGGCATGGTCAAAGTAAATGCAAGGTGATTTTCTAATAATGGCTCTATGATAGGGAATTGAAGGCACATATTTTGATAGCCTATTTGCTGTTTCTGCCACATTTTGTTCAGTGTAGCATGTAGCTTTTTGAATGTTGGTTGAATGTGGGGGTTTTTTGCCAAGAATTGCTAGAAAATTAGCCAGAAGGCATGAAATAGCTTAGTTCTTGGGGGTCTACAAGTCATCCTTGAAAAATAAGCTAGAGACTGAGGCAGAGACCAGATTGTATAGAGCCTTGTGCATCAGGTGAATAAGTTTACAATTTATCCTGTAGAAAATGAGGAGGTATCATAGGGTTAAGAATCGGTAATAAGGCAGTCAGAACTGCAGTTTTTCTAAATACAATACTAGCTGCAATGTGGAGCATAAACTCTCAGGGGTCAAGATTAGATGTAGAGAGACCAGTTAGAAGACTAATTACTGCAGGTGATAAAGGAAATAGCAGTGGGTTATGAGGGGGAAACAGATGTGAAGCTTAGGGGTAGGATGGACAGAACTTCATTCCTAATTATGGAAAGGAGGTGAAAAAAAAAAAGACACATGGAGAATTACCTCGTTCTTTAAAACTTGGGGGATTGCATTTACCAACATAAAAAATTCAGAAAGATAAACAGAGTTTTAGAGAAGAGTAATCAGTTGTATTTTGAGTTTGACATGCCTGTGAGTCTTGCAAGAGAAAGGAAATATTCAAGAGGTGGTTGACGGAAGAGGTCTTTAGCTCAAGCTACTGGATGGGAAGAGGTACTGATGTACCTCTCTACTGATACACAAGTACAAAGGATGTACTTTCAAAGGTACATCCTTTGAAAGTCTATAGAGTGAACAGAGCACAGAACTTGAAATAGTACCACTTTTGGAGGAGTAAAAAAATCTTATGTACTAAAGAAAGAAATGGACTATAGAGAGGAAGGCATTTAAATTATCATCAAGATAGAAAATAAACATTGGACCAAGGTTCTAGATTAACGTATGTAAATGAGAAGGAACCAAGAGCAGTGGAGAGATTCGTCTTAAAAGAGAGAATGACCATCTGTTTTATCAGCATTGTAGAGGAGGAGATGAAGGCAAATTCGGATGTCAATGAGTTGGTAATTTTAGAGGCAGAGAGTTTATTTTTGAGACTTCAATAAGCTCAGTAAAAATAAGAATATTTGCATAATCACAGAGGTCACTCACCAAAGACTCATAAAAGAATTGTTGTGTGTTCCCTGAGAGTTCTGGGAAAATTGTTGACCATAAAGTGGCTGTAATTTGGTAAATGTATCTGTGATTGATTTTGTTTAATGTAATTTTACGTATTGATAGATACCAGGCTGAGCATCATGCCACGCATCCTGCTTTGCTCACTTAGTTCCATGCTATATTTCTCTTGGGAGATAACTGGCATAGTTGATTCTGTTATTTTACTCTTAACTCATTCTTCCCCTACAAAACCACATTGGATGATTCACGAAAGGGTAAAAACTGGTCTTGTATGTACATGTTATAAAGAGTTATTTGGCTAATAATGTCCTCAGTTTTTTATTTGGGTCAAGCTGCATCTTGTTTAACTTATCTATAAATCACCTTAATCAGAATCTATTTTTTTTTAACTTGAGAATAATTTTGTTTCAGAAGCTCTACGTATATATATATATATTAGTTAATTATTATTGGAGTATAGTTGATTTACAATGTTGTGTTAGTTTCTACTGTGAAGCAAAATGAATCAGCTATACATATACATATATCCCCTCTTTTTTGGATTTCCTTCCCATTTAGGTCACCACAGTGCATTGAGTAGAGTTCCTTGTGCTATACAGTATGTTCTCATTAGTTGTCTATTTTATACATAGTATCAATAGTGTATATGTGTCAATCCCAATCTCTCAGTTCCTCCCACCACCACCCTTCCCCCTTTGTATCCGTACATTTGTTCTCTACATCTGTGTTTCTGTTTCTGCTTTGCAAATAAGATCATCTACACCATTTTTCTAGATTCCACATATATATGTTAATATATGATATTTGCTTTTCTCTTTCTGACTTACTTCACTCTGAGTGATACTCTCTAGGTCCATTCATGTCTCTACAAATGACCCAATTTCATTCCTTTTTATGGCTTAGTAATATTCCATTGTGTTTATATACCACATCTTCTTTATCCATTCCTCTGTTGATGGACATTTAGGTTGCTTCCATGTCCTGGCTATAGTGAATAGTGCTGCAATGTACATTGGGGTACATGTTATCTTTTTGAATTATGGTCTTTTCTGGGTATATGCCTGGTAGTGGGATTGCTGGGTCATACGTAGTTCTATTTTTAGTTTTTTAAGGAACCTCTGTACTGTTTTCATAGTGAGCGTATCAATTTACATTCCCACCAACAGTGAATGAGGGTTCCCTTTTCTCCACACCGTCCCCAGCATTTGTGTGCAGATTTTTTGATGATGGCCATTCTGACCAGTGTGAGGTGATACCTCATTTTAGTTTTGATTTGCATTTCTCTTATAATTAGTGATGTTGAACATCTTTTCATGTGTATGTCTTCTTTGGAGAAATGTCTATTTAGGTCTTCTGCCCATTTTTTGATTGTGTTGTTTGCTTTTTTGATAGTGAGCTGCTTGTATATTTTGGAGATTAATCCTTTGTCAGTTGCAGAAGCTCTACATATATTTAAAAAAAAAAAGATTTTCTAATAGCAGAGTTTCAAAGCTTCCTAACCTGGAATCCAGTCAGTTGATATTTGGGGAACTGTTTCCTTGTCAGATGTTATACTAGGGTGAAAACAGTATGAGAGAGAGGGGGAGAGAGAGGGAGGGAGGGAGAGAGAGGGAGAGAGAAAGCGCGAGAGCAAGATTTATTCATGTTAGAATCTCATGGACTGACAATTTCATACAAAAATGTGCTTCATAGTGATATAAAATGATAAGTGAAGGATATTTCTAAGTAAACATATCCTAATTGTCAGCATGTAAAGTTTTTTGAGGATTCTTATGGACTTAGGAGTGTGCGTCAAACAAAGTTTTGTGGTGTAAACTGTATGCTGGTAAGCCTTATTTTGTTTATGAGAATATCCATAAGGTTCACATGGGCACGTATACATAAATGTCAATTAATTAGAATATTTACTGAGGAAATTCACAAGAAAAACTCTCAACATCTTAAGTTCTCTCTGTGTATGACTCTGTGTGACTTTGAGTAGCTCACGGGTAGCAAGCAATGGGTGACTGTTAATATAATACAGAAGATTATCTTAAGGAGAATGAATAACATAAGGATTCCACCCCAAATTCAGGGTGCTCTTAGAGATTTTCTTTTCCTTCCCTTGTTTTTAGACAGCTGAGGACTGGGAAGCAATATTCTACAGTAATAAATATGTTTATGATTACAAAAAGGTGGAAGTAAAATATATCTAGTATTACCTGTAAGTTAGCAAAATTAGTGTGTTTGGGGAATTGCAAGTATACTGATCAAAAAATGGATTTCACCAGACTAGGTTTCCATTCAGCCTTATTTCAAAACTATATTTCAAGTTATTATCTGGTATGGTAGAAAGAATACAGACTTTTGAATTGAATAGGGAAGCTCCTAAAATTCCATTTCTACATCTTTTTTAATCTAGTGATTCTAGACAAGTATCAATATTTAACATAGCTTAATTTTCCAGGATAGTAATATCTACCTCACAGAGATATTGTGAAATATATATGTAACCACTGTGATATAGTAGCATTCAAAAGATTCAATAAATTGTAGTTCCCACTCTAATTTAGCTGTATATCTAAAAGCAGAAAATACTGTGGGTAAAGATACAAGGAGTTTCAAGAGCTATATCTTATAATTAGGCAAGCTTGGTGATGTCCAGCTTCTATGTCTTTTGCTGCTAAAAAGCAATACAAAGAAGAAAAAAAAAGGGAAAGATCATGTTCACTGTAGAATAATTTGTTGTAAGATCAACAAAACTCTAAAAGTCAACTTAAGTTTATCTGGCCTTTGCTAAAATTTAGTTGTAAAGATAAATAAGTAAAGTCTAGATGAGTTATATTATAAATATTTAGTGGTAAGATTTACATGGGAGTTGGAATGAGCAAAAAGGAAAGATCAGGAAGCTGAAATTGACAAAGTAAATTACCCTAATAAATGTGATTAGTGTCTGGAGAACTATAGAAACAAAATGGAAGATTGTCATGACCCTTTGTGCTTACTGTATCTCATCAGTTATTTCAAACATATTTAGAAATAAATAAATAAAACAAAATAAATTGCCCTAGAGATATTTTAGATTCACTTTGGTGAATTAGGGAATGAAAATACAAACCATTCATTTTGACACTGGTTCAGAGTTTATGGACAAATTGTTCAGTCACATTGTAACTCAATCCCATTGCATCTTAAATTCTTTTGCTTTAATTGAACAAGCATTCATTACATTTCTACCATAAACGAAACACTGCACCAGGCATGAGAGAAGTGAGTGAAAAATAGGAAGCCTTTTAAATCTTTCAGATGTTAGCTGCAGCATTACATACATTTGATAAAATTTTGTTGAGCTGGGGTGTGTGCCATGAAATCATGAACTACCAAAAACAGAAAAAAAAAAAAAAATCACCTGCATTCTTTGATGGGGTATTTGCTATTAATTTATATTCATTTAAATTCCATCCATGTGTGTGACACCACAAAACTGAATTTTTTATACACTACCTCATTACATGAGTGATATAAGAACAGAGATTGTTTCTTCAACTCATTCAGCATTCTAATGAACAGAATACAAATTTCGTTCCATTAAAAATAATAGAATGTAACTATCCTACAGCCATTTAAATGCTTGAGGATAGAGCAGTCCTCTTTTTTTATTCCAGGAGGCATATACAATAAATCTATTATGAAAATTACCATATTCAGAGTATCTTAATAATGCACATGCCGATATCTCTCCCACCTTCAAAGAAACAAATAATGGTGAAAATTATGCTAGCACTGACAATAGCTAGGAAATATTGAGAAATAAACTATTTTCCTCTTATTTCTTAGAGTAAAACAGCTTCCTATGCATTTAACTAGCTAAAAGATGCCTAGATTTTGAACATTCAAAAGTACTGAGTATGTCGAAAACGTCTGTAGAGAGACACTGATAGGTATCTTGTTTCCACACATGCATGTTTGGGTGCCTGCACACATAAAGAAATCAACACATAAAATCAAATCTTAACAGATTTTGGATCAGAGAGATAGAGATAATCTTCCAACGGTGTCATGAACACCATTTGAATTGATTAAACAGCTAATAATCCATTGTTGTTCTCCATGGATTGACCCACCAGTTTGAGTGCATTTTTATTGAAGGCCCTTTCAGAGATAAGTAACCTGAACACATCCCAGGCCTGTGCTTCTACTAGTAAAACATTTATTTCCTGATTGCTACAACTCATAAATACCTACCTTCACTCCCCTTAAGAGAGACGAGAAGATTGCATTGTGCTTTGCAGAGCTAGATTTAGGATTCTCTCAAACACAACTTGAAACAGAAGCAGCTAGAAGGCTAGATTGCATACTGATCCTGCAGAGTCTCTCCACCTTTCGCTGGGAAAAATCAGAGGTCAAGTTTCCTCTTCTGTACCTGCTATTTATACTAGTGCTTTCTTTCCAGGTATAAGACCTATTTTACAGGTACAATGTTATAACCTCCCAGAAGAGTTTTCTTGCTCTACCTTCACCCACAAGTGCTCAAACATAGATCTTCTATACACACTTCAGTACACTGAAAGAATCTTATTTCTTTTTTCTCATATACAATGTAGAAACCAATCTCTATGCTGACTAAGCAACTTCTAAAATCCTCTCTAATTTGGATTTTTTTGTTTTGATCTAATTCACATTTATTCCCCATGGTTTTGGAGTTAGACTCCAATTGCAATTCAAAGTGCTCTAACATTCTAGCTTGATTATTTACACTGTCTTATCCTCAGTTTCTACAGTTTTTAAATGGGTATAGTAAAGCTGGTCCTTCATATTTTATTTAGCTTTTTTAAGGATCAAATGGAATCTTTTGATTCAAATGAAGTCAAATTTAATGTTTGTGACATGAGGCACTAATTAAACAAAAGAAATGTTTAATTAGAAAACACATTTTCAGGGTATTACATGTATGCTTCCTTTGTTGAGAATAAACAGGGCTAGCAAATTAAAATTGCAATATATTTGACTACATTTATCTGTAATTCATAATGTCTCTTAAAACCTATTATTGACACTGGGATAAAAAGTTAATGTTCAAGGTTAGGATTATTGTTTACTGATTATAGTTTAATTAATTGCTTTATACATTCTATTTTTGTCTACCTAGGATACAGTCAATGAACACAATTTCTTGCAAAGTACAGGTCAGTTGGTTTCAGTGATTTTTCAAATGGAGAATGAGAGTTTTGATTCTGTATTCTGTTTAAAACAATGGTGGATCTCCAAGCCTTACATTTCTATAATGATTGCAGCTTAGATTAAGGAACGATTTGGTTGTCAGAGATAGGAGTTTCTAATCTCATTTTCACAGCTAATCATGGGGTAAGTTTAGAAAATCCCATGCAAGAAAGAGCTTTCTTCTTCTAAATTCTTCTTAAGTAAAATGATAATAACCTTTACTTATTTTCTCTGCAACAGGTTTTTGGGAATATCTTGTTAATGTAATTCAGGATTAGAGAGTTTCCCAAACTAATCAAATAGAAAGACACTGGAGCAATGCCTTGTTTCTGAAGTCTTTTGGTGATTTTGTCCAGTTTGTTATCAATCTTCTTTTCAGTTTGGTGGTAGCTGTACATAGTATCCGGACCTCTCCTGAAGTTCTGTACATCTCTTGTTATATGGCCACATAGCATCATAGCACACCAATTAAGTGTTTGAAATGGATTAAATGCCTGCTCAACCACCTTCTGGCTTTGTGACCTCACACAAGTTATTTAATCTATGTGAACCTTTAGCTTCTCTTTGGGATTGGAAATGAAGATATCTACTTCATAGTGTTGTTTTGAGATAATTTAATGAAAGCAACTAAAACATGCTATAAATGCTAGTAATTACCTACTGGCATTTGCCTTTTCCTATTGTGCCCTGTGCAAACTTTGACTCAAATAGACAAGAGTTTGAATCCTGGTAGTAATGTTTATTTGCTATGGTTACTGATTATTTACTCCCTTGGAGTGTTCATTTACATATCAAACATGGTTCTACCACCCAGCATTAAATGTGACTCCATATGTGAAAGTGCTTTACACATAGTAGGCATGCAATAACTATTCATTAAATAGACTACAAATTAGGGCATTTTTTGTGTGTCTGCCTTTTTTTGCTAAAGACATGGTTGTCAAGTCAGGTCTGCTGATTTCTTTTAAAGGAAGTTGGCCCTCAGTGTATCAATTACCTTCAGCACATTTCACTTGCAGATAATATAGGCCAGAGAAGGGAGAAAGGTTAAGAAGCAAGGAGAGGCCTTCACTGGTGGTGCAGTGGTTGAGAGTCTGCCTGGCAATGCAGGGGACATGGGTTCGAGCCCTGGTCCGGGAAGATCCCACATGCCACGGAGCAACTAAGCCCATGCGCCACAACTACTGAGCCTGAGCTCTAGAGCCCGCGAGCCACAACTACTGAGCCTGCGCTCTAGAGCCCGCGAGCCACAACTACTGAAGCCCACGCGCCTAGAGCCTGTGCTCCACAACAAGAGAAGCCACCGCAATGAGAAGCCCACGCACCGCAACGAAGAGCAGCCCCTGCTTGCCTCAACTAGAGAAAGCCCACACGCAGCAACGAAGACCCAATGCAGCCAAAAATAAATAAACAAATAAATTTATTTTAAAAAAAAAGAAACAAGGAGGGAAGCAACAGACAAGGCCTCATGCTGAGAGTGTGCAACTTGATGATAGGACAGGTATGAAAACTAGATAAGGACTCAGTAGTGCAAGGTCTACATCTGTGTGTAGTAATGCTGTTTTGAAACCTTCCCTCTCTATGGCGTGTCGCACCATGCTTGGTCATTAAATCCTCAAACAGTTTCTCTATCCTCCTACTCTTTTTTCAAGCACCACTACACAAATATCAGCAGAGCCAAAACAGTAACCACCTGTATGAAGTTGCTGCCTTGGTATATCCAGTTTGGAATAAATGAGACCCATGGGGAATCCTGAATGAGAGTTTCTTTTCAGGGTAGTATTTTATTTCCCCAATCAATTTGCAGAATGCTGGGATAGTAGAGAAAGTTCTCAAATAAGTGTCCAACTCCCATAACATGATTCTAAATTAAATCCTAGGTAGGAAAAAAAAGAAAGAAACAAGCATCTTCACACCATTCTAAGGGGGAAACTCATGATCCATCTCAGGAAGAGAGATTCCTATTTAAATTATTACATATTCAAATTGAGCTGAATTCAGAATAGAAACCTCTATTCCCAAATGGAGAACAAGAATAAGTTGGAAAATTCTACTCTTTACAAATATACAACTGAAATTCATTCAATCAATATTTTTGATCACTTACCATGTAAGATTATGGCAGTACAAATGAGAAGATAGATGAATAAATTTTGTGCCATGTTTTGTCTTCAAAGATTCTATGTAAAAAATTTATGAAACAGCATAGACAATATAAAGTATCAAAGATTCTACTCTGTGGTGGAGTAGTATTCTTTAAGAAGCCCTCTTTAATGTACTAAGAGAGAGTTTTCTGTAATTCTGTAGCCTCAAAGAAATGTGTCCTGGTTCTATGAGACCAGAAAAGAGGAAATATTTGGTCTGAGGACTTGTTAAAGAGAAAAATTATTCATGATACTTGTTAAAGATGGTAAAGCAGACTTCATTCAAAGGGAGCTACCACAGTGAGGTTTTGTAGTCAGGGAAAGAAAGGGGACTAAACTCCAACCCCAATGAGGACAAGCAGGGATTTAAAACTACAGAGCAGGGTAAGGATCAGTGGATATAAAATTACTAAGAGGAAATATCCGGGGTAAGGGAGATTCTTGCTACACGTGCTCAATAGATTTCTTGCTGAAGGCAGGCCAGGGTGATAAGATTTTGAGTTTGGGGGATAAGGAATTCAAATCAGATATCTAGAATGGGCAAATACCAAGGGTGGGAAATTTTCACTAAGCTGACTCATCAGTATTCTTACCCAAACTGGATTCTCGAGGTACAGTGGGGGGAGCTCGAAGTCAGACCTTGTCCAGCAGAGAGTTTGGGGAACCTGATTAAAGTTAGGTCAAAGAGGAAGGAGTCTTTGTCAGTCCCAAGAAGTATTGATTTTAGAGGAAGGCATGTGGACCTATGAGGTAAGGTAAAGTAGATGATTCTATCAGCTGGATAGCTTTTGCTTTATTCCTACCACCTAATGTTGATTTGTGACATTCTCTTGAAAGCTGATATTCTGCTATAAGTTGTTTTGTTTCATTTAAAGCAAGTTTCTTCAGAGTTTACCTACACCATTTAGGAAAGTAAATTCAAGTGTTTGTGTTGGGATGTCATTTGGGGTGAGCAGAAAAAACTACAGCAGAGATACAAAATTACAGGTCAGGCAAGAGCAGGGCACCAAGTTGTCCTAGGGCTACATCTCAAAAACATGAACTTCATGTGAAAATAATATTTTTCATTTTAAAGAAAAAAGGAGCAAAGACTTTCAAATAAATTACTGTTTCTTTCTCTTATACTCTTCAGAAAGGCTGAGAAGAAAAATAAGTGCCTCATTTCATGATTCAGCTTAATTTATATCACTTATATCATGTAGCACTATTAAATGATATTTCTGGAAAATGTGCTAGAACATGAATCTCGCCAAAAGAGCTTGAAGATTCTACTGTAAATAACATGCAATGATATTTTTGCTCTCTAATGCTAATTAACCCAGCATGCTTCACAGTGTTTGAGAATTTTGTAGTTTAAATAAATTCATGTGATGAAAATTCAACGCAAAAATATTATTTCTTCTGTAGAATAAATTATGTTTAAATTGCATCAAAATATCCATTTTAATAACTTTAATCTACAAAAATAAACTTCTAATTATATGTGTATTTTAATCGGGTACAGTTAAATAGAAGATAAAACCACTCTGAATTCATTATTTGGATTCTCTCTGTTGATAAAGCTGAGGCAGTAAATAGCAACCCTGGGTAGCAAATACCAGTTTCTAGTAGATTGGCTCTATTCCTAGTGAGAACAGGTGAGGAATTACAAAAAGAGTATCTCACCACAAAGTCCATCTCTTGCTTCTCTTTCCAATGATTTATTCTCAAGAAATAGTGCTTCAATAAGCAACATAACATTAGACGGTGCTGAGTTCTATTAGTATTTTGGCTGTCCAAAGATTATTATAGCAGGTATTTAACATATTACAGCAATATTCTTTCCACTCACATCATTTAGGATCTAGACTGATTATAAGTACCTATAAACCTATTCCTTTTAAAATACAGTTCTAGGGCAAGACAGGAATAAAGACGCAGACCTACTAGAGAATGGACTTGAGGATACGGGGAGGGGGAAGGGGAAGCTGGGACAAAGTGAGACAGTGGCATGGACATATATACACTACCAAATGTAAAGCAGATAGCCAGTGGGAAGCAGCCACATAGCCCAGGGAGATCAACTCGGTGCTTTGTGACCTCCTAGAGGGGTGGGATAGGGTGGGAGGGAGGGAGACGCAAGAGGGAAGAGATATGGAGACATAGGTATATGTATAACTGATTCACTTTGTTATAAAGCAGAAACTAACACACCATTGTAAAGCAATTATACTCCGATAAAGAAGTTAAAAAAGTAAAATAAATAAAATAAAATACAGTTCTAGGATTAGTATGATGAAATCATGAACGATCTGCAAATGAACATGAGCTCTGTGCCATCAGTTAGTGGTATTACTTTGTTGCAATTTGATGCTTAGAGGAGTATTTGCCCAAAATTACACAGCTAGCAAATGATAGTGCCAGAATTTGAACACAGGATGACTAATTCCAGAGGCCATGCTCTTAAACACTGTTCTTAGCTATTATGCATTAGGGATTACATTAAAAAATAGTCTATCACAAATTAGATCACATACGGTAAGAGTAAAACTTACTTAAAAATACCATAGTTATAAATGCCCTATTTTCTTTATTTGTTTCCAGGCTGAAAGCTCAAGTATTAAGCTGGTTACCTGGCTATACTATAACTTAATGGTTGACAAACCCACCAAGGAGGTGGCATTTGAAAGGAGTTTTGCAGGATAACGTATCATCGGCTTATCATAAATGGTGGGGAGGGGTAGCCCCACTTTAAGAGGAGAATATGGGCAAGGGCATGGTGGAGATGAACAGAATGTGCCCCAAGGTTTTGATCTGATGGTTTAGTGCAGCTAGAGCAAACAATGTGATGAGGTCTTGGGAAATCATGCTGAACTATTAACATGAAAGATCATAAAAGGCTTTTTGTGCTAAGCTAAGGAGTATGAATTTTATTCTGAAAATTACAGGGAGCATTGAAGGATTTTAAGCAAGGATTAAGTCGACCAGATTTGTAATTCAGAACGATCATTCTGGCAATGGTGTAGAAAATTGTCTAGGAGAAACCACCTGGGAGACCACTAGGGTAATTTAGTCAAGAAGTAATGGGATCCTACCTGGAGCAGTGGTGGAGAGAATAGAAAAGAGGCCAAGGCATGAGATTAGTGTTTTAAGAACTCAGCAACTGATTGGATGTTAGAGCTGAATAATAGCTTAGGAAGACTCAGTTTTCTCTCTTGACAATTGCATGCTTCAGTTTATCAATAAAGGGAATACAGGGAGGCATAGGCCTGGAGACAAGCTACAATTTCGTTTTGGATGAGGCTATAGGATTTTAGAAGAAAATAAAGACTCTTAACTTTTTAAGCTTGAAAAAACAGCATTGCTAGTATGTGCTTGGCCTCCAAGAGAGAAACTGGACCAAACTATTTTATTATATATTGTGAGTTACTCAAGTGGAAATGTTTGATCTTACAAATGATGAATGAAGTCTTTTTCCTCTCCATCTAAACAATTTTCAGATAGCTGCAGTGCACTTACAGCCATAGCTTGTTTCACCAGTTCAGCTTCCCTAAAGATTTTGGTTAACTTTTAAAAATTAGATTGCAAAGCTTACTGGAAATGTCTCAGGAGCATCAATTCTATAACGATTGGTTGGTTAATTCATACGTAATTGCTGAACAAATATTAACAATTTGAATCTTACATCACCAGCACTTCTCACTTTCTTCAGATGTCTTTAGAATTTGTCAAACAAGATTTATCTCTTTCTAGACTTCAGTTTTTTAAACATTCATCTCCACTTCCAAGACATTCAAATATATATGCCAAAAAGCATTACTCTTGCTTTATCTGAGATAATCTAGGTAACAGCTTGAATTATAATAATAAAATAGAATATTTCTTTAAAAGTTACTCTCAATGTTAATGAAGTTAGAAAGCCAGCCTAAATGTAATGAGGGCATGGCTATTGATAGAAAAGAAATTCATGAGCCAACAATGCCTTGTAATCGCAATTCAACTTTCTTTCAGAAATAATGACTACATGATGTTAACTGTGTGTGCTTTTATTTTCTCAAATATATTCAGAAGGTATTATTTTTGAGAAAAGATGTGATTTTAAAGTGTAAATGTGTAGATGTGGTAAAAAAATCTTCATTTTAGCAATTATCACTGAAAAAGCAGTCAAATAATCAAGAGCTTCATATAATTGTATAATGTCAAACACATCTTCACTTGTAGAATTTCCATTTGATCAAAGGTAAATGCAGAGGTTCTCGTCTCTCCCATGTTACATGTGGTGGGCTGTGTTCTGCTTGTGTTCCCCTATTACACTTTGTACTGCTATTATAACATGTTCCAATTTCCTAGAGCTGCCATAACAGAGTACCACAAACTTGGCGTCTTAAAGCAAAGGAAACTTATTCTCTCAAATGCTGGAAGCTAGAAATCTGAAATCAAGGTCTCAGCAGGGCCATGTTTCCTCTAGAGAAGACTCCTTCCTTGCTTTTTTCAGCTTCTAGTGGCCCCAGGAGTTCCTTATTTTGCAGCTGCCTCACTTCAACCTTTGACTTCATCATCATACGGCCTTTTTCCCCATGTCTCCGCTGTGTCTCTGTATCCAGATGTCCCTCTCCTTTCTCATATAAAGACGCCAGCCATTGGGTCCTAATCCAATATAACCTCATCTTAACTTGACTACAGTTGCAAAAACCTATTTCCAAATAAGGCTATGTTCTGGGGTTCTTGGTGGACGTGCATTCTTGGAGGGCACTATTCAATTCAGCATATGGTATTTATCAATCTGGTTTGAGTTAGGGCTGTATAAGGTTGTATCTATCTCCCACACAAACCTTTGAGCCTTTGCAGCCTAGAAATCTTGTTCTAATAATTTGTGTGTTCCCAATAACACCTTGCACAGTGCCTCTCACTAGATAGAGCCCAGATAAATGTTTATTTAACTGAATTGTACTGACTTCTGGTTAAACATGGTCAATTGGCTTCATATCTATTGCTGTGCCCTCAGGAACTCTACCAATAGTACTAAAAAAGAATTAAAAATGTAGGTATCTATAATGACAGAATAGAAAATGAAACTGCAGCTGGACAAGATATAAACGCAATTTTGGAAAATGGAACTTGGTCTGAGATATGTTAACTGAATTAGTGAAACAGAAAATGCTAAAATGTGCAGAGAGAAAGGGTAAAGATAAGAAGCAAGGTGATTTTCCAGCAGATTCCCAGAAAGCCTTAGGAATTTAAGAGACCAGGGACCCTGGAAGGTGAGAGTAAAAGATGGGCTTGTAAATAAGAGAACTAGTGGACAAATCTATTGAAGGCACACTTAGACTCTTAGGATATACCATCCTTTTCCAGGTAGCCAGTGACAACCCCTACTCAGATCTACCAGAGCCAGTAGATTATCTCCTTCTCTCAAGGAGAAATTATTGAGGAAATTCCTAAATGCAAAACACCAAGAATATTGAAGGATGGAAATTAAATAAAATTCTCTAAGTGAATAGTAAGACCCTCACCTTTATTCCCTAATCCATTACAAGGCCAGCAGCCATACTTATGCTCCAAGACCAGGAACTATATATATATACAGAGAGAGAGAGAGTTTTTTTCTCTAGAGAAACTGACCCCTCCTAGAGAAAATAAGTAAGATACTAATATTTGGGGGTTTCCAATAGAAATGATGATTTGTTGCTTTATCACCCTAAAATGAATTCTACCAATCAACAAGCCCTATCCATGTACACAGAGCATATAAAATGCTTTAAATGCCTTACTGTTAAATCCAAATGAATCTTCAAGGATCAACAGATATTTCAGGAATGTCTAAAATAGGAAAAACAGAAAATAAAAGTAGCAAATGCATAGAATACAGGAACTCTAAGGAAACATCCATATGGCAACTCCCTCTCTGTCAAGTCTTTGCTCAAATGTCACATTCTTTGAAAGGTTACCCTGATCACTTTATTCAAAATTGCTGACTACTTTTCCCTCCAGTACTTTCCACCCATCTTGCCCTATTCTTTTTCTTTTTCCATAGCAGTTATTCTCTACTATACTGTATAAGTTACTAAGTTCTACTAATTTATCAAATCTATTTTTGTGCCCCTCCCCTTTAGATTACAAGCTCCATGAGGGCAGGTGTCTTTCTTTATTTGCTTATTTGTCCCAAGTGCCTAGAACAGTGCCTGGCACATTGGAGGCACTATTTGTTGAATGGTTGAATTGCATTAATTACTTTTAAAACATGGAAGCAGTAGCTAAAAGAACTGAAAGGAGTTGGCTCCTTGAGGCCAACTGGAGAGTGGAAAAAAGTGGGACCAGATGTGATTGCTATAAGATCTTTTGTATTATCTGTCTTTTAAACCATTTACAAGTATTCCTCATAGGAAAATTAAACTGAAACTTCAAGTCGAAAGAAAAATTGAATTTTATGTTTAGTAGATGATCACAAACAAGGGCAATGAAGTAGCTAGCTAATGTTTGTTCCTTTGCTTGTGTTATCATTGACGACAGCATTCTCACTTTCCATCTGAGACCGTGTGAATGATCCCTATATCTATGATTTACTTTAGGATTCTGTCAGGTACCCTGTGCTAAGTATACATGAATATGTACTTCCAGCTTTGCACTCTTCTGTTTCCATTAAAAATCTCAGTTCCAATCCATATGTTACACTGTCTCATTTTTATTTTCATTATTATTGTTAGTATAAACTAATATATAAAAATAGGAAAACAGGACCCTATGGATGAATTTTTTCTTGTATTCACAAAAATTAGGGATTTAGGAAAGTTCTTAGGACATATCTCTTACAAGTGAACATGGTCTACTGGATCCATAACAGCAGTTTCTTTCTTCATGATTACTGATAAGCCCATGATTAGCGTAATAAAATTTTATAACTAGATGTAAGTTCTATCTTTAGTAAACCCTATTTCTTAATGCATAAACAATTGAGACATATTAGATTAGTGTTCAATCAAAAGTGAGATTTAATTAACATAGTTTTCAAAAAACAGAAAATGATGAGCATAAGATTCAAAGTGACCAGTTCTGTAAATATAGAACAGAAACCATAGGTGAATATGAAATAGCAGTTTGATGCAGTCCCACAAAATTTCCAAAATAACAAAAAATACCCTTACTTCTGTACTTCTCATTGACTAGTTCTAGTTCAGTCTAGTTGTCTTCCATCTTTACAATGTATCTTGTTATTATAGAAGAACTAGGTATGTTTTCTCACTAACCATCTTAAATACTATAAGCAAATTGCCTTATGATTGTTTTATTTTTTAATTTAATTTAATTTATTTTTTTATGCAGGGTCTTTTTAGTTATCCATTTGATACATATTAGTGTATACATGTCCATCCCAATCTCCCAATTCATCATGACTATCACCACCCCCCGCGCCACATTTCCCCCTTGGTGTCCATACGTTTATTCTGTGCATGTGTGTCTCAATTTCTGCCCTGCAAACCTGTTCATCTGTACCATTTTTCTAGGTTCCACATATATGCGTTAATATACGATATTTGTTTTTCTCTTTCTGACTTACTTCACTCTGTATGCAGTCTCTAGATCCATCCACGTCTCTAATAATGACCCAATTTTGTCCCTTTATATGACTGAGTAACATTCCATTGTATATATGTACCACATCTTCTTTATCCATTCATTTGTCAGTGGGCATTAAGGTTGCTTCCATGTCCTGGCTATTGTAAATAGTAATGAAATGAACATTAGGGTGCATGTATCTTTTTGAGTTATGGATTTCTCTGGGTGTATGCCAGGTAGTGGGATTAATGGGTCATATGATAATTCTATTTTTAGTTTTTTAAGGAACTTCCATACTGCTCTCCATAGTGGCTGTATCAATCTACATCCCCACCAACAGTGCAAGAGGGTTCCTTTTCTCCACACCCTCTCCAGCATTTGTTGTTTGTAGATTTTCTGATGATGCCCATTCTAACTGGTGTGAGGTGGTACCTCATTGTAGTTTTGATTTGCATTTCTCTAATAATTAGTGATGTTGAGCAGCTTTTTATGTGCTTCTTGGCCATCTGTATGTCTTCTTTGGAGAAATGTCTATTTAGGTCTTCTGCCCATTTTTGCATTGGGTTGTTTGTTTTTTTAATATTGAGCTGCATGAGCTGTTTATATTTTTGGAGATTAATCCTTTGTCCGTTGATTCATTTGCAAATATTTTCTCCCATTCTGAGGGTTGTCTTTTCATCTTGTTTGTAGATTCCTTTGCTGTGCAAAAACTTTTTACCTTCATTAGATCCCATTTGTTTGTTTCTATTTCCATTACTCTAGGAGGTGGATCAAAAAAGATCTTGCTGTGATTTATGTCAAAGAGTGTTCTTCCTATGTTTTCCTCTAAGAGTTTTATAGTGTCCGGTCTTAACATTTATGTCTCTAATCCATTTTGAATTTATTTTTGTGTATGGTGTTAGGGAGTGTTTTAATTTCATTCTTTTACATGTAGCTGTCCAGTTTTCCCAGCACCACTTATTGAAGAGACTGTCTTTTCTCCATTGTATATCCTTGCCTGCTTTTTCATAGATTAGTTGACCATAGGTGTGTGGGTTTGTCTCTGGGCTTTCTATCCTGTTCCATTGATCTATGTTTCTGTTTTTGTGCCAGTACCATATTGTCTTGATTACTGTCGCTTTGCAGTATAGTCTTAAGTCTGGAAGCCTGATTCATCCAGCTCCGTTTTTTTCCCTCAAGACTGCTTTGGCTATTCGGGGTCTTCTGTGTCTCCATACAAATTTTAAGATTTTAAGATTTTTTGTTCCAGTTCTGTAAAAAAGGCCATTGGTAATTTGATAGGGATTGCATTGAATCTGTAGATTGCTTTGGGTAGTATAGTCATTTTTAAAATATTGATTCTTCCAATCCAAGAACATGGCATATCTCTCCAAATATCTGTATCATCTTTAATTTCTTTCATCAGTGTCTTATAGTTTTCTGCATACAAGTCTTTTCTCTCCCTAGGTAGGTTTTTTCCTAGGGATTTTATTCTTTTTGTTGCAATGGTAAACGGGAGTGTTTCCTTAATTTCTCTTTCAGATTTTCATCATTAGTGTATAGGAATGCAAGAGATTACTGTGCATTAATTTTGTATCCTGCAACTTTACCAAATTCATTGCTTAGCTCTAGTAGATTCCTGGTGGCATCTTTAGGATTCTCTTTGTATAGTATCATGTCATCTACAGTCACAGTTTTACTTCTTCTTTTCCAATTTGTATTCCATTTGTTTCTTTTCCTTCTCTGATGGCCGTGGCTAGGACTTCCACAACTATGTTGAATACTCATGGTGAGACTGTACATCCTTGTCTTGTTCCTGATCTCAGAGGAAATGCTTTCAGTTTTTCACCATTGAGAATGATGTTCGCCGTGGGCTTGTCGTATATGGCCTTTATTATGTTGAGGTAGGTGCCCTCTATGCCCACTTTCTGGAGAGTTTTTATCATAAATGGGTGTTGAATTTTGTCAAAAGCTTTTTCTTCATATATTGAAATGATCATATGTTTTTTCTTCTTCAATTTGTAAATGTGGTATATCACATTGATGGATTTCCGTATATTGAAGAATCCTTGCATCTCTGGTATAAATCCCAGTTGATAATGGTGTATAATCCTTTTAATGTGTTGTTGGATTCTGTTTGCTAGTATTGAGGATTTTTGCGTCTATATTCATCAGTGATACTGGTCTGTAATTTTCATTTTTTGTAGTATCTTTTTCTGGTTTTGGTATCAGGGTGATGGTGGCCTCATAGAATGAGTTTGGGAGTGTTCCTTCCTCTGCCATTTTTTGGAAGACTTTGACAAGGATGGGTCTTAGCTCTTCTCTAAATGTTTGATAGAATTCACCTCTGAAGCCATCTCGTCCTGGACTTTGTTTGTTGGAAGATTTTTAATCACAGTTTCAATTTCATTACTTGTGATTCTTCTGTTCATATTTTCTCTTTCTTCCGGGTTCAGTCTTGGAAGCTTATACCTTTCTAAGAATTTTTCCATTTCTTCCAGGTTGTCCATTTTATTGGCATAAGGTTGCTTGTAGTAGTCTCTTAGGATGCTTTGTATTTCTGCAGTGTCTGTCTGTTGTAACTTCTCCTTTTTCATTTCTAATTTTATTGATTTGAGTCCTCTCCCTCTTTTTCTTGATGGGTCTGGCTAATGGTTTATCAATTTTGTTTATCTTCTCAAAGAACCAGCTTTTACTCTTATTGATCTTTGTTATTGTTTTCTTTGTTTCTATTTCATTTATATCTGCTCAGATCTTTATGATTTCTTTCCTTCTACTAACTTTGGGTTTTGTTTGTTCTTCTTTCTCTAGTTCTTTTAGGTGTAAGGTTAGATTGTTTATTTGAGATTTTTCTTGTTTCTTGAGGTAGGCTTGTATTACTATAAACTTCCCTCTTAGAACTGCTTTTGGTTTTGGATCGTCATGTTTTCATTGTCATTTGTCTCTAGGTATTTTTTGATTTCCTGTTTGATTTCTCAGTGATGTCTTGGTTATTTAGTAACGTAAGGTTATCCTCCATGTTTTTGTGTTTTTTACGTTCTTTTCCCTGTGATTGATTTCTAATCTCATAGCATCGTGATCAGAAAAGATGCTTGATATGATTTCAATTTTCTTAAATTTGCTGAGGCTTGATTTGTGACCCAAGATGTGATCAGTCCTGGAGAATGTTCCATGCACCCTTGAGAAGAAAGTGTAATCTGCTGGTTTTGGATGTAATGTCCCATAAATATCAATTAAATCTACTTGTTCTATTGTGTCATTTAAAGCTTGTGTTTCCTTATTAATTTTCTGTTTTGATGATCTGTCCATTGGTGTAAGTGAGGTGTTAAAGTCCCCCACTATTATTGTGTTACTGTCGATTTCCTCTTTTATAGCTGTTAGAATTGCCTTATTTATTGAGGTGCTCCTATGTTGGGTGGATATATATTTAAAATTGTTATGTCTTCTTCTTGGAATTGTCCCTTGATCATTATGTAGTGTCCTTCCTTGTCTCTTGTAACATTCTTTATTTTAAGGTCTATTTTATCTGATATGAGTATTGCTACTCCAGCTTCCTTTTGATTTCCATTTGCATGGAATATCTTTTTCCATCCCCTCACTTTCAGTCTGCATGTGTCCTTAGGTCTGAAGTGGGTCTCTTATGGACAGCATATATATGGGTCTTGGTTTTGTATCCATTCAGCGAGCCTGTGTCTTTTGGTTGGATTATTTAATCCACTCACGTCTTAGGTAATTACTGATATGTATGTTCCTATGACCACTTTCTTAATTGTTTTGGGTTTGCTTTTGTAGGTCCTTTTCTTCTCTTGTGTTTCCCACTTAGAGAAGTTCCTTTAGCATTTGTTGTAGAGCTGGTTTGGTGGTGCTGAATTCTCTTAGCTTTTGCTTGTCTGTAAAGCTTTTGATTTCTCCATCGAATCTGAATGAGATCCTTGACGGGTACAGTAATCTTGGTTGTAGGTTCTTCCCTTTCATCACTTTAAATATGTCATGCCACTCCCTTCTGGCTTGTAGAGTTTCTGCTGAGAAATCAGCTGTTAACCTTATGGGAGTTCCCTTGTATGTCACTTGGTGTTTTTCCCTTGCTGCTTTCAATAATTTTTCTTTGTCTTTAATTTTTACCAATTTGATTACTATGTTTCTTTGAGTGTTTCTCCTTGGGTTTATTCTGTATGGTACTCACTGCGCTTCCTAGACTTGGGTGGCTACTTCCTTTCCCATGTCAGGGAAGTTTTCGACTATAATCGCTTCAAATATTTTCTCGGGTCCTTTCTCTCTCTCTTCTCCTTCTGGGACCCCTATAATGTGAATGTTGTTGTGTTTAATGTTGTCCCAGAGGTCTCTTAGACTGTCTTCATTTCTTCTCATTCTTTTTTCTTTATTCTGTTCTGCAGCAGTGAATTCCACCATTCTGTCTTCCAGGTCACTTGTCCATTCTTCTGCCTCAGTTATTCTGCTATTCATTCCTTCTAGTGTAGTTTTCATTTCAGTTATTGCATTGTTCATCTCTGTTTGTTTGTTCTTTAATTCTTCTAGATCTTTGTTAAACATTTCTTGCATCTTCTCGATCTTTGCCTCCATTCTTTTTCTGAGGTCCTGGATCATCTTCACTAACATTATTCTGAATTCGTTTTCTGGAAGGTTGCCTATCTCTACTTCATTTAGCTGTTTTTTCTCGGGTTTTATCTTGTTCCTTCATCTGGTACATAGCCCTCTGCCTTTTCATCTTATCTATCTTTCTGTGAATGTGGTTTTTGTTCCACAGGCTGCAGGATTGTAGTTCTTCTTGCTTCTCACCTCATGATTGTTTTAGCTGGAATACATCTTGACTGGCAGTCTCAGGCTAAAAGTTGTCATGATTTGTGCTTTGACAGCTTTTGATTATGTCATCCAAATTCAGCAAATCCTCAAAAACTATATCTTGCATGGTCAAAGGAATTATTTTTTTAACTGTAGTTCTAAACATATTTGTAAAATCAGGCATATGATAAGATTAAAAATTACATTACTTATTCTGAATGATAAAACGTTAATTAGTTAATCACAGTAGTCTTAAATTACACTGAAGCATTCTAGGTTTGTTGAGTGTCTGTTTTCTGTCAGGTACTGTGTTGGGATCTGTTAAGACAAGGATGAACAATACTGAGATATATTGGTGCCTTGATGAGTTTACTGTCTAGTTGGAGAGGTATATTACTCAAACACTTATAAAATATAATAGCTGGATAATTACATACTCTGATTATGCTATGAATAACAAAATGAGATATTAAAGGAGGGGGTCCCTAATTTTAAATGAGCAAAGTTATACAAGGCTTGTGTGAGGAAATGACATCTAGAGAGAGATCATAATGATTAAGAAGAGCATGCTAGAGAGAGCATTCAGCATATTCAAAGTCCCTAATGCAGGAAGAGCAAAGTTGATGTCATCAGAACACATTCATCTGAGAAGGAACTTGAGACATAAAATAGAGAAGCAGGGGCCAAATCATTAGCACCCCTGTAGGTAATTTTAAGCATCTTGAATTTTATCTTAAGTACAATGGGAATCACTAGAGGAATCAAAGTCTAGTGCGACACACAAGTAGTGTTAAAAGCATTCTAAATGTTATATGATCCATGGATTGGAGAAAGGCAAGAAAAACTAGGCAAAACAAGTCTTGTTGGGATGACATTTCACAGTGGCTGTAGAGGCAATCAGAATTGAACAGATTTATAAATAAACAAGTTTTATTTTTAAAGTGAATTATATATCAGTTAAAAAAAAGACAATAAGACACTTTTTTAAATCACAGTTTAACCTACATGCAGAAAACATCTGTAGTTCGATATTTATTGTGGAGGAATATTTATAATATTTAGACCTATAGTTGTCAAACAAAATGAGAATGAATAAAAACGTTCAGGTTTGAGTTTTCCAGTTAGGTTAATGAATGAGGACATGAAGGACATGTCCTTCAAGGACATGAAGACATAGGTTGTCCTCACTACATATCTATATCTTTCCCAGACACCATCCTATCTTGTTGTTGACATAAAATGGAGAAAATAATTAGGTTAAAGTAATGAAAATTCGCCTTGGAGCAAAAATATTTTAGACATCAAGTCACTGTTGTCATCATTTTATGATCATTAAGACATATAAGGATGGTCTTGCCCATGTGACCTTTACAAAGAGAAACAAGTTCTTTTGAGAGTAATTATAGATAATCTGAAGTCCATGGCAATATATAAATAATCCCAAATAAGGAAAATTTGAGGACAAACAACCATAACAAATACATGCTGGAAATTAGGGTTTCTCAGCTTCAGCACTATTACCATTTTGTACTAAATAATTATTTCTTATGGAGGCTGACCTGTGCCTTATTGCACCCACTAGATGCTGGTAGCAACACCCATTCCCCAAATCATAACAATTATCACAAATGTCTCCAGACATTGGCAAACGTCTCCTGGGGTCAAAATCACCCTTGGTTTTTAAGTGGTGCTGTAAATCTACCTTTCCGCAGCGCATATTTGCTATTTCAACTATTAGCTCATATTGAAATAATAAAATCTTGGGTTGATTATCAAAATTAATACACAATATAGTTGATCAATCAATTTGCTATTCTAATTGGATTTACTGCTTACCTCCCTATATTTGCTGGAGACACAATTAGTTTTTCCCACCATCCATAACCTTCATCTGCCAGTAGTCACGATCTACATTATAATTATAATAGAACCTGAAATAACTAGTGTAATAATGAAATTGGCACAGAAACTGTGAAGCTTAGTCAAAGTATATTAATTAGCAAACACATTTAAGTCTTTTATATTAAGAAAAATAGGCTCCTTTCTATTTCATGCTCATTTTAATGGAAACATTTTAAGCTGGTATTGCTGGCAGGATTAATAACTGCCTTCCCATCTAATCATATTTTATAAGTTTTTATTATATACAAGTTTATAATGGACTTCTATTGGACAGCTGATGGTTTAGCTTCTAATATGTAAATAATTCGGGACAATTTGGAGAAAGAGAGGAATTAAATATAGATAGCTCATTGCTAAGGAATTGTCTCTTGCATGCTTATGTATTCCCTTCAATAATCCTTATCTTTTCCCTTTTGCTTCAACTTTTTTATTGCTCCTCTACTGATTTGGTTATCATAATCTTTGCAGCACTGCAAAACACTTCAAGTTGCCTCTGTAACCTTCCAAAAAAGTCAATGAAAATGGCTATTAGACATCTTACAATTAAATATTACTTTAGCTTTCCTGTCTCATTTAAGCCGGCATCTTGCACTCTTACAACTTTTGACTTTTTCTCTCTGTAGTCTATCCTCCATAAAAGTTAAAATGTACAGACAAAATTAAATCCAGTTTATAAAAGAAAAGGTTATAAAGCAAAAGTTTCTGAGGATCACAAAGAAGCAGTCCCAGTAATCGGCATATATCCCAATCTCCTCATCCATGGGGGATATTTAACATTTTATGAGATGCCATGGAGAACCAAAAAACTGAAAAGTTAAAACTCTGCTCACATATGTTTTTCTTAAAACTCTATTTCTGCATCCTTTAGGTTAACCATTTGTTTAATACCAAATGTATCAATTTCCCAAGTTCCAACTTTTTTCAGTTTTTCTATTGGTAATACTACTACTCTCCCAGTTCCCCAAGATTAAAAACTTGGAGTTGTTTCTTATTCATTGCCTCTCACATTCCAAGTCACTAATTTATTTAATCATTTCACTGAGCATCTACTATGTGCCAAGCATTGTGCTAGGATCTATCCATGCCAACCTTAAAATAGGTTCTTAACTTCTATAAAATAAAAGAGTACTTATAGGCCTGTGCCAGGTTATATCACTTAGTATATGTAAATCTCTTAAAACTGTAACTGACAGCAGTTAGCTCTCTCTCTCTCAGTGCCAATACCCTAAGTTAACCTTAATGATCCAACCCTTATATTAATCCCTTATTCCCATTTCCCTACTTTCAATTTTCCAGTGTATCTTCCTATTCTACCTACTGATGAAAAGACACTTTCTAAAATTCCCCACCTGACCACCAGTACTGAGTTTTATTATATTTATGATAAGGAAGTATTCTGGTGATTTTTAGTTAGCAATAATAAATATATAACTCTTACTTAAAACTTTTATTATTAGAGTTAATTATTTTTATATATTTCTGGGGAAACTAGCTGAAATAACTCTCTCTTCCAATCTATAAGCCTTTTTGACAGATACACAATTAAATGTAGTAAGTACAAATAGTTAGTTTTGGTTGTATGTGTTTGGATTTTTATAATCTATTTTTCCACCTTTTTAACTTATGCCATGGACTGAAAACTTATGCCATTTCATTCTGAAATGGTGAGAAGGCAAAATCTCACCACTCTTTGGATTTTTTTCATTCATCTCATTCTAGTTCTTCATTGTACTCATAAAACCCCAAACCATAAGCCTATCTCTATTTTCTCTCTTATAAAGATGGCAAAAAGATGGAAACAGGGCTTCCCTGGTGGCGCAGTGGTTGAGAGTCTGCCTGCCTATGCAGGGGACAACGGGTTCGTGCCCCGGTCCGGGAAGATCCCACATGCTGTGGAGCGGCTGGGCCCGTGAGCCATGGCCGCTGACCCTAAGCGTCCAGAGCCTGTGCTCCGCAAAAAAAAAAAAGATGGAAACATTTTTTTATTATTATTATTTGTTCCTCACCAAAAATCTTCGTCTGACTCCAGACTTGCAATTAACAGTGAATTTTTGAGTCATAGTTAAGAGACCAGGACGTTCTGGAGGTGAAGGGGTAACTTCTGGACAAATTTGGAGAGACTATGGCCACTGACTCTTATCTGTGTCATTATAGCCACAAGGAGCTACTAAAACATGCACTGCATTTTAACTCTTGAAGAACTATTTCAGGAATAAATCCATTCTCAAAGTCAGTATGCTTAAAAATGCAGACGTTTGAATCTTTTTAAAAGTCTTAAATCCTGCCACCAATTTAAGATTTTAATACTAATTACTTTAGACAGAGCTGTCTCATGCTACACTTTAATATCTTCTAGAACCTCCCACGTCACTTAGTGTAGGCTTTGCTTTAGGACTCCCTCTAGGACAATCAAAGGCACTGTAAAATTCGTTCAAATTCATTTCTGTATTGTCTTGATTCATCTGCATGAGTCTGTTAGGGAGCAGTAGGATAACACAGAAACTTCTTTATTTAAAATGTCAAAAGCAATCAGAGCCACGTTTAAAGGGCTGTCTTCTCCAGTCCATTCTCTCTACTCACTGACATAACCATAACTCCCAGGTGATGAATGCAAAATAGATCCTTAGCACTGGCTGAAACTGACTTAAACTCTACCCTCACCCCATCCCCATCACCTGCCCAAAGTATAGGAGTAGAAGGAGGGAATAACCATAGTTTGTGTGTGTATAAATTTTTAATTTAAAATAATGCATTGTTAATTGTGTAGATTTGAATATATGCTCAACTCAATTATTAAAAAAAAAGTTAATTTGTCAGAAGGTAAAGAGAAATAATGATGGAGCGATTATCCCTCTGAACTTATTTCTTAATTATCCAGGCAAGATTGCTAATGGTGTCTGTTTCCTAGGTTCCACTGGCAGTACAATAATTAAAGGTCATGTGAGAACATTTGTCCCAAGGAGACATAAAGTCAAAATGGTAAACTCAGAATATAAACCTGAAGTCTAATATGAGTACAAGTTCATGGTGCAGAACGAGCAGTCTAGAGATTTT
The DNA here is from genome assembly GCF_005190385.1 of Monodon monoceros. Lineage (NCBI taxonomy): Eukaryota > Metazoa > Chordata > Mammalia > Artiodactyla > Monodontidae > Monodon > Monodon monoceros. The sequence goes on from NW_021703782.1 coordinate 54,529,302, forward strand.
TATAGCCCTTGTGTTAATCATAGAATTTATTTTCTTTCATAACTCTAAACCGCATTAACTGGCCATGATTGGTAGTCTAATACTCTAGGAATTGAGCTTGAAGCTGAGAATGTGCCTGATGAGATCATCCAAGAACTTATTACAGCAAAACAAACAAATCAAAAACAAACAAAAAATAAAACCCCAAACCTGAGGTTCCATCTAATGTTAGGAAGCTATTTTAAGTTTAATTTCTAGACTCTCAATCCAATCTCGTGAGTAGTAAAGCCATAACGTTAATATGCTAATAACAGACGCTTTACAACATGAAAATGGTGTAATGAGCAGGGCCTAGGGAAGAGCATTGTCTGAGTTACCTCTGGGGCCAAGGTCAAAGTTGTATCATGCATGAGAGCCACCCATAAGCCTAGGTATTTCAAACTGCCCTTGTGAGGAAATGATTCAAAGAATCAGCCTCCATCTAAAGTAAACCTAGTGTTTTTATAATTTTTCTCATGACACACAATATTACGTGCTTATACAATAAAATATAACTACTCCTGAGAGAAAAGTCAGTTTTTCCTTTCAGAAGAATCCAAGAGAGATAAAGATTCCTCCAATAGTTTTTTGAAATCCACCTTTGTTATTGGAGCATAGCTACTCTTATAAAAGTACATGTATCTAATAGTTATTTGGTTGTCGATATGCTTCTAAAACAGTGGTTTTCTCCTCAACAAGTATCATTTTAATATACCTAGAACTATGTTGTATATTTCTCTAAGTGACAGTGATAGAGTAAATTCTTGTGTTGAGAGAACTGATAGCTGAATTTTATTTTCAGGAGAAAATAGTACAGAAAAAATACAGTAGGCTTGAAAGGTTCACTCATTTTACTTATGTTATTTTTGGAATACACACTTTTATTCTGACATAACTACACTTTCAACTTTATAGATATGAAAAAATGGGTGTTTTCAATAGAAGGTGTTAATTAGAATTTGAAGAAGGGCAACCTTTGCCTTATTTGTTTAAATGAAACTTAGAAGCTTCCCTTCTAAAATGTGCTTTGAAGGATGTATTTTCTTTTCCTGCCCACTCAGTGGAACACTGTGAATCACAAAGCTCACATTTAGGAAATCAAAATTCTTGATCACTGTTTTTGATTAGGATAATAAATCAAATTTGATTTGAATAATACATTATTTACCTTCTTAAGGTTCACTGATACAAGTACTTACTAATTAGACATTAGCTTTTCTTCAATGACTAATATTTCATTTACATTTTTTGATGAATCTTAAAAATAACTATTCGGATTCATGACTGCCTTATTTTAGCATAATTCTGAAGTGATACTTACTCAGTAAAGCATAGGAGTCCACATAAAAATTACCTCTTCAAGTATGAACTCATGTTTACTTTAATATAAATACAGGTGTTTACATATAGAAATATTCATAGTTATGTGTATATACACATGTTCATATATACATGTATATTATCTTTCTCTGTCAACTGATAGGACCTAGAAAAAACAAGCCCCAGTAACAATGAGCACACCTAGATACCAGCTCTTGTTTCTCAAAGAATTTTCCAATAAAAAGATTTCCTTGGAGAAATGTGTGACTCTAGGACTAGGGCAAGAAATATACAGGGTGAACCTTATAGTGCATCTTATAGCACATGGAAGTAAGGAAGCACTCAGAAAAACCCACAGTGATGGGGATATGCCAAAGGATAAAATTGAAAGAGCTCTCAATAAAATTGAAAGAGCTCCCAATACCCAAAGCTGGAACAATCTGTTCAACAAAATAAATAACATAATATTAATTTATAACCCAAAGTGTAAAATAAATATTTATGAATCCATGCCAATATGCATAAATGATTGAATGAATAAACAAATACATGGAAGAGAATAATCTCCCATGTAGAAGAATTCTAAATAATTTATATAGATACAGCACTTTCAAGGAAGTAAAGCAGAACTCCCCACTCCTTCAGTGTGGGCTGCTCCTAGAGACTTCCTTCCCAAGTGTGCATTATGCAAAGGGAGAAAAAGAGTAACTGTGTAGTGGAAAAACTGGATGAATTTCAATAGAGAGGCATCCTACATTACACCTGGTCAATACCCCTCAAAACTGTCAAGGTCTTCTAAAACAAGGTTAGTCTGAGAAACTGTCACGGCCAAGGGGAGCCTAAGGAGATAGGACTACTAAGTGTAATGGGGTATCTTGGATGGAATCCTGGAACAGAAAAAGGACATTAGGTAAAAACTAAGGCAATTTGAATGAAGTATGGACTTCAGTTAATAATAATGCATCAACATCGGTTCATTAATTGTGGCAAGTGTACCATGCTAATGTAAAATGGATAGGAGAAGGTAGATGTGGAATATATAGGAACTCTTTGTACTATCTTTGTAATTTTTCTGTAAATCTAAAACTATTCTAAAAGTAAAAGATTATTTTAAAAAAAATACTCCCTCAGTAAACTAAAAGAAAGAAAACCTATTATATGTTACTTCTCAGTCACCTAATGGTAAATTGTAAAGCTTCCTACATCCTGGGGAAAATGTCAGAGATGACCCTGGACAAATAGTTTTAATTTCTTGACCTTGAAGCCTTCTATTACAGCATAGAGATAAAAAACAAATATGCCTCAATTAACTTGGAGGTATTTCAAGTGAATAAGATGAGGTTGGGTGAGAGATGTAAAATGCAGAAAAGAGGAAAGTATTATGTGATCATTACTAGCTATCTAAATAGCAGGAAATGTTTTTAAAAATGTTTCCATATCATCATGTTCCTTCATTCTGTTCTGGCATGGGAATAGGCTTCTCATCTCATGGGTAACACAAAGATTCATGAGTCTTCCATGGATATGGAGTAGGGACATTAGTTATACATTTCACTTTATTCACTTTACCTGATGGCTTGAGAAGCCTCTACAGAAAATAAAACACATTAATATAGAAAGTAATCGTAGAGGATAGATTAGGTTAAGTAAATAAATTTAAAATCAAGAAATTTATGATACTTGACTTAATTTTATATGTGTACATACATTACATTTTCCATCCCCCTCTCTCTCCCCTCCCCCCACTTTGGGATAGGATTTTTTTAGTTGGAAACCTAAAAAGATAAAAAATGAGGGCATTATAAAAATCTTTAATTTTATGAATTTTCCCAAGGAGAAGACATTTTCTGACGTTGAAAAAGATAATTATAGTAGATAAAATTTGATACCAATTTACTCTAGTGCATCCCAAATTTTAAAACATAATATTAACAAATTAATAGCATACTGTAAAATCAGGTCTTTCAAAGAACACTGTTGGGAAATGCTGGTTTATATTATTGATATGTTAAAATCTAATCAAAACCTCTAATGAATTTCCAGAGCAAAAAGTTAAAATGCTTTCCATTAATTATTTAAGAAACCGAGTTACTTCTACCTTCTATTGGTGGCATCTTCTTCAAAGGATGTGAAATCCTGACATTTCTTTATGTCTGCATTTAATTGTAAGGAAAGAAGTCACTTAAACTTCCCATTTAAAAGGACCATCTTGTGAGAAGCTCCACGTTTTGAAAAAAATATAAGGTTTTATTCCTAAAGGCTGTTACTGTGTAATAAAAAATCACCACTACTCACCACTACTCACGATTCAATGTTATGGTAATACTGTCACAAGAAGTGATTATATATACTCAAAAGTTAATGCATATGCCTCAGAAACATTATTGAGTTATTTATCATCTTTTCATGTTATTTGTTAATTTTTGAAAAGTGATACCCACCAAATTTTAGGAAGGAATATATATTTTGTAGCTAAAGAGAATATTAATTAACATATCATGTTGAGTCATCTTAGCTACTATTTGTGTGATCTTAGATAATAAGACCCTCTTGGTTTTCAGTTTTCTAGACTATGAAACATAGCAAAAGCACTAGATGATTTCTAGGACCATTTAATATTTTAACATTTTATAATGTAGGCTCACTGGTGGCAAAGAACATGCCTTATTGCTACAGCATAGAGGAGTACTTGGCACACAAAATAAATATTTTTTGACTTTAAATGATGTTATAATGTCCATCACTGGAAAAATGTTATCAAACTAATCTCCCATGTTTATAAATCATTTCCAAATGTCAACTCCAGAGTTAGCATTACTTGTTCATACTAATCATAATGCTTTGATTCAAGGAGTTTTCATACAAAATCATTAAATCAGTTTGGCTCCCTAACATGAAAATTAAGATTTGTAGTGGTTAAGCATAATTATAAAATGCAAGTCGTTAATAAATGGTTCATAAAGATTATTTATAAATGGTTAATAAAGATCTAGTAGTTTTTCTGCCTAACACATAAAAATAGGTTGCTAACTATTTAGCTTATATGTTATCAACCAAGTTATCTTTACCATGCATATGTGTCTGGGTATATATTTGCATGGCAATTTTATACATTTCTAATGTAAGGTGTTAGACTAATCATTAACCGGGGAAATACGTGCCATTTGCAACTAAAATCCATTTGCATTTGTGTTCTAGAGAGTAACTATTCGCTAGCCTGGGGCACTTTTCAGTGAACTCTACTTGCATGACAATGACTGCCAGGAAATACAAAGCATCCATTTAACCTATGAAACATAAGCACATTATGTGTTTTTGTCAGGCAGTAATTTTAATAATCAACTAAAGACCTCTTAATTCCATTTAAATTAACAATAAAAGGGAAACTACTATACTATTGATAATTTTCTTGTTTATAAGTATTGTTTCAAGTTTTATCTGATATAGTAAAGACCAAATGCTAGTTAATGACTGGGGAGTCACTCAGGTTTACACACGGTTTTAAAGTATTTTTTATGATAGTTGTACTGGGAAAATTTATATCATTTTTTTAAGAAAGCATAAGAATAGAGATATTGTGATTGGAGAAGGTCCAAAATGCGGGAGGTTAGAGTGATTTTATATATAATATAGCATAGCATAATATCACATATTTTGCATGATATAATTGCATATGTATATAAACTATATACTTGCACACATATCTTCAAGATAGGATTTTTCCATAAAGCAGTGTAAAAAGATAAAAACTGTGGGGAATAATATAAAAATCTATAAATTTATAATTTTCCCAAACAAAGAATATTCCTGACATTTGGAAAAGGTAATTATAGTAAATAAACCTTGATCTTGAATTACCATATAGATACAAAACCAATGGGAGAAACCAGTGGAAGAATTCAGATCAGAGGGTAACAAGTTTGCACTTCAATCAATCAAAGTTTGGAGATGTACGATCTTTTTTTTTTTTTACATCCCAAACTATTTATGTGGAGATGTACAATCTTTTAAGATACAGTGGAAAAAATATAATATAACTTCATGGACCGTTCCTTTTGTAAGGTAAAATACTGGAATGAGAAGAAACAAATTTATCTGACCTAGCTCTTCATTTCTTGTGTTTTCCCATATAAAGCCAAAAGTTGCTGAGAAATAGCAAGAAAATCCTAATGGGAAATCTTGTGCTTTATTTAGCCATTATAGGTCCCTACTAGGCAGCCTCACTTTGCCTCCCAATATTTTACTTCAGAGTTTGGAAAGCAGATGGGAAAGCAAAAATTGAAAAAGAAAAAAATATAATAATAATGAAAATAAAACCATGCGTTCAAAGGCATCTGAGAACAAAAAAATGGATTCATTTTTTGCTGATACACTGACACCTTCTTATTAGAGAGACATGTCAAGGTTGTTTCCTAAACTCTGTTTACTGGCTGAATATGAAATATTTATTTTAGCTGCATCTTGATGTGAAAAACAGATTTTTACAGATATGTTTCTCAGGAGTGTCTTCCACACTACATATTATTTTATTAATGCTCTCAAAATTATTATAAATAAGAATCCCTTTAGATATAAATTTGTTTTCACTAGGCCCTTTGATTACCCATTTCATTAATATAATTTAAGCTTAGCCACGTATCTGTCCATGATCATTTAAGCTCTCAAAATGACTGAGAAAACTTTCAGAGCCTTGAGTTTTAAACATATTTCTGCCACAAATGGTAAAGTACTAAATAACATCCCCCTGTATGTCCAATATAACTAGTCCTCATGAAGTTTGGCTGGATGGAGAAATTATAACGTAGCCTACAATCTGGCAAGCTGCAAACTTGAGATACATTGTATAATTTAACACTACAATTGTATAGTGCTGATTATAAATATTATAGCACTGAGAAGGAAAAAGTGGCGTTGAAACAGTAAATAGATGTATGGTGACTGGGTCATTTTTAAATGGGAATGGTACATAAAAATTTCTGCCAAAGTTTCCGTACTACTAAAAAGCTTTTAAAATACCAGAAAACTTCTAGTAGCCTCAAGACTATGTTCAGCCCCTTTGTTCATGCATTCATTCATAATTTTTTGACCATTTATTTGCCAGACACTGTGCTAGGCACAGAGAGATCAATGATAAATGATCTTAAGGATTTCACATTTCAGTAAGGGATGTAGAGGTAAAAAAGGATAATGACAGTATAATATGATTAGGACTAAAATAAGGAAATGAACAAGGAGCCAATGGATCTCATAGAAGTGAACATCTTACTTGGCCTGGGTCAAAGGGCCTACAGAACTCGATTCTTTTAAATGACATTAAAAAAATAAGAATCTTTCAATTGAGAAAAAAAAATTAGGAAAAAAAATGGATGTCTATCAGAAGAAGTAAAACATGCAAAGACTCAGAATTATGAATGGGCATTGTAAGGCCTGTGATAATTCCAGTAGGACTGGAGGTTGGGATGAACAGTGGAAACGAGATAGAGATGAGATTGCAGCACGGTAGTGGCAAAGTTGTAAAGGGAGGGTCATGTGGATGATGCTAAGGTATAATTTATAGCCCCACTGGGACTCATCTGATGACAAAGAGAGTACACTAGCTGAGACAACAGGCTTACAGCAAGACTGTTGTGAACAAACCAGAGTATGTGCTCACCTACACAAGAGAGAGCAAGAAGTTTTTAGGTGGGGCAAGAACATAATTCGATCTGCTTATTTATTTTGAAAATGCTCATAGTAATAAGAAGGGGAAATAGAATAAAAGCCCTTTGGGACCCTGCTATAATAGTTGCAGTAATGACGTTAAGTCAGTGGCAATGGAGAAGGTAAGGAAACATTCAAGAGATATATCTGAAGTAGAATTGAAATGCTAATGTCATCAATTAAATGTGGAGTGGGAGGGAAGAAGGGAGAGAATGTCCGGACTGTCTGAAAAGAATTTACTGCAGAGAATGTGTGTATAGTGACAGCCTTATTTAGGAGAGAGAATTCTGTGGGAGGGGAAGTATTGGGTGGTGGATTGGAATGGAAATTAGGCTGTACAATGAGTTCAATTTTGAGCATGTCAAGTGTGACATGCCTGTAGTAGACCAGGAAATTGCAGATACACTGTGCCCTGAGAAGAGAGGTTAATTTACAGGAATGTAGTACGTTCATAGTTATCTCCGTACAAAGAGTAGTTGAAGCCATGCAAAGAGATAAGGTTACTGATGTAGAGAAAAAAAAGAGGACTGAAGTTGGTGTCGTAAGAAACACCAACATCTAATAGTTCTCCATTAAAGGAGAAGCCCATGATCAAGACAGAAGAGGGAATGACCAGAGTTAGGAAGAGAATTAGCAAAGTCGGCTGCCCTGGAAGACAAGGACAGAAAGAACTAAAGAATAGTCAAGAGTCAAGTCTTTCAGCGATAAATAGGGTGAGGTTTGAGTAAAAGTGACAAATGGATTTAGCTCTTTAACAGTTACTAGGGATTTACCCAGGGCAGATGCAATAGAGTAGTTGAGGCAGAAATCAGAATATACTGTCGTTAGGGAATGTCTGGAGATAGCAAGCAAGTGCAGCCATCAAGTGATTATTCTTCCAATTAGTTGACAATGAAGAGAGGAAGAAAGATTGAGTAGCAGTTTGAAAAAAAAATTTAAGATAGGTGAGTCTTGGTCATTCTTTATAAACCAAAGAGAAGTCAGAGGAGACAAAATTATTAGCATTATAGGAAACAGAGGGATATTTGATGGAGCAACAAGTGAGGCAGGTGGGATGGGATTTAACTTTGACAAAAAGTGAGACATGTCTTCCTTTAAGGCTGGAGAGAAAATTTCAAGACAGGTACTGTTTTCAGAACACAAAGAGGAAAAGAGAAGAGAAGATTAAAAAGTTGAAATATTTCCATCGTAAAAGAGTACAATTAAACAATGATATTCGTAATTCAGTAAAATAATTCAAAACTAAAATAATTCAAAACTATCCATGGCAAATATGTAAAGCTTTATATTAAGTTTTAAGTAGTGAGAAATGGAAGTGAAATATTTCTTTTATGGCCATCAGTGAAAATTTATTTTCTCATCTGCCCAAGGATGATAGCTATCAGGTTTGAAAGGTATTATTCTATCTTAGCTTGAAATTGTCTAATATTTGCTGTAACAAAGAGCAGGTTAAAAAACTGATGCCTGTTGAGCTTCTATTCTGCACCACATACTATTTGTCATGTTTTCCAAAAGCCCTTTGATAAAAGTATTGTCCATATTAGCAGAGAAATGAAATCAAGGCTCAGAGAGGTTAAGGTTAAGTGGTCACATAACTAGTTAATAACAGAACCAAGATGCCATCACTAGCATCTGTGAGCTTCCCATTACACCAGGGTACTTTTCTCTGTAGGGCTGTCTGCATTTTCAATATTACCTTTAAGTTAAAATTTTAGAAAATATATTCATGAGGAATGACTAAAAGTGTCAGTTCAAGATTTTTATCTTCAAAAACTTGTCTTGGACTGATGGAGAATATTGAAGATGTTGGAGAAATGGATATGTGACATTTCTTCACTGGTAGGAGCAGACAGCTAGCAAATTTGGGTAATGTAAATATTGTTTCATTTACCTTCTCAAGCTGATCAGTTCTGGAGACATCTGACTACCAAACAACCAGGGGCATTAAGGGGGATAGAGGATGGTAAAAATTAAACTTGTAACAATGGCGGGAGCCTATTTATGACTCTAGAATCATGTTAAGATCAAAAAGTTTTAAAGATGCATTGGGAGTTCCCTGGTGGCCTAATGGTTAGGATTCCAGGCTCTCATTGCCACAGCCCAGGTTCAATCCCTGTCGGGGAACTGAGATCCCACAGTGTGGCCCAAAAAAAAAAAAAAAAAGGTTTTTTGTTTTGTTTTGTTTTTTTAAAGAAGATGTTGCAGGTAGGAGTTTATTAATTTGTTTATTTATTTTTGCTGTGTTGCGTCTTTGTTTCTATGCGAGGGCTTTCTCTAGTTGTGGCAAGCGGGGGCCACTCTTCATCGCAGTGCGCGGGCCTCTCACTATGGCGGCCTCTCGTTGCGGAGCACAGGCTCCAGATGCGCAGGCTCAGTAGTTGTGACTCACGGGCCCAGTTGCTCCGCGCCATGTGGGATCCTCCCAGACCAGGGCTCGAATCTGTGTCCCCTGCATTAGCAGGCAGATTCTCAACCACTGCGCCACCAGGGAAGCCCCAAAAAAGTTTTAAAGATGCTTTGAAATCAAGATCATTGATTTCAAAGATGCTTTGAAATCATTGATTTCAAAGATGCTTTGAAATCAAGATCAAGAAGATTATTTTAGGTTTACTTGTATTGAATATTATGTTCCTATGACTAATCCTGGGCATTACTTGCAAAAGTAAGAACATCAACCATGTTTAGGTTCATTTCTTTTGGAGATACTGCATTCGTTTTAAAATACCAAAGAATCTGGTAGGGCATGCCAGTAATGTTGTATCATGGTTGAGTTATTTTTCCAGACACAAAGCCTAGTTGTTTATGAAAAGTCACAAATTATAGTAGAGGAAATTATAATTATTGCTTGCTTATCAGTTTCCCTCTATATAAGTATATTGAACAAGGACTCATGAGGTATTCGGAATTCTTCAGTATGGGCTATTTATCATACAGTGTCAATATTCTTACAGTATATCCACTGTGATTAATGCAGTACAATTAGAGAGGTGTATGTTTAGGCAGAGGCAAGACTCATTTTATGGTAAAGAGAAACCATTTTTTATTTTTTTCTAGCCTCAGTCTAACTTTTTTCTTTGTTCAGTTACAAATTTCAAATGATGTTCACTTAATTGACCCAAATGGTCATAAGGAAAAGGCAGCTGCAAACTTATAACTAAGCAGATAGTTTAAGGAACAGTCCTGTTTCTATTTGTTCTATCAATAGTAACAATTGGGCTTACTTACTAGCAGTCGGATACTTTCTGTATAAAAGAAAATATAAAACTAAATTACAGAGGTTATGCTGGGCCTGAGAGAGAAAAGAAATGAGAAGACATAATTGAACCTGTAAAGGGTTCATTTGTAGCTGGGACATTTCCTCCTGGGAAATGAAAGATCTCACAGCAATTCAATGAATATACTTCTGATTTATGGTAATTAATTCTGAATGTGGGTTATCTACCACATTGTTCACTATAGAAGATGAACTGTACAACTGAATTATCAGGGCCTTGAAAGTAAAATTAACATAACCTTAGCAGAAAGTGAAGTTTTGTACCTCATCTTCACATTGAAATCATAGATCAAGCCATCCTGTCTTATTTCACTGCCCAGAGGTCCAATTATAAAGGGGAAATGAAGCAAGGAAGGAACAGCTTTCCTATGTATTCTTCCATGACACAAGTTTCGTTGGAAATCACACCTAGAGAAAGATTGAATACCTTCACTCCATTCATTCTAACCTCAAGAGTCAGATGAGAGTAGATATTGTCCCATGTGAAAGAATGTTTCTTCATACCCAGTTTTGGAATGGAATAGTCAGCAGTGTTGAAAAGTACACATATTTGCCTCTACTAAAATGACAATTATAATGTGTTCCTAACAGAAATGTTGGAATCTCCTTACTTGAATTTCTGTGCTAGTTAATCTCAGACAGTTTATTTGAGCTTTAACCATAAATACTGACTACACCAAGGTTGCAGAATTCAGCATCCACATTCAGTCTTCAACTACTTCTAAAGGAAAACAATTAACTGGCCATGTTTATTATCTCTTTAAACTGCTAAGTGGTAAATTAGTTTAATTACAATTCTAGAATCAGGTTTAAAGAGAAATTTATAACTTCATGCAGTCAATACTATGTATTCAGGAGAACAAATTCTGGGATCACTTATATAGTCAGAATTAAATAAAGGGACTGAATTTACACAAATTCAAATAGTCACATAAAAGCAGAAAAGCATAAACCATCTGAATGTTTTCAAATACGTGAGATTTACTTTCAATAGAATAATTTCTGAACTTTAAATTATCAGTTTGCATCCTTTAAAAAAAATTTATGGACTCCATGTTTTAGAGCAGTTTTATTTCCATAGGAAAATTGAGCATACCAGAGTGGTACATTTGTTACTATCGATCACCCTACATTGACACATCATTGCCACCCAAGTCCATAGTTTACAATTCTCACTCTTGATATTATACATTCTATGGATTTAGACAAAAGTGCAATGACATGTATACACCATTATACTATCATACAGAGCGTTTCACTGTTCTAAAAGTCTGTGCTCTGACCAGTCATCCCTCTATTCCCTAATCCCTGGTAACAACTGATTTTTATTATCACCATAGTTTTGCCTCTCGGAATGTCATATAGTTGGAATCATACAATATGTAGCCTTTTCAGAGCTGGCTTCTTTAACTTAGCAATATGCATTCTAGGTTCCTCTGTGACTTTTCATGGCCTGGTAACTCACTTTGTTTTAGCACTGAATAGTACTCCATTGTCTGAATATACCACAGTTTGTTCATCCATTGACCTACTGAGGGACATCTTGGTTGTTTCCAAGTTTTGGCAGTTATAAATAATGCTGCTATAAACATCCACATGCAGGTTTCAGTGTAGACATAAGTTTATAAGTCCTTTGGGTAAATACAAAGGAGCATGATTGTTGGATCATGTGGTGAGATTATGTGTAGTGTTGTAAGAAACTGCAGAACTGTCTTTCCACTTGGTTGTACCATTTTGCATTACTTCCAGCAATGTATGAGTGTTCCTGTTGCTACAAATTCTCTCCAGCAATTGGTGTTGTCAGTATTCCAGATTTTAGCCATTCTAATTGGTGTGTAGTGATATCTCGTTGTTTTAATCCATATTTCCTGGTGACATATGATGTGGATCATATTTTCATATACTTATTTGTATCTACATGTCTTCTTTGGTGAGGTGTCTATTCAGATCTTTGACCCATTTTTTTCCCAATTATTTTTATTATGGTAAAATACACATAACATAAAATTTACCATTTAACAATTTTAATTGTGCAGTTTAATGATGTTGAATGCATTTATAAGGTTGTGCAAAAAGCACCACCATCCATCTCCATAACTCTTCATCTTGTAAAACTGAAATTCTATAGCTATTAAACAATAACTCCCCATTCCACCTCATCCCATCCCCTGGCAACCACCATTCGACATTCTGTCTCTATGATTTTGATTACTCTGAGTACCTAATATAAGTGGAATCATATAGTATTTGTCTTTTTGTGACTGGTTTGTTTCATTTAGCATAATATCTTCAAGATTTCTCCATGTTGTAGCATATTGCAGAATCTCCTTCCTTTATAAGGCCAAATAATATTCTATTGTATGTATATACCATAATTTATTTACCCATCCATCTAACAATGGACATGTGAGTTGCTTCCACGTTTTGAATTATGAATAATGCTGCTATGGAAATGGGTGTACAGATATCTCCTTGAGATTCCACTTTCTTTCTTTTTTAAATTTGGTAATATTGTGCATCATCAATTTTCACAAATAAAAAGTACAATAATTTCAAAATAGTAATTTTATAATCTAGTTAAAAGGCAATGAGACATATACACTCATTGTGAGTAAAAAAACAAATTGATTATTATATACTGAGAATTGAAACTCCTAGAATATCATATCATATGATATTATATCACAGTGAGTTCCTACTTTCAGTTCTTGTGGATATAAACCCAGAAGAGGAATTGCTGGATCATATGGGAATTTTATTTTTAATTTTTTAAGGAACCTCTATACTGTTTTTCACACCATTTGTACAATTTGAATTCCTACCAACAGTGGACAAGGGCTCCAATTTCTCCATATCACTGTCAACATTTGTTGTTTTCTGTTTTTGTTTTTGTTTTATTTATTTATTTTTATAGTAGCCATCCTAATGGGTATGAGATGGTATCTCATTATAGTTTTGACCTACATTTCCCTTATGACTAGTTATGTTGAACATCTTTTCATGTGCTTATTGGACATTTTTATACCTTTTTTAGGAAAGATATTTATTCAAGTTCTTTGCCCCATTTTTGGATTGGGTTGTTTGATTCCTTTTGTTATCGAGTTTTAGCTTTCTATATATTCTGGATATTAATTCCTTAACAGATACATGATTTGCAAATTTTTTCTCCCATTCTGTGGGTTGCCTTTTTACTCTGTTGATAGTATACTCTAATGGACAAAATGTTCTAATTTTCATGAAGTCCAATTTGTCTATTTTTCTTGTGTTATCTATGCCCTTCATGTCACATGCAAGAAATCATTGCCAAATCCAATGTTGTGCAGCTTTTGTCCTAGGTTTACTTCTAAATATGTTATTGTTTTATGTTTACCTTGAGGTTTTTGGTCCATGTTAATATTTGTACATGGTGTTTGATAAGGGCCCAACTTCATTCTTTTGCAAGCCCTGTGAATATTCAGCTTTTCTAGCACCATATATCCATTTCCCATTGAATGGTCTTGGCACCCTCATTAAAAATCATTTGACCATATATGTGAGGGTTTATTTCTAGGCTCTCTGTTCTATTTCATTGGTCTATGTGTCTGTTTTTGTGCCAGTACCACAGTGTTTGGATTATTCTAGTTTTGTAGTAAGTTTTGAAATCAGCAAGTGTTATTCCTCAAGTTTGCTTCTTATTTACAAGATTGTTTTGGTTCTTCAGGGTCCCTTGAGAGTTCATATGAATTTTAGGATGGGATTTTTCTCTCCTTGCAAAAAAAATGTGAAAGTTTCCTCAGATTCCAAGTGAGAGCATAGTTCCTCTCAGCCCCTAACACCCTTCCTAAAAGCATTCCTGCCATGTTAAAGCATTGTTTGTAATGGCGGCATATTGGATACACCCCAACTGTACCAATATAGAGCCATCCAATTAAATCCTTGAACATTCACAAAATGTAAAATTGTTACCAAAAAAAGGCAAATCTATGTATTCTGTGTATTATTTAAAAGTGGAATTACAAAAAAAAAAACGTGAATTTTAACTCTTATACTGAATGTATACTTTGACCAGATTTTGGAAAGAAAAAAGTCATATATTAACATATATTAAACTACATAGAAAAAAATATATCTGGAGAGTAATAGCCCATGCTGTTAAATATGACTCCTTCAGAGTTAAAGAGGAGTAGGCAGAGGACAAATGGAGAGATGAAGAGAATTTTCACTATTATACAAGATGGTAGCTATTGTGTTTTTTTATATCTATCTTCTTTTTGTAAGAAGAAAAAAATTAGTGGTCCTTTCATTTACCATTTAGTGAAATCCTATTCTTTGTAATGTTGTCTTCAACAGAAGTACTGATATTTACCAAAGGAAACTAACAAAAAGAATGTTTAAATTAAGTTTATGAGCATGTTATGCCTTTTAAATTGTTTTTGTGTTTCCTAATCATTAATAAAGAGAAAAGAAGGATATGTAACTTGCATTATCTTCTATGGTCATATCAGTGGAATAAAATGCATTATTCAGTATAAATTGCTACTGCTAGCTATACATGTATGTGTGTGTTTAATCATATACACATATATGTATATGTACAAAGTGATCTTAATACTGGCCTATTATCTGAAAATGGTATTTCTTGGTGCCTTTATGATCGTGCCCCCCAAAATATTGTCAAAAGGTAAAGTTTTGCATTAAATATTAACTTCTTAGGCAACCATCTTGTATGATATATCCCCTTGACTTTATAAATGAGTGAATATATATTTTTCCTGCCATACTATTGTTCAAGTACAAACTAGAATGTTTTGGGGGCATACAAACAATGAAGAGGACAAAATCTGTAGCAAAGGGTATCTGACCTGGCAGTCTGTTTTGTAAAAACCCTTCTCTGCTCTAATCAAAATGCTCTGTGTGTGTGTATGTGTATGTGTGTGTGTGTGTGTGTGTGTGTGTGTGTGTGTGTGTGTATCTAAGATATGTAAGAGTGATGGAGAAAAAACCATTAGATGTACCTTCTACATCCCCCCAGGAAGTTATTTAATTCATTTAATAACACTTTAAGGTAAATATTAAAATGTCCATGTTATAAATGAGAAAATGGGAACTCAGAGAAGCCAGGTATGATTGATATTAAAAATGTCCGGACCTTTCAGGACCCTTGAAAGTTCTGGTATCAATAGGCTTCTGCAGGGTGACCAGTGTAACTCATGCTGCCCTTTAACTGCTCACATTTCACCTCTCAACCCCTAGTGGAGTCCTGCTTATCCACGCTCTCAACTCCCCGAACCCATCATCCTACATTAAAACATGCATTCCCTTGATTTGGTGCAATATCCTACTGAGTGCTAATTTTTTACAAAATAAATTTCTGAGAGGATCTTACAAATAATATATTATTCTCCTGCTGTCATTCTAGAGTAATTTTATGTTTCATAGTACCTTGAAATTTGAATAGGCAGTATAGTGAATTCCCCACCATATTTAAGAGCATGAGCAGCTGCATCTCTATAATTAGCATACTATTCCATTTAATAGATATGATAGTAATAACAACGACGTTCTAAAGAAGCCAAAGCCTTATTGGAAGGGATAAATACCTAACTGCAAGATTTTAGGCATGAGAGTAAACTGGCTGGATAAATAATTTAGAACATGATATCTTATTTGGTTGCCCTTGAATTATAGTATATTGGTTAATACTTTATTATTTGTCACTTATTTATTTATTTGTATAAAACACCAAATTCTGTGACAAAAAAATGGAAAGCTTAAAAACACCTTTATTGACATATAGCCTAGCAAAATAAATATTAAAAAGTCTCATTAACACTAAATGAAAATTAATGCAAATTTTATGATTTGGGGCTAAGATATTCTCCCCATCTTTTGACCTAAATATATCCTTTCAAAGAGAAAACATTTTGTCACTGGACTGAATTTTTTTTTTTTTTTTAGCATTTTTGTGAAAGATGTAAGTTCTTAAGAAACACAGTTTCTGGATTTTAGCATTTCTTGGCAGTTTATAAAGATTAGTTTGAGAACCCAAAGCAGTAGTTCCAAAAATGTTGGTAATTTAAAGTAATCAAACATGTCTGGGATATTCTTCAAAGGTTGGTTAAACATCTTATAAAATTCATTAGCAAATCCATCTGGACCAGGGTCTTTTCCAGTTGGGAAACTTTCGTTACCACCCATCATTTTTCATGGTTTATTATAGGTATAGTTTCATTTGGGGACGGTTGCAGATAGATGTGTACAATAAATAAAGCAACATTGTTGTTTAATATTCATTCAAGAGATCCTTTTGTAAAACTACATATACAACCACATATAAAAAAAATAAGGACTATCATATTTCTGATGAGTCTGAGTTAACACAGACTTTTGTCTTTTATTTGCAAAACTTAATTTTTAGTATCGTTTAAAGCTGTTCTACCTCAATCTAATTATAGTTCACAATATTTAAAAATATTAAACTCTAAAATCTAAATTTACAAACTCACAGTGTAAATTTATCCACATGTAGATAGAATAACATTCCTGATGTTGTTTCCTATACACAGATGTATTCAATTATGATTCAGGAATATGTACATTGTAAACATTTCAACAAATGTCATTGTATTTTAAAAACTCTACAGTTTTTTCTTTTGCTTTGGCAACTTCATCAATATCACATTATGAGATGTAACATCCTGAATATGATATATAAAGCTTCCTAAAAAGTTTAATTCTTACAAATTGGTGTTTATAAAACAGCCATGATGAATTAATTGGTAGAGAAGGAAAACATTCATAAACATATAGAATCAATTATTTGGAAATTTGTTCAATTTAATTGCATTGGGAATACTTATTTTAAGCCAGGTAATGCCATAGGTACTAAAAATAAATATGAAATATATAAAATGTAAATAAGAGTTTAGGAGGAGAGAGAGAAATGCAGGTAATATATTGAATCCTAGTTTAATGGATGAGGTAAAAAGAAGCTTGTCCTAGGTACAGTCGTGGCTAAAGCAGAGGCTCAGCTCTCCTTGGATATTATAAAAATGTCCACAGATGCAGAGATGCTGAAAATGCTCTCCTGGCATATGGGAATGAAGGAAGACCATTACAAGCAAAAGGAACTACATGTGCAGAGACACAGAATGCAGCACATCCAGAAACTTGGAAGCAGTCTCTTCTTCCTTACAATGGCTGTAAAATATCGGTGTGACTGATTTTTCCTTATCTAGTTAGCAAAATACAGAATTAGGGATTTCAGAAGAACACATTCTATTCCCCTTATGTCATGGAAGAGAACATGCCTTAAAGGAGAGACCAGCACGTTATGGGCATGTGATCTGAAAATGACTGCTGTGAGTGTTTGTCAGATAAGTTCAAAAAGACATTTAAACCAATGCCCCTGATGAAATTACTGAACAGGCCAAAATGTATCAGTGACGAGACTTTACTTAAGCTTGAAATGTTAGCTAGGGTCAAGCAACATTAGACAAGGACATTTCGCTGAGCTGTAATCTACTTTCCCTCTAGGACTGAGCTGATGTCTTTTATTATCCCAAGAAATTTGTTATAATAAATTCAGTTGAGGTGTTCTCTTCCTCATTGCTTTTTTTCCCCATAGAGCAGAAGGCACGGTTGGTTTACGCAGCTCAATCTCCTTCACGGCCTGGGGACATCCTGGTATAGTGGGAGAATCCTCCTTTTATAGAAACACACATACACTCACACATAGACACAGCTGTTTCATTCACTGTTATCAGATGCAATTTGTTCTAAAGGGAAGGAGGTGAGTAACGAGTGCCTACACTAATTCACACTTTAGAGAGGACACAGATGGGTCATTTGATTACATATTAGGATTGACCTTCGAATGGCAGCATACCCAGAGGAAGGAAGACAATATTCCCAGGGCTAGTGACTCTTATCTTGGGGACCAAATCCATTCTACTATTCAGGGTGATGACCTAGACTAACCCAGCCCAGGCACAGTAATCTAGGCTCTTAACAGCCTGCTGACCAGTGGAACCTGATGCAGAACAGGCAGACATGGGTTTAAAGGCTGAGACATCTAAGAGCAAAAGAATAGCTTCATCCTCTTCAATGTGGGTCCAGAGATGTTTTCAGTCTCATAGTGCCTCTGTCACTGAATGCAGGTAACTCTGAGCCATTCTTAAGAGGAATGCACACACACACACACACACACACCCACACACCACATTTTATCATAGAAGTTTTAACCTGAGACTGTCTTCCAACTGATCCTCGCTATTTGAAATCCATCAAATCAAAGATTAAGAGGAGTCACTTCCCAAATTCAATTTTGCAGAGCATGTACTGTTAATAGGTATATCTAGTGAACCAAAGAAGCTTTGATGGTCCAATTGGTTTGAGGAAAGTCTGAGTTGAACAAATTAAACAAGTTAGATTGCATCCCCTGTATTTATTCCACTAATGGGTTCTTTTGGTATTACCTCCAAAATATATCTCCAATCTGTTAACTTCTCTTCATCTTTTCTGCCACCTACCTAGACCAAGACGCTCTCATCTCAAAGTGGTCTCTTTGAATCCATGTATCTTGCTACATTTCATCCTATACTTAGTGGCCATGAAATTTTTATACAATATAAATAAGATCATGACGTCCCTCTGCCTAAATCCCTTCTTTGGTTTCCCTTTGCTCTTAGAATCAAATTCTTCATTAGTCTTTGCCCTGACCTGGCCTTTCCTAACCACCCACCATCAGCACATTACACTCTGTGCAGTTCACTACAGTCCAGCTACACTGACCTTCTGTTGTTTCCTTGAATGTTTCAAGCTGTTTGCCACCTGAGGACTTTTATATTTGCTCTTCTCACTGCCTGGAACACTCTTCCTGCTCTTCTTTCCAGCACTTGTTATTATCCCCCATATATACAGCTTATATGCCACCTTTTCAGAGAGGTATACCATGGCATCTCATATAAGTATTTTCACTGTCCTATCCCTGATTACTTCCTATCTCATTAATATTTCCCTCACAGTAGTTATCACAATTTGTAGTTACCTTATTTATTTATTTCCTTGTTTATGACATATTTCTTCCACTAGAATATAAATATCCATAGGCAGAGTTTTAACTGATAGCTTCACCATTGTATTTCCATTACCTAAACAAAGATTGAAAAATGGTAGGCAAGGAGTTGATACGTGCTGAATGAATTTTTGACAAAGTGAACCAGAGCGGGTTCTTGGGACAAATAAGCCACAAAATTACAGAACTGTAACTGGTAGATGAGATGCTCAATATAGCAGCTTTAAACAGAAATGGATACATTTGAAGGGTGGTACATATTAATTAATTCAGAAAAAAATGCATATTTATTGTGAGCTAGACAGCATGCTAAGTACCAAGAGTATGATGCTTTCATGAAGAAGTTACAGTGTATTAAAAAAAACAACAACAGGACTTCCCAGGTGGTGCAGTGGTTAAGAATCCACCTGACAATGCAGGGGACACGGGTTTGATCCCTGGTCCCACATGCCGCAGGAAGGTCCCACATGCCGCAGAGCAACAAAGCCCGTGAGCCACAACTACTGAGCCTGTGCTCTAGAGCCCATGAGCCACAACTACTGAAACCTGCGTGCCTAGAGCCCATGCTCCGCAACAAGAGAAGCCAACGCAGTGAGAAGCCTGCACACCGCAACCAAGAGTAGGCCCTGCTTGCCGCAACTAGAGAAAGCCCATGTGCAGCAATGAAGACCCAATGCAGCCAAAAATAAAATTAATTAATTAATTAAAAAAAAAAAAACTCTTATTTAAAAAAAACAAACAAAACAAACTACACAAAGTCTTTCCAAAGGTTACTTGGAAATGGAATATGCAATTATATATTCAAAATGTTACACTGTTGACTGAAGACAGAGAAATGTACTACAATTTTTTATATATCCATCCAGTCATTCATTCAGTCTACCTAAATTAATGAGGTTCTGTGCTGTGTGTTTAAGGTGAGAAGAAATGTGCTCCGTTACCTCAAGTCTCTTATGGAAGATACATATACCAAAAAACAAGAATAGAAAAACAGTGAAAATAATATATACTTATAAAACAGAATCAAAGAAGGGTAATATTCTAATGATAATTAATTGCAATGATTTCTTGGAGTCATTTAAGAGAATGTGATTTTATGTGTCTATCAAAATATTACAGAGCTCACAGAACTTTTGACTATATGTTATCTAAGTTCAGTTTTCAATAGATAAAAATTCATCTTTTTCTTCCACAAATACTTCAGGATAAATCATTTCTCTTAATCCAAACATCAGAGTTTCAGTGAACCCCATGAAATTGTGTGAAAGTGAAGTTACATATCAAATTTTATAGGTATCACATGCATTTGCATTCTCTGGGGAAAGGATAAATAGTTTTAAGTCTATGACTTCAAAATTGTTAAGAACTCCAAGCTGGACAATTTTTTTAAAGTAAACTAATATCCATGCAGAAGGCAGAAATTAATCAATGGACAGGTTTCATTTCAGTATTCAAATGGGTAGCTATCCAGATCAGAGCCAAAAATGGATTTTTGTGTTTTCTTATATGAAGTAAGGTTGCAATAAGAAATATGCCATTAAAAACAAACAAACAAATATTTAAATTCTGCTGTAAAGTTCCTCTGATGTTTCTGTGTATATCTTAGCTCTGAGAGACATTGACTAAGTGAGTCATAATGCCAAGGATTCACTGATTTCTACACTAGTGCAATTTTTAACTTATATATGTCGAGGCCCATTTCACAGCTCATTTCTCTACAAAAAGAAGTATTTTAGACAATGTAGAGCTGCACTGCCCAATATGGTAGCTACTAATTACATGTGACTATTGTGCACTTGAAATTTGACTAACGCAAGTTGAAACGTGCTATAAGTAGAAAATAAACACCAGATTTTGAAGACTTGGTATGAAAAGAAGCATGTAAAATATTATATCAATAATTTTATATTTATTACATGTCAATACTATTTTTTAGTATGCTAAGTTAAATTAATATATTATTAAAATTGATTATCCTATCATTTTACTTTCTAATGTGGCTAGTAGAAAAATTTAAACCACATCTGTGACTCTTATTATATTTGTATTGGACAACACTTATCTAGAAGCAGCCTTTTCTTATCTTAAAATTATTTCCATGGCCCAGTCATTGCTTGAGTATACATTAGATCATTATCAAGGAATTACACTATGGGATACTATGGTATAGCTCTTGACAGTCTTAATATTCCTTTTCCATGTAAGGGAAGTTTATATCTTCTGTGAGAAGCCTTTGTAAAGTTCTGCAATCTGTGTTGTCTGAATTTGTTTCTTTCCTTTAGTATAGGATTTGCTTTCCTTTATCTACAAGTAGTTCTACTTCTTAGTAGCATGCCTTCTTAGGAAAATAATAGAAGTAATTATAATTTAATGAGCAGTGATATTTATATTTTTTTAAAAGTTCATTCTTTCTTGTTTCCACCCCTCAAATTGGTAATTGAAAGTCAGTGAAAGGATTAAAGAGCCACACTTAGCTCAAAATAGATACATCTAGACTCTTCCAATGGTTTTGCTAATGCTCTTAAAAATTGAGTTAGATTACTTCCATTTCAGTATATCGATGCCCCATTCCTCCAGAAACACACACACACACACACACACACACACACACACACACACAGAGACTCCTTGTTTGAGGTTTTTCTCCCACCAACCCTTACCCATTCCCTCCATATTGTCACAGGTGGTCTCTAAAAATGAAAATCATTTATCCTCCTGGCAAAGACCAGTTCTTATTCTCATGCATAGAGAAAATGTTCACTTTTATTGTCTCTCTCATTATGGCACATGTATCTAAATGGAATTAATAAAGTACCTACCACAGGTTTTCTTAGCTGATTGCTTACAAGTTTGAAAATGTTAATATTCAAGAACATTAAAACCAGAATAAAAGAAATTAGATCCTTTCAAATAGATATTTTAACGTGCGGTCCCATAAAATGAAATAAACATTCTAAAAGATGAAGTCTATAAACATCAGGAAGATGGATAAGTTGACATCTCATTCTGCATATCTCTGTTTAATAATATTATATTTCATTTTCCGTGCTAAGAAAACAGCCATTACCCAAAGCAGCCACTCGTAAATAGGTCTTGTGAACAGATTGCATCCTTGTTGGTGGTATGATAATTGAAATAACTTTTCTAGTCTTTTATGAGAAAATACCAGTTGTATAAAATACCTATTAATCAACTCACTCGCTTTTGCAAACATAAGTTTCAGTACCGATGACGATTAAAGAATAAATTCTGCATGGAAAAGAGAATTGTGAGAAAATACCAAAGAATTAGCTAAGTGATTCATCTGCGTGCTGCTTCTGAGTTTCTCCTGATTGCAGTATGGGGCAGTATAATCATAGGCCCCCTTGAGGACAGACTTACGAGCATCATGCCCAGTATCTCTCCACTGTTCATTCTAAAGGAGAACAGGGGAAAAAAAGGGATTATCACTGAGTACGTGAAAACTGTAGTCTACCATCTAGTCTCACTCATGTTAGTCTATTCTATTCATTGACATTTCCAATAAATTTCCTTTGTCTATAATATTTAGGGTTAGCACTTCACAGTGCTATTAAACCAAGTCTTTGCAAGTTCCAACAACATCTTTGCACCATACTTTACCTCATCTTTTCAAATACAAATAAGGAAACAAGAGAATTGGGAGAAAGAAAAACAAGGTCATGAGAAAGAGCACAGGAAATCTGGCCTAGAAAGACAAGAATTAAAATGACAAAAGTTTTCCCCTAAGTGTGCCTGTACATATTGGCATTTTTGGCTAACACTATCCTAAACTGTTTTTCCCCCTCATGCAAGAGATGAAAGAAGTTGCATTCCTAGAGGAAGAAATAGGTAGTTTTAGTAAACGTGATTTTCTTCTTCTGTTTGAATCATGGGTTTCAGTATATTCCCTTTACAGCAGCTTCTAGAGTCAAGACCACGTGCCTCAGTCTCATGTTCTTAATGTTCTCATGTTTCAAGTTCAGGGCTTTAGCTGTTGGAGTCTGCTTTTATTCAGACCAGTGTTCTGGGTTGAATTACTGGTTTCTTTTACCCTCTTTCACTTTTGAGAGTCAAGAGGCAGATGATTTTATCTACTCGCCTAATTTGCATGTATAACATTTATTAAAAATATATTTTACAATATCATATCAAGGTCAGAAATAGTTTACCTTGCAGACGTCTCTTCTGGTATTCCTTCCATTCTCTGTCTGTTAAATTCCGAGTATTTAGGGTGAATATCGGGGGACTATTTGTCACTTGAGGCCTTCTCTTTGAAAGTTGCTAAGGCCTGGTCTATGATGTTTTACCTTAAACTCTCCTCACATCACTTTTCATATGTCCATCTTCCGTAGACATTCAGTGACGGATTGACTGCCCTCCTTTGGGACATGTGAGGGAGGAAGAAATTTCCTTCGACCCTGCTAAATTCTTCTGGCTGGTCTGAGAATTAGATTGATATGAGACAGATTAATAGGAGAAAATCAAACATAAGTTAAATGTATACATGGGAGAGATGCAGAAAAACTAAATAATTCACCAAAATGGCCGAAATCCTCACCTTAAATACCATGTTCAGCGAAAGACAATACAGGATGTTGGAACCTAAAAGGGGAGGAAGGCAATTGACATTGAGATGGAAAAGCAAAGGTTTGCTGGGCCTTGCAGAGACAATGGGATTCAGAAAGGAATTTTAACACACAGACTTTGCTAGTTCCTGCCTACCACACCTAGTTCATTCTGTACTTCTGTGGTGATAGCTCCCTTACTGGAGTTGGTCCTCTACATTCTTAAGGCAGTTAGGGGAAAGGTCAGTATTTCTTCCTGAGTCTTTTGGGCCTTGATTGTTTTCAGCTCAAAATAATCTGCATGCGAAAGAAACATTTTAGGGGTGGCAAGTTGTGCTCCCCTACAGACATTTTGCCAAGTTTTGTTCCCCTATAGTCGTTATTCCCAGATCTCTAGAACCTGAAGGTGCTAGTCAGTATACGGTTCTCCAACCATTTTTTTCTCCTCTCCACCTGATCTAAACTTACTATTTCTGGGTGCTGGGTGCTTATTGGTGATAATCATCGGGAGTTTATATAACTTGACTCAAAGAGGGAAGCACTAATGGCAGAATCATTTTTTCCCAAAAGCCTAATAATGAAGGTGATAATTTCCTAAGGGAGTTGGAGCTTTGCATTGTTCAGTGAGATACTTGAGGTCAGGCGAACTTCTTTCAATTTGGTTATGTGAGGGGGTCATCTGTTTCATGCTAGATTAATTCTGAATATGTGATCCAACATTTCCACTTTAACTTCCAGTTTTCTGAGGCTTCTCACTTATACATGTAGGTTCATTCATTGAGTGAGGGGGAGGAAAAACTGGGCCATGATAAAGGCAAAGAATCTCCAGAAAAATATTCGGTCTAGTCCCGGAACTTGTAATCATCGGTCAAAGAATTTTTACCGAGTCATTTTCATGTCCCTGGTCCTCAAATGTCCTCTTGCAATAAATGAGGAATTTTTAACAGTTCAGTGCTCGAGATTGGGTAAGAAGGGCACAACACCCTTGGAAAACAAGAACATTAGAATCATCTAGTGGATAAAGATGGGATTTATCAAACTATATGGTCCTTTCTCATACCTACCACAAGAGACTCTAAAAAGCTTTGCCTTAACCCTTGAGAATCACTGTTACAATTAACAGAGTCCATGACTTTGTGGAAAATGGGACCTTTTGAAAAGTTATATATGTGACTTATAAACTCCATCTCCAGAGAAGTTCATTTACACACCAAAAATTGGAAACATATTTTAAAATGTTTTAAAATTCACAGATACTTAGCATCTCCCTTTCCCCCAAGTGTCTGAACTTCTAGTGGTCGTATTACAATATATTTGGTTGAGATTGCTGCTGTATAATATAAAACCATTACTTAAAGCCATAGGTTTTATTGTTATTCCACCATTGTACGGTCTTAGTTTGCTAAGAAACATTTTAGAAAATGCGAGTTAGAAAACATCCCCAAATTATACTTATTGACCATAAAAAATGCTTAAATTATTATATTTTTCAATATAATTCTGACCTCTTAATGCTACTCAAATATAAGCTATTATAACTTATTCTAAAGTGTGACATCACTTCAGCCTGAGGCTTAACAGCTTTTGCAAAAAACAGCATCCTCAACTGCTGCTCTTTGCCTTTTTTTTTTAATAGAAGCCTGCAATGAATTAAATGAAAAACTAACCAGAACAATAATACTGATTACTAACCATAATAGCCAGCTTCAAACGTGTATCCTGGGGTTTCAGATGATGTCATAAACTACTACTACAAATTTAATAGTATTGTTGCCTGGAAGCTAAGCTATTACAGTATGTTTAATTTCACTAGGATGTAAATTACGTGCTTCAGCCTTGTGTAGTATGGGCTACTGTCACTTTCTGTTCTTATTTTTGCAGCTGTCAGGTATTGTAATGTTTATGGCTGTTTTGTTTATCTAGAAGCGTGGTATAGTTATTATTTTTAAATATATATACATATATATATACATATATGTGTGTGTATATATTTAAGTAAAAATTATATATTAGTTTATCTCATACTCTGCCGTACTCTTTAGATTCTTTCATAGCCACTATTGCCAAAAGCCAAGTTATTTTACGGGTGAGAATAAATGCTCCTGTACTAGCATTGTATGTGCTTTTTTCAATATAGAAGTCCCTATTTCAAAAAGGATTGATTCAGAAAAACTCTTCTTAAGACCACCTGTCCTTTTTTTTTTTTTTTGATATGTAAGATACATTTATATACTGATAAGTGTAATGAAGAACATACTACAGGATAATGGGATACAATGATGGGGGTAGGGAGGTGGGGTGGACTTGGGGGGCACTTGAGACTTGAATCAGTATACACAGCCTTGGGAAGAGGTTGACTTTTTTTTTTTTTTAGTTTAGTTTTGGCTGTGTTGGGACCACCTGTCTTGAATGCCCCCACTAGTTTGAATAGACTTGACACCTTCTTTTCCCTGGCACAGAGATTATTAAATATCATGTATAAAAATTCTGATTTTTTTTTTTTTTTTTTTTAGCTTTCTATCACTCTTCAAATTAAGGAGCAATGGGTTTAATGAATAAGAGCTTGGGCTTGAAAAAATGAAAACCAAATCTTCCCTTACCAAATCGTTTCTCTTACAGTTTATATAACTAGCATATCCTCAATATGTAAAATAGAAATACAACTACATATTATCTATAATTTTCTAGCCATATAAAGAAACTTATTTATTTTTTCTTTCTTCCTTCTCAGAGCTCTCCCCAGTACCTGGAAGCCTTGACAAAATCACTTAACTCCTCCAGAATTTTGTTTTTTGACCCAACAAAAGAGGAGATTTTACTAGATCATCTCCAGGTGTCCTTTTATTATGACAACATATGGTCCACAGTTGAGATAGCAATACATTTCTTATTGGATATTTTATATATTCAATATATTACAAGTGTGGGAGAGAGAGAGAGAGACTAAGAATGAATTGAATTGAGTTATCTTGGAGAGCGGGGGCAAGAGTAAGGAGCTTTGTTTGTTCTTAAGATCGTAAATAAAACAGCTTGGCCCTGAAAGGGAAATATAGCAGATCCACTGAATCTGAAAGTCAACGAAAGTTAGACAAAAAAAATTGATGATTTATCCTGTAAATGGAAAGGCAGTTAGGTCTTCTGTGTTCAGGCTTTCACCTTTGTAAGGGGACAGGAAAATTGTCAATTTTTGTATAAGGGGATGAAATTTGATAGTGTCATTTTATCCATCTTTGGGATACTTGGAATTAATCAGGACATTGTTATTTCTCTCATAGTGTCTTATAACAAAAATAAACCCAGACTGGGACACAAGAAATCTAGGCTCTAGTCCCAGGACTGTCAGTCATTAGTTGAAACATTTTTGCAAGTCATTTTCATTCTCATTCTCTTGAGAAAAATGAGGAATTTTTATTAGGTCTGTGTTTGGGATTGGATAGAAGAGCATGAATTTCTTAGGCAAGAACGTTAGAATCATCTTCAGAAACAAAGAAACAAACAAAAACAAACCAAAAATAGAAAAACAAGGAAAAGGAAAAGGTGAGAGCCTGAGGGCAGATGTTCTCAGAAGAGAAAGGAAGAGATGTATGTGAGCGAAGCGAGAGGAAGGATAATATGATTTGGGATATACTTTCAGTGTCCTTCAGTACCATTTGTTCAGTCACAGAATCTGAAAATCTTGAGATCTTTATAATTTCAAAGGCCGTCAATGTTATTGTCACTCTTTTTTGTGGTCTAAGAACTGAGAAGCAAGGGAGTTGGATTTCAGTCTTTGGCTCTGTGATTCATTCCCAGGGTCAGGTGGCACAAGTTGTCTTTCTTCTCCTAATCTAATTTTTTCTCACTGTCAACAATGAAGATGTTAATTGGGTGAAGTCTGAGATGCCTTCCCACTGCTCTAAAGTTCAAGGATGTTGTGTTTTTGCCTTGGGGGACTTTGCTCCTGGCAAGAACCTCTTAAAGGCTCTGCAATCCAAAGACTAAAGGAGCTGAGCCACCTTCCTGGAAGCTTAGGTACAGAGGTCTTTAAAACAGGGGTTTGGACTTGCTCTCTGAAGCATGGAGTCAAACAAGGGGCTCCAGACCAACAAAGAAAGTTTTGGGCCAGACAAGTGGGGTGTTAGCTTTTCTAACTGAAGATTGTTAATAGGAAACTGAACTATTTCCTAGAAACAGTCTACCTTCTGCCCAAAACAATTACTTTCACTGTAGAGTAAATGTGTACATCTCATTACTCTCATGTGTAACACTTTTAAATGTTAATTTAACAAAATATTTGGAGAGCATGTTTCACATGTTTCCTATGCTAGGAATTGTTCTCGGTACTGGTTTTATAGTAATGAACAAAGTGGAACAAAGTCTGTGCCCTCATGGGCATTTTTCTTCTAATAGACAACTGGGTTACATTTTACAGTCAACCATGATGTTTCCCCTATTATAAAACTTTAACTCGGTGGTGGTTTAGAATGTTTTTTAGTATTTGTGCCAACAAAGCCCTTTGGACTAATTATTCTACCTTATCTTTATAAACCTATCAGTGCTAGGAGGCTTCGTGATCCAACCACTAACATTTATGTGATTGTTTGCAGGACAGGAGAGACAGTCATCTGATGTTACATATGTTCTCTTTGTTAGAATCACGTTGTGAGTTTTCAGTGTTAGTGAGATGTTGTTAGGTGGCCTCATTGTCAATTTATTGAAAATAGATCTTAACCTTTGGATATACAAAGAGATTTTCATTATTCTTACCTCTCCTCAGTTGAGGTTATAAGTAGGAGAAAAAATTGAGTATCTTCTGGTCAGCTTAAAAGGCAAAAATGGCTTTTAAGATAAATGCTTGAAATAAAACAAAGTCAGCTCTTGGGATGAGTGGAAATAAATCAGCAACACTAATGAGATCTAAATTTAAATAAAATCATCATTGTAATCAAAGCAAATATAGTTTTATTCTCCTTGAACACCTAAAAGCAAATTAATGCTCCAATGGCGTTGAACTACAGATGTTCATTGTTTTTCTCCTGTGTCTGTTTGCACACAGCAAACCTCATCTATATTTGACTTGGGCTTTGTTTATTTACTTAGTGCAGTCATTAGTTAACTGACTTGAATCTTCTTGTTTATGGAGCCAGAAGAGCTCATTTATATCATGGAAGCATCAGAAAGAGATCTCTGTCAGAATTTTACAACCAATTTCTAAATAATGAGTATTGTAGAGTAGATATAAAACTGCAGTAAGTCAGAAATATTCTAACAACAGCCATGGAAAATGGGACGTCATATTCATGGGAATATTTGGTGGCTAGGGAGTCTACAGTTAGAGGAATTCAGATCTAGGACCTGTATAAATGAACAAAGAGTGAAAGGAGTAACAGTGTGTAGGGTTTTACAAGACTGTTAAAAAAAAAAAAAAAAGTGAACTATTTTCAAATGCTTGTATGCCTCTTCCATTGAGATTTATCCAAAAAGAAACATTTGCTGATATTTCTCCTAAATCACTTCTAAGGCTTCCAGATGTTCATCATGAATGCTAGTGAAACCAACTCCAAATCCTCTTCATCTCTGGGATTCTTTCCTTTCACTATTGAAAGTTATAGTATGTAAACTGACACATAGTTTATGGCAGAAATGAAAGAGTATCTTCTATTTGGCCATCCTTACATGTTAAAAAAAATGTCTATCTACAAATAATACACTTAATTGTAAATAAAACTATAGCACTTCCTTAGGTAGCAACCAAAAGGACAGCAAAAAAACAGCAATAAAAAGTTCCTCACTGGGCTTCCCTGGTGGCTCAGTGGTTGAGAGTCCGCCTGCCGATGCAGGGGACACGGGTTCGTGCCCTGGTCCGGGAACATCCCACATGCCGTGGAGCAGCTGCGCCCGTGAGCCATGGCCGCTGAGCCTGTGTGTCCGGAGCCTGTGCTCCGCAACGGGAGAGGCCACAGCAGTGAGAGGCCCATGTACCGCAAAAAAAAAAAAAAAAAAAGTTCCTCACTAAAATGAATTTATTTCTACAACCAATCTCAATTATAGTCTAAAAGTGTACCCAAATAACATAACTACAGAGCCCAAAAAGAAATACGAAGGAAGTAGAAAATAGACAGAGTTACTTTATTTGAAAAGGATTCTTTTGTTTTTGGGAATTCCTAAAGAAAGGCAAGTGTAGTGGCTGAATGGTTGTCCCAAAAATATGTCAACATTCTAATCCCTAGAACCTGTGAATGCTACCTTTTTTGTAAAAGGGGTCTTTTCAGAGGTAATTAAAGATCCTGAGATAACGAAATGATCCTGGGCTATCCAGATGTGCCCAAATTTCAATGACACATAAGAGACACACAGAGGAGAAGTTGATGTGAAGACAGAAGGAGAGATTAGAGTGATGTGGCCACAAATCAAGGCCGGTAGCAACCACTAGAAGCTAGAAAAGGCATGTAACAAATTCTCCCCTAAATCCTCTATAGGGAATGTGGTCCTGCTGACACCTTGATTTTTGACTTCTGACCTTCAGAGCTGTGAAATAATTTCTGTTTGTTAAGGCACCAAACCTGTGGTAATTTGTTATGGCAGTCCTAAAAAATAAATATAGCTTGACTTCTGTCAATCACTGAAGCTCAGTAAGAGTAGAACCATTTCACCAAAAGGAAAGAGGACTATTAAAATTGCAGTTCCTCATTTAAAATCACTCAAACAATTTCTTATTGTTTTGGCATAAGTTGGGGCTCCAGTAGACTGTAAACCCAAATGAAATTTCAAGCATATCAAAATCACTCAAACTAAAGCGGTCTGAGGGATTTAGGTAAGGAAGGAAGTAAATAAGGGTGTGTACATACACATTTTATTCAAAAACACATACAGTCAAGCTCAACAATATGAGCCATTAAAACAGATAATGAATATGCTAACTTTTGTAACTAATTTTAATGAGGAATTATTATGTATTAATTAATAAAATAACAGTTCATCAATAATTCCTAGACTCAATGGCAGCAACTCAGAACTTAAAAAAGTAGTCAATGGAGAATACTTCAATTTTATTAATTATTAAGTTTATATTGAAAGCTCATGGAATTCATAGATACTTTGTATCCTTAGGGGAAAAGTCAGATGTCATGCCTTTGGCTCTCTAAAAGCATTTCCCCTGGGAGAAAGCACAACTAAATATCAGTAAATCAGTATGTAATTCAAAAATTGAGATAAGAAGTATGAGTTCTGGGATGTTGCTGCTGGACATTCCTGAATCTCTGTTGGCCTTACTTTACAAATTTCATGATAGTTCCTTTTTAGAAATTTCATAGTTCTTCTACTTCTTTTCTGTTCCCTAAGTCCAGTTTTTCTTGATAAGCGTATTATTCCAAAAATTCTTATTTTGGTTGAATGTTTTTATATTTCTTTTCTAAATGATTTCAGATTTGTTTATGCCATTCTCTTTTTAAAAAGATAGGGTCCCCTAAGAGAACTGTGACACCATGTAAAATACCCTGGGATCCAGATTTTGAGGCAAGCAAGGACTCCCATGGCAAAATTAGCTGCTAAGAAAAAATGTTCAGTTAAAGTAGAGGGTGAAAAGCATTGTACAGCTTGTAAAGGCAAAAGGCAGGTTAGATTGGTTGTTTCTGGTGAAGACATTCTTTGTAGAACTTTGTATTTTGCTGAGGAAAAGAAGACAATGAATGGCATCAAGGCAGCTCAAGACATGCCGTAGCAGCATCTAGATCTAAGATATTCCAAAGACATGATAAACAATATTTCTGGAAAAGTTATCTCTCAAATTATTTATTTAAACAGTTTATCCAACAATTACGTTTTGAGCATTTAAAATGTATGAAGTACCCCATTATGCTATTTATCGAGATATAGAGGAAGTAGACACACTTCTTACCTCAAAGAACTCTGAGCCTTGTGTGGAAAAAGACAAGAAAAATAAATATAGCAATATGGTGTGACAAAATCTATAATGACAGAATGCACAAGATACAATATTTTCCCAAAAGAAAATGCATTCACCTACAGTTCAGTTCACACGGAAACAGGTCCTCAAGCTGGCTCTTGAAAATTAATAGTAGCCATTCTCAAAATGAAGAAGGAAGAAAAGGAGGTACCAGATAGTAAGAACAGCATGTGTCAAGCCATAGAGCTGTGAAACTTGCTAGCAAGTATCTGTTTATGCCTGAAGATGTGTGAACACGTACAAGGGTAGTAGGGGAGATGTTGCTAGGAAAGTAGGCAAAATCACGAGAGAATTTTATGCCATGGAAAAAAATTTAACTTCATCTTGTGAGTAATAGGGAGTCACTGGAGGTCCTTTTACATGCTGCTAGGTTCGGGTGCACATCCCTCTCGGGAAGATGCTTAGCAGGGCTGCCTGGTATGGATCTGAAATGGAGTCACAACCCTGGAATCTACAGTTGACAGCATCCAGGCTGAATTTTGATATATCCTTGTTACAGTGCTCTGCATCTTAGCCCTCAAACCCAAATCTGGCATTTAGGTTTTCTGATTCTGAATTTCTATTTCTTTTCCTATCACAGATAGTATAAAGGATGAAATAGGACATCAGAAGTCTTTGGACATGGTAAGGGAATAGAGGAGATCAGTTTCAAATGCAGTTCATCTCTTAAGCTGACCCAGACCTCCTGAACAGGAGGGCTGATTTCTCTCCTACTTTGCTGAGTTTACATCCACATGTGATCCAAAAATAAAAATCAATGATTGAAATAAATAGATAGATACATAGATGATAGATAGATAGATAGATATAGATAGATGGATAGATAGATAGATAGGCAGACAGACTATTTACAGGCCTGCTGCATTGGAATGCACTGGATAATGATCATCTGGGGACTTGTTTTATTGCCAGTGATGTGTTTGTTGCTGTTATTGTTAGCTTTGTTTTTGTTTTTGTTGTTTTTTAAGTTTACATATCCCTAAATGCAGAATTCCCAAAAAACCAGGGGCTCGTGAGCCAATCCAAGAGGAAGACCTAATTTTCTGACTTTGAAATGCAAATCATGTTACCAGTTTAGTGCATATTAGACTTTAAATAAGCTCAAGGAAAATGAAAATAATGTCTCCACCTGCTGTTTGAAGAGACACTGGGGTCATGAATGTTAACCTTTGGTCAGTTGGGTGTATTTGTTAAAATCTGGAGAGCTGAGACACATGGTTCATGGCAGAGTGTTTGCATTCCTCGTCTGACCTAATTATAACAGCTTGTGGTCAGACTGCCTGAGTTATACCCTCTGAGAGATTTACTGGGCTAAATAAGGTTGGACAGATATTAGTATTTACATGCAAACCATTCAAGTAACACCTACACTCCTTCACAGGTGAGGTGTTCTTGCTTTGGGGTCAGCAAGCTCTATTAGTACTAATACATGATGGGTGAAAACAGCCCTCAGGGAAGAGAAGAATATGAAGCCACACATGCACACGCTTGTCGCCAATGCCCTAGAGCTTGCTGTAATTGTAAGGATGTCAACTCAGCACTGTGACCGTGTATTAAAGAATCTGTTTGTACAGCTGTTAACAGTGTGCTTGGGAGTTCTTCCGAGAGGAGGCAAGTTGCAAGGCATGCAGCTTTTTGCGTATACTTGTCATGATAAAAATGATTTCCCTTGACTGAACTATTGTTGTTCAAATAGTATTTAATTTAAAGTGAATCCAGATCATTTACAGGGTTTCTTTTAAATATGTTTTTTTCCCCCAATCTTCCTATTTGCTCACCCACTTTTATTAAGACACACACACACACAAATGCTTTAAATGCAGAAGAACTGTAATTCAATTACCTGAGACTATGGAAATTTAAAAGAATACTTGATCCTTTCCGGTGATGCTCCAGTTCATTCTTCTACCTTAAGAAGGCACGGATATTCATCACCTTCAAATAAAACAGCCAACAAAGGGCTATTTGAAGCTGCCTTTTCTGGGGCCAAGCCACTGACAGGAGTCCACCATGGAGGATCCCTCTATGCAGAATGCAGAATTGAAATTTTAGCAATTATTCTAACTGTTCAAATCAATTTGGACAATGCAGGAATGAGAGAGGAAGGGAGAGCTGGAGGTGGACAGAGACAGAGAAACAATCCAAATAAATTTATGAGGTGTAAAAAGCAGACATTTTTTTCTTTGACCTGGACAATATTTCTTTCTTTCTTTTTTTTTTTTTTTAAATTGAATTGGTTGTCAACATTTGGAAATCAGGAAATTTACCCAGAGAAATCTTGCTTTTGGGCTCACTATCTGATAATACTGAATCTGTGAATTTGCAATACAAGAGGCCAGCCAGGGCTGAGTGCTTCATTGCTCTTTAGAATTTCTCTCCCATTAGCCTAGTTCCCTCCTGAGCTATTTTACTTGTATGTGTTTACCTACATGCTCCTTACAGGCATTTGAATTTGTGATATCTGAAGGAATTGTGTCTGTTTATTTACAACACCCAAAGGTCACTATTATCTTTTAAAGATGATAAGGGATGGCACATTCTCAGTATACATGCCACAACTTCTCTTTTCCTTAGCCAAAGCGTGCCTGCATCATGGCGCACAGGACTATTTGATGCTGAATCTATACAGTCTCAGAATCCTTCTCAAAACAGATCGTCAGGTAGCCACTAATCATCAGAGATGAACATAAGATTAACTCTATGTGTTATCTTGGCTATAGAACCAAATTAAAATATTAGCATTGGCCATCAGGTGGATATTAACTAACATATGTCTCCTCCATTGCTTACTAGCTGTTGCCTTAATATTAGAAAAATTCTAGGCAACTTGTAAGATCATTGTTAACAAGATAATTTAAAATGTTATGAAATGTAACTCTGATGTGTTGAAAATCACCCAAGAGCTCATTCATTCCCCAGTATACTCAACACCCTCATTCAACATCTACTGTGTACTGCAAGGGATATAAAGGTAATAAAGAACACAGATCCCACCCTCAAGAGCTACGTTTAATAGGAGATCAAAGATAGATAATATAAATAATTGCAAGACAAAGCAAAGAGGAATAAGTGAGATAGCAGAGATGCAAATAAAATGTATGGCAATGGTTCTCAAATTTCAATTTACAGAAGCATCAGTTTAGTAACATAAAAATTTAGCTGCCCTCACTTACTGTGATTAAGTAGACCCATAATGTATCTGGGAAATCTATATTTTTAGCCAATGATGGAGAAATCTATATTTTTAACCAATGTGTGGGATTTAAGAATCAGTAGAGCTGACTTCCAGCTGGAGAACAGAAGACTTCTTAGAAGAGACATGTTTTGAGTTCGGCCTTACACTGGAGAGGACTTGGCCATGTAGAGTTAAAGAAGGGGCATTCTAGGCAGAGAGATTAGGAGCTATATAGAAAGAAATAAAAACTTCATTTTGGTTGATCCGTATTCACAGATACTGAGCACCAACTATATTGATTGTACTATGCCATTTTATATAAGGGACTTGAGCGTCTGTGGATTTTGGTATCTGAAGGGGCTTCTGGAATCAGTCCCCTGCAGATACCAAGGGACATCTGTATACTGATAATAAAAATGTGAAACTATACAAAGGGCCTTGTGAAAACACATATGAAAAATGCAATTCATTTGCTAGTGTATCTATATTATTTATTTGTTCAAAAATAACTTATTATGAAACTTCCAGAATACACCTTATAAATGGTAGCAAAATGTTTCATATTTTACCACAGTGATCTTTTGACAGTTGATAGAAACCTGTAATTGTAGGCTTTGTAATAGTGAATTGGTTAGACTTTAATAAAATTGAACTAGATTTACATGTTAGCTAATAGAATGTTGTTAGCCTGAGTAGAAAAGTTTGTGATGATGGTACATAGAAGACTCATTGTTCTCTAGTACTTGAGTATCTTAATACTTGATAGTTCTCACTGTATGTGATAAAAGGACAACAGTTGATGTTCCGCAAGTTTACTTTTAATAGTTGATTTTGTGCAACTCTACTAAAAACTCTTTTCAGTAGCTTTAAGAGCAAGTGGCCATAATGTACTGTCTGTGCTAGAGAATGTAGTTTTGCAAGCTCAGAATACAAAAGGGTCTCAACTTATTTATTCTATACAGCAACTTTTGTTCCACTGCACAATAAAGTACAAGTAAATAGTGGCATTGGCAGGACAATATACTTTTTTTAAAAAAAAGTGTGAAATAGAATTGTAAAGAGTGTGAAATAACGCAAAAGAAGGTACATCTTTGGGCAGTCGCGTTATTCTATGTATTACCATTCTTCTTGACAGAGACAGTGACAAAAGAGAGAGAAGAGAGTGGTAATGGCCTGACTATCAGAAAAAGGAAGTATTTTTAGATATTCATTTAAGTTTCATACACGTTATTCTTTTCTAAACTTAATAGAAATAACAAGTAACAAAAATGGTACAGAGAGTCAACAGAACAGCCAACTTGGGTACATACCTATTTGTATATACTGTATAGAGTATTACTGTTTGGGAAAGTAGATAATTTTCAAAATGCTAAGTAGTAATTAGATGGGAAGTCTTACTATTTTAATTATATATAATTTTATAATTTGTATATATATATATATATTAAATAAAATACATGATTTGAATATATAAATACTGAAATACAGATGTTTTAAGCTCTTTATTCTCCCATTTATTGTATCGCTTCCAGGAGTTCTACTTGTAAAATTCCTGGATATATAAAAAATCTACTTCGCAATTAGTAATATACTCTAAGTAGTCAGTCATTAGAATGTATTACATTTCTAATTTGGCTCTTCCAGCCAGCGAGTTCAAGATACTTTGGGGGTGTGGGTGGTCAGAGGGATGGAATTCTGTCTGTGTGTTTAAGTACAGCTCAAACATCTGTACTCAAACTATCTTTTTTACTCATTCTCTCTACCTTATTTAACAGAGAGTAGAGATATAAGCCTGTCACCAAAACAACAAGAAAACCAGGCATTTTAACTATGTCCCTAACTTGTTAGATCACCACCCCCTACCTCATTGATAAGAATTAAGGAGATAAGGATTTTCAAACTTCAGCTCACCTAGTAGATTAAGCAACTGTGAGATTGGCTATTTGAAGTATTCACATTTTGGGCTGAACGCTATAAAGTGATAAACATCTGTTTGCCTTAGCTCCCAAGATTAATTGTTTGGAAGTGGGTTGTTTTTAATTAGATTATCCAACAAAAGACGGTAATCTCAGGCTAATTTCCCAGGTCAGAATCTTTTTTAAAAGAAAAGATACAGATTTATCCCTTTAGTATTTTTAGCCAGTTGACTATAGCATCTCTTAGTTAATTATGATTTAACATACAAAAGAGAAAAATATATTACTGTTGCTTAAATGATACCTTTATTTACAAGGGCATTTTTTTTAATAAACTAAAGTAGATCTCAAAGATTCTGACATTTTCTAATTGTTCTCCATTCTCATTATCTTAATTCAAATAAGTCTGTAATTTTTATATTTAACGTTATTATCAGTGTTTTAATCAAACATGAAGTATCAATATTAATATAATTATAAGAATTTCCCCCCACATCTCATTATGCTCCCTTTCCATTTCTCTAGCCTTATTGGCATGTGTAACTTCTGTTCCTTTCAAATGAGTCAGCCAATACATGACTAGTTAAAGACTTAAGTCATTTTTTGCCAGTCCAGCTACCTTTCTCTCTCTTAATGTAGTGTCATTTGCTTTGGGGGAACTGCTTCTCTCTGTCAGGTATAATTTTGGTGTAAGAGTAAACCCAAGTATTTGCCAACCATGGTAGTAGCCAAAGGATCCATATTTTTTCTCACTCCATTCTCGTACAGCCAAGAGAGGACACGTGGCCTAAGGTTGGCCAATCAAATGTTGTTCATTGGGCTTTGTACTTTAGGTGAGAGGTACAGTAACAGAAAGAAGGATTACAGATTATTTGTCACAGCGGGAACAGGCTGACCAGACTTTCTTCTCTGAGCCATTGCTGTTCTTCCTGTTCTCATCTCGCATGGTCTCCTATCTCCAGTAATTCTCTGAGCCCTCAGTAGCCTTCCAATAATTTGTCTTTGGCTTAAATCAGAGAGACTCTTGCTTGCATTTCAAGCAAGAGTCAGTTATAGGACTATAACTTATCAGTTATAGGCTGTTTCTTTGCTTTATCCAATTTAAGTAAACATAAGTTTTAAAAATAAAAAGATAGCCCCTTCTAAAAACTACATGTCTAGCAGAAATATTCAAATTTTATCAGAAAAACAATAAAGAGTTTAAATTGAACCTAAAATAACAAAAGAAAAGAAAAGAAAAAGAAAGCCCCTTCAAGTTGAATATTATCAATTTTTAAAAACTGTTATATTTCAACCAAGAATATAACAATGAAATGTGGTACAGTTCCACTGGAACAATTGTGTGGGGTATGAATATTACAGGAAAACAAGAGTCAACCCATGTTAACATTTTATTTCTAGGCTTGACCACCTACATTACAGAATTATTTCTATCAAGAAGGAATGACATGTGGTTAAAGACCACTATTGCATTTAAAGATAAAACCCTTCATGCTATCTTCTGAAAAGCCATGTGTGATAATTTACACACATAAAACTATCTTACCTTTATATGCTTTTCAAATACTGTTTGTGGAGACTGCGTATTAGAACTCTTCCTTTTTGATTAGTTATGTAGGGTTAATTAACTATAAGTAAGAAACAAGGAAGGTAGGAAAAGGGAAAAGAAAAGGAAATTTATACTTTATGAGTGATATCTATGAACAATTTGCTCTGCTAGGCATTTGAGATACATAATGACATTTTAATTTTCATAGTAACTCAATTGCATGGTAATATAGTAGTCATGGAACTTGTGATCAAGTAACTTTTTAAAAGATCATATAGCTGGAAATAGGAAAGAAATTACAACCTGATAGGGAAGATGGGCATTTAAATTTTAAAAAAAAGTGTGATGGATACCATATGACCCAGCAATCCCACTACTGGGCATATACCATGAGAAAACCATAGTACAAAAAGAGTCATGTACCACAATGTTCATTGCAGCTCTATTTACAATAGCCAGGACATGGAAGCAACCTAAGTGTCCATCGACAGATGAATGGATAAAGATGTGGCACATATATACAATGGAATAATACTCAGCCATAAAAATAAACAAAATTGAGTTATTTGTAGTGAGGTGGATGGACCTAGAGTCTGTCATACAGAGTGAAGTAAGTCAGAAAGAGAAAAAAAAATACTGTATGCTAACACATATATATGGAGTCTAAAAAAAAAAAAAAAAAGATTCTGAAGAACCTAGGGACAGGACAGGAATAAAGACACAGATGTAGAGAATGGACTTGAGGATACAGGGAGTGGGAAGGGTAAACTGGGACAAAGTGAGAGAGTGGCACAGACATACATACACTACCAAATGTAAGACAGATAGCTAGTGGGAAGCAGCCATATAACACAGGGAGATCAGCTCGGTGCTTTGTGACCACCTAGAGGGGTGGGATAGGGAGGGTGGGAGGGAGGGAGATGCAAGAGGGAGGAGATATGGGGATATATGTATATGTATAGCTGATTCACTTTGTTATAAAGCAGAAACAAACACACAATTGTAAAGCAATTATACTCCAATTAAGTTGTTTTAAATAATTAATTAATTTAAAAAAGATCATATAGCTGATACACACACTAAGTATCTACATACATACATGCACATATGTGTGTGTGTATAATTAAATAATTCAATAATATATTTTTAGAAAGAAAAATGAGTTTAAATTTTTTTCTTGACGTTTATTTCATCTGGGAACTTCTCCAGTGCCACTTTGAAAGAAACATGATTATATCATATTAATTGAATTTGATACTTATGAATATCAACTTATTCTTTTAAGCATTCAGGGTTGTATGAATAGCAGTTATTTAAACAATTGAGCAAACAGATAAGCAAATGACACATTAAAAATATAGACACATGTTTATACATACACATGTAAAAAAGAATTCAGCTATGCATTTATGATTTGCACGTTTTACTGTATGGTCTGTTGTACCCAGAAAGTTCAATGAGAATGACCAAATGACATGCTTTAGACAGCCTGCATTCTCCCACTACAGAAACAGAAATGCTTGAAAAAGTATTTCATTAATTATCTATTGCTGAGTAATGAATTTCCCGCAGATATTATCTCATTTCATGGACCTAGAATTTGAGAACAGCTTAGTTGGGTGGTTCTGACTCTGAGTCTCTCATTGGGTTGCAATCAAGTCTTGGCTAGGGCTG
Source organism: Monodon monoceros (assembly GCF_005190385.1). Classification (NCBI taxonomy): domain Eukaryota; kingdom Metazoa; phylum Chordata; class Mammalia; order Artiodactyla; family Monodontidae; genus Monodon; species Monodon monoceros. Next base: position 54,569,493 of record NW_021703782.1, read on the forward strand.
CAGAATCCACTACCAAGATGGCTTATTCACATGGCTGTTGTCAGGAGGCCTCAGTTTCTTGTCATGTGAGTTTCTCCATTGGTAAGCTAGCTTCTGCCGAAGCAAATAACTCAGGAAAGAGAGAATGACCAAGAAGGAAGTCATAGTGTATTTTTACAGCCTGTTCTCCCCAAAGTCACATAATCCTGTGTACTTTATTCATTAGAAGAAAGTCCCTAAGTTCAGCCCACACTCAAGCCTCCATCTCTTGAAGGGAGGAGTGTCAAAGAGATGTGGATGTCATGTTTTCAAACCACCACAATTACCACAAGAAAGTAAGAAGTCAAATCATCAGGGGGAAGCTAGAGACAGAGCCAGTGGGATTTCTGATGAGGATGTATAGCCTTAGGCTGGGGGCTGAGCTTTTAATTTTCACATTGCAGGAAAAATAAACCAACCAACTTCAGTCTTTTCCCATGCCATGCAAATACCACCACTGACCCCACTACATAAAACCGGAATCTTAGAAGGATTATGACATATATAAAAATAGGAATAGAAAAAATTACTCAAGAGCCCGTTAAGTATGCAAGGAAGCATGCACTATGACCATGGTTGTTCTCAGGTGGTGGTGTGGGGGGGTGGTATAAAGAGTCTTTGATCAAGTTATTTTACCTCATTTCCTGTAAAATAGAGACAACATTAGTTTCCTAATCTATTTCACAGAGGTATTATAAAAGTAAAAGGAAATTATGACAATGCTACTTTGGAAAAACATAAAATTCTATATAAATATGAAGTAAAAGAAATGTCTAAGAGGGTCAAGCTTATCTTACTGTCAAGGGAAGTCCTCTTTTAGTATCTTGGAGGCAACATTTAGATATATTTATTATCTGGTGTAGCTTTCAGTTCAAACTAGATGATAGCTCTATAATCAGTTGATTGGGAAATGTGTCTTTAATTCAGTGAACACTTAGCACGTGCCTAAAATACGATATCCGTGTTAAGTGAGGATATACTGATAAACAGCACAGATAAAGAGGTCATGTCCATCGTGGTGTTTACAGTTTAGCTGTTCTGTTCTTATTGTCTCCAGAGTTGAGGAAACTGAGGCTCTTTCCAAGTGCCTCAACCAAAATCCAAGATCTGACTACTCCACTAAACCTAGGAATTGTACTGTGTTCTCTCCTCTTTCCCAGACTTTCTCCATTTGTATCTCCCTTCTTATTCAACTCCCCCACCCCATACCCCTTACTTCCCACTTAACTCTTTCTGCTGAGTTTTATTACCCTGATTGATTTGGTATCATCAATAATGTAAAAGTAAATATTTGTGAGCCAAATAATAATAATAGTAAAGCAAAGGTAAGTCTTTTGAGACAGCTAGGGATTCCAAAAGAGTTATTGATAGCAAGTAGGCACGTCTTAAGTAAGAGTAAAAATTGCCCGAATGCCCTGTTATTAGATTTTTCATTCAAATCATAGCTTTGAACTAAGGCCAGTAAGCATTTCCTACAAGACTAGCCCTTTGCAGAGAGAAACAGACTGCTGTCTGCTAGATTTCTCTCAAGATATCTCCTAATTCCGAAATGGAGCAGTTTAGGTACCTGAAATGACCAGCATTCTTCCCCCACTTTATCTCATATAAAGAAACCATCAAATATATATATAATGTCCTGTAGAGCTAATGTCGATTCATTTTTAGATGTAGATAAATTTCACCCAACTGGCTTATCATTTTCCTATGTAGGGTAGGATCCTAGAATTACAGAAGAAGGAACCATAAATTTTTCTCAGCAACAAGCCCCTAAGGTAGAAGGAAGTGTCAGGAATGCCTGCTGCTGTCTGGGCCTGTGAAGAAGAGGAGGTGTTAATGCCCATTTTAAGATGGCAAGTCTGTGTGAGGCACACCAGTATGCTGCTGTATACTGACTTTCCTAAATACCCAAGGCAATCTGTCTTTGTCTGGAATAAACACAATTAAAACCTTCTAGTTCTTTCTTCTCCTTCTCTTCTTGTAATCTGCATTCACAGCACAGAATTCTCTGTTGATTTTCCTGTGGGCTGGGCTGTCCTTTTTTCCATCTTCCTTTCATGAAAACAATTCAAATCTCAGAATCTAGAATTCTTAATTGCTCTATCACCTAAACAGGAAGATGACTTCTCAAAGTAAGTTTCTGAACTAGTGATATCTCAGTAAGGGCCTTGGTTTGTAGCAAGGACCACATTCGGTGCAGGACACTGATGACATTGGATGATATACAGGGACGTGGGCCCCATAGGGAAAAATGGTACAGGAAACCAAGCTCTTGCATCATTTTATTTGCCATGAGCAACCAGCATGAGTTGTTTTTCTCCTAGATGTGAAGAAATTTTCACTAATCTTGTTCATCCTCTTATATAGTGTCCCTTGTAAAAAAGACTTCATATTTCTTTAAGTGTTTGATAAGGGTACAAAGGCTAGTCCATGTGTGATTTACTTTACCTGGTCAGGTGATTTCTCTGTGGTTGTTTTTCATGATATACTTAACTGTTCTCTAAAGCTAGTGTATAAATCAGATAAGCTAATCACAAACTTAAGGAAGAAATGAAACCATTTAGAAGAGTTTCACAAATCTCTATCTCAGTCCAGCTTTTTTCTTCGTTTGCTGTCTGATAATATTATAAAGCTATGTATTTTATATAAAGAAGGTTCATTACCTTAATCATGACCTTTCCTAGAAAAAAAAGATAAAACAATGAGGGAATTCAGTTCATAGCTAGTACACAGGGATCAGCAACTAGCAAATGTATTAATTTATATCTTGCTATTGTTATTTTATTGTGAAGGATAATCACCTTTTAGGTTAAGAAAGAGCCTATACATTCCCAAAAATTATCATGCTATAAAACAATGTCAAGTTTTCTTTAGAAGACATAGGAAGGTCAGCAAATACTTAGAAAATTTAACTGCCATATCTGTTAAAATAGCTATTAATGAATGTAATAAATTAGGTAAGCCAGTTTAAATATGTTGTTCTTAGTCATAATTAAGTATAAACCGAATCATAATTAACACATGTATCTTTTTTTGAATTTTATTTTATTTATTTTTTATTCAGCAGGTTCTTATTAATTATCCATTTTATACATATTAGTGTATATATGTCATTCCCAATCTCCCAATTCATCACACGCCCCCCCTCCCCCCCCACCCCCAAGCCACTTTCCCCTCTTGGTGTCCATACGTTTGTTCTCTACATCTGTGTCTCTATTTCTGCCCTGCAAACTGGTTCATCTATAATACATGTATCTTAATCATTAGTAATTACTTAGTCAGAATTCCCAAATTTCACTATAGACTATTGGAACATCTGAACCAGAGCAGATATTTTTTTTTTTGCCCCCATTTTTAGCTTTTCTTTCAACCCTTTCCAAATCGAATCTTTGAATAGTCATTATAGAATGTTCTGGCATTGTACAAAACCAACAGTCTGCTAATCAGATGAAGATGAGTAGATTAGTAGAATTTTTTTTTTTTTTTGTATTTAAGACTTCATTTTGTTTCCTTTTAATATATATAAACATGATCTTTTGAATTCAAAATATTCATTTCAGTCATGGAGGCACAATGCCAGGTGTGTCAGAAAGAGGACTGGACATTTAGTGAACAAAAATGGAAAGCTAATGAATATGTAATGTACTCAGCCAAACCCTTCACCAGAGGCACATCATTTCTAATCTCTAGTTCTTCAGTTAATCCACAATTATAATTGAACCATGTGCATTTCATTTGCATTGTCAATGTACTTTGCCTCATAGTCTTTGGGTTTTATTCTGTTTTTCTCAAGTACCAAGTTTTTCAATAATACCAATTTTGCTTTAGTGGGATTGAGTCTGCTTTCACAGAGAGATGTTCTTTGATAGTAACAGAATCCATAAAATAAAAAAATTAATGAAGGCATTTTCTAGGCACAGGCTGTTTCATCAGATTGTACCTAGTTTATTTTACAATGGTAAAATTGCCGAGACTTAGACAGCATTCTGATTGAATCATGAATATTCCAAAGGGGTAGATTAATCTGTGTGAACTACAGAACTCTGCTGAAACTTCTGTTTAACATTCTAAAGTGTGGAATTCATCTTCTTACGACACAAAAGAGCTTCCTATAATAAAGATTTTTTTATAACAGCAATAATTTGACTCAGTGAGGTGTGGTTTTCATGAAATCATCACACTTCTGCTTTGTGCTATACAATCCTCCGAAGTATATGATGCCATGTTGATGCCTCCTCTTCCTCACAGCTCTATTGCTCAATTACTCAATGGGACCTTCCAAAATTACCTGCCTACTTAGAGCTATATTATAAATAAGCTAGGAGATCTAACGCAGTATTAATACTTCATCACATCACAATATTCTTTATGGCTCTTATGAATGCAAATTATTGTAGCTTTGCACTGTAGCTCTGATGTAAAACAAACCAACCAACCAAAAGTACAGTCGAATTTAGAAAAAGTCATGGTTTAGCAACATGGACTGTATACTTGTTGAAGCTTGGCTAATAATTATGCAAGTCATACCCTTACTAACCTGCATTGCTTTTTCCATGAAGCATTCATTACGAGTTCAGGAATAAATTTGAATATTGTACTATAACCCAGAATGTATGCTAATATTAAAATATATTTCTTCAAATTCTTATAAATTATTACATGAGAAGTATGTCACTTTTATTTGCTGTTCAACTCAAAGTAGAATCTAAAAGACATATATTGATATTTTCAGTGATCTCTTAATTTTAATATTTTGAAGAATGATAGTTGGGTGTATCTTTTATTTCTCATTGGCAGAGAAAGTTGTATTCTCTTACATATTTCATGCATTTTAGTGTTTAGGCAGAATATTAAGGAAATATATGGTAGGGACCTATAAATGTCAATTATAAGAAGGGTTTTTGATTTATTAAACACTTTTCTAGGAGTGGGCCAAAATATTAAGCTTTGTGGACATAATTCTACATTTCTGACATTATAGAATAAATTTTTAAGAGTTGCTTTGAAATACTACATAACTGAAAATTCCATTATAAGTAATATCACACTCCCTGTGTTATAGAAAATACATGCCTAGTTTAAAGTGTTATTTATTTCACAAATAATGCCATTTAAAATCATAGAGCACTTGTAAAAGATGAATAGCATGTTTTTAAGCTAATGGTACAATTAACCAAAGTTTTAGTTTATGGCCGGGCTTAACAGGTTTTTTTCTAAACTTTCTGGGCAAGGAATCTAATGGTCTATTGCAAACTATATTCACAAAATGTCAGGGTTTGAAATTCAGTCAGTAGATTACTTTTACCTACAATAGCAAAAATAATGCTAATGAATTTTCTGACCAAGTTTTTCCTGAGAGTATTTACATTGTTACAATACATAATCTCCCTTCATTCCTTTGATTTGCCTTCTGATCATGCACATAACAGATTTCTTACAGGTTTTGGTTGTTACTTTGGACTGAATTGTGTCCTTCTAAAATGTGTATACTGAAGCCATAACCCCCAATATGACTGTATTTGGAGATAGGGCCATTATGGAGGTAATTAAGGTTAAATTAGGTCATAAAGGTGCAGCCATGATATATGATAGGATTAGCCTTCTTGTAAGAAGACAGCCCAGAGAACTAGCTCTTACTCTTTTTCTCTGCCATTGAGGACACAGCAAGAAGGTGTCTATCTTCAAGCTAGGGAGAGAGCTCTCTGAACTGGATCTGCTGTCACCTTGATCTTAGAATTCCTAGCCTCCAGAACTGTGGGAAGTAAATATTTATTGTTTAAGCCACCCAGTCTGTGATAGTCTGTTATTGGAACCTGAGCAGACTAATACAGTTGTTGTTTTTGCTTATTGTTTTCCTCACCCCCACATATCCCCTGAAGAAATAAAATTAACCAGATTAGGAAGCTGGTGTAAGCAGGGCAGAAGCAAGGTTTCAACTGTTGCTCCAAATTCTATCCTGTCTATATCATGCATCAACATCAGTTGGATTGAAAATGAAACATGATGCATTTTATACCTTACCAAAGAGAGCATTTAATTTTCTTTAGCTACTACATTACTCACGTTGTCAAAGTAAATATTTGAGACACCTTCCTACAGCCCTAGAGTGGAGATTACAAACTGATTAGTTGAAGAGTTCCACCTGGTTAATTTGAGGGCAACAGCCTCTGCCATGTCCTCCCACCCCATATTTTGACCAGAGAGAGGAACAGAACTAGAGGCTGTCTTCACGGCTTTTTCACCTCTTGAAATATAGAGGCAGCCATCCTGGCTGCTGCCAATCAGTTAACCTCCCCCTACTTTCCCACCCATAAACCAGGACATCAATCTGCAAGTGTCAGGGAAATAAACTAAGGTACCTCCTCAGAGAAAGCTGGAGGGATCTGTTAAATAACATAGCTCTAAAGAATACCTTATGAGTTATGAAGGTGCAAAATGTCCATGGGAACAAACTTATTTTGTGAAAAAAAAATTTGCCTAAATTACCCGTGTTGGATACGGTCAAACTGTGATTATTTTGCAGTGTATGTCTAATGTAGTTGACTCTGTTCTGGGAGCATTAAATACATCAATATCTGAATTTAACCGAACATGTAAGTGAATGCCTGATTCAAAACATGTCTTTTACACTGCAGGAAGACCTACTATTGTATGCTATCGTGGAGTACTTTCCTCTTTTTAAAAACTCCCATCTATTCCCAGAAAGTTTCAGAAACAGCTTTATTAGAAACATATGCACAAGGCACAAAGCAGGAAAATTAAAACAGGATCACTGAGACCAAATATGCTAACCACAAGGGCTAATTTAGTTGCTGTATTGGCCTCCACTTGGCAAGCTTTATCCACAGCTTTTTGTTGTCCCCCAGCAGTAACCTACCCCCAAATTGTTATTTTGGAATATGAAACCTCATGAATAGTGCTGTCAACAATAAGTACAGAAATTATTTGCATATGAGTATTTCTTATAATTACAAAAAAGTCATAGACTTGAGCTTAGGTAGCACTCCACTGATCTATCTTTATCCAAATATTGAATTTAAGTGAACTAAAGGAAAGGGTACAAAGCATGATTTTCTCCCATTTTCCCCTACTAAAATTTCTTACAGCTAAGTTCTTCAAATTCTAAGCTTTTCCAAGAGTATTTCAAATATGATTCTTCCCACTTAAACATGAGTTTGTATATCACTTTGAAAAGTCTGCTTGAAAAGGATGAAAAAATTACAAAATGCATATCCTGTTGAACTAATACAGAACAGAAATCTTGCCTTTCTCATAGTCCCAGTCTCTTGCTGAAAATGGGGCTGATGCCCATTTCCTGCAGAGAATTGTAGACCTGGAACATGCAGCTGCCAGTTTTGACTCTCTGCCATATGCAGAACTGTTACATCCCATGGGGTAGAGGTTAGAATTTTGATCCACCTTCCACCCTCACTCCACAGAAAATTCCTCCAAAGGTTTAGTTGTGCCCAGTATTCAATCCTCCTATCAGAGTCGAATTCAGTGTTGATATAGGTTTTATGCTTAATACATTCAGATCGTTTTCCTTTGCTTGATAGTGCATATGTTTTGCCTAGTTCATTGTAAACAGAGTTATTCTATAGTGAAAAAATCATTGGGAAGAATTTTTAATTTATCTCTATGATTTTTCCTGAATACAAACTGAACAGCTGCTTTAAACTTTTAAGGAATTATAGGCAATTGGCCCAATGTTTTTGATATTAGTTTCCTGGGTATCAAGTTCTTTAATTTAATAAACATCAGGAGATGCATTATCATTACGGAATAAATCATCTGTGAAATTTGATATTTTGAACGAAACAGTTTCTGAAAAATAATCCTTTTAATTTCTTTTTAAACCAGAGTAATCTCTGAAAAGAAAATCAGCTGTACGGTGTCAATCTGTACATCTTGAGACTTATTTTTCTAAAAATACTTTTGAGCAGTATTTTAAAATCTATAAAAGTTTTTAAGTGCTTTTTTTCACCCAGCAGCTTTATTTTAACAATTCTATTTTTCTAATATTTTCACTTATAAATATCTCTAAATTGAAATCTAAAGAGTATATCCACTCACACTTATGCATATGTAATAATGTTATATTTTAAGTGGCACATAATATATAAAAAGAGAAGTCAGTTTAATGGAGAAACTTTGTACCAAAATACCCCTTCCTTTTGGTATTTTCATCAGAAAAATTTTATGCTTTTTTGCTACTTAACAGCTGGGCTACTCAAATGAAACATAGCTAAGAGGCCTATTTGGCTTCCTATAATTCAGGGAATGCCAAGATGATGCCCCAGGGAAGTTGCAGTGCTTCCTCTGGAGAATGTGGGCTGGGATATGGTTGTGGTGTTTCCTACCACTGCAGCTGCAACTGGCCAGCATTCAGGACAGTGGAGAAAGATACTCTTTGCTCGTATTCCCAGACCAGAAGAATAATGCTGATGGTGCCACCACAGACAAAAGTCCTGGATTTATTTACAGTGCTCACCTGCCTTGCCTGTCCCGTTATACACGTGACCAGAGAGCTTGGCCTTAGTTTGTCTGATTTAGCAGCCTTCCACAGAGGAAGAAAAACGCAAATGTCCTTTTTCGTACCTAAGATTACAGCAGGTGTGTTCATATTGGAAATGTACTTCACTTGATCTTTCTTGTCAGAATGAGACAAATATGTTTTGTTACCCAAGAAGAGAGGTGCGGGATTCAATGCAATGATGAGATTTTAAGCTGATTACCACTACTCTTGTCTTAGTATTGAAACATCTTTTAAAAATGAAGTATGACACAGAGAAAGAAGTTAAACTGAGCATCAAGCAATGTTCAAGGCCCATCTACACCTGGATCTGTGAGTCACATAGGAGTGATTAAAAAATATACATGAATAAATTGAAAGCAAAAGGTGACAAAAATTTGACATTTTGAGAATATGGAGAAGGGCCAGTAACACTGGAAACTGAAAGCAGCAGTTTCCCAGAGATATTTTATTTTCTTTAGTCAGTACAGTGCAACAAGAACTTATTAAGCTCTTGCTGTGTTCCAGGCCTGAAGTCAGGTGTTCTATAAACAAGTACGTGTATGTTTCCTCCGCTGACCCTGGAGGGTTTAGATAGGAACAGAGTGAACATGCAAGGAAAAACTGTCATACAATGGAATGCATACTTTGTTAGCAACAGGAAGGAAGAGCTATTGTACTCAAGAGAGAAGAATAAATGTATGTCTTCTGTAAGAGAGGATGGGCCCAGAGAATGCTTCCGAAAGGAAGCTGTTTCTGAAGTATTTTGTCAGAAAACATCTGGAGAAAACAGTACAGGCCAAACAAAAGCAAAGAGGAATTTGGCTGAAATGCTAGGTGCTAGTGTGGTGTTTTGATGGAAATGAGGTTTAACAGAGGAGTGGAAATGGCTCCAAGTAAGGTGATGTTAGTATTGGCTGGGGCTAGATTTTGAAGAGCCTTGACTATTATAAGAAGGAGTTTGGATTTCATAAAGCCCTTGGAAACGGACCTTTATAAGATCCTGAAAGATAGTTTTTTAGGAGGGGAATAATAAGAGAAAGATCAGAAGTAGCCAACACATTCCCAGATGACAGGATAATGGCTGAGCTAAGGCAAAGGCTGTGATATTGAAGAGACAATAATGAATGAGGGTTTATTTATTTTATTCCAGATATTACTGGCCCAGAGAGATACACCTTGAAAGGAGATTTGGAAAATTAATAAGTTTGGGAAATACTGGATCACATTTTATTTTATTTACAGTCCACATAAAACACTAGGTACCAGTTACTCTTCCTAAGTAACTACAAATATTGACTCATTTAATTCTCATGCTAAAACCTTATGAGGTAGGACCTATTCTCATCCCCATTTTGCAGACGAAAAACATCATGCCTACCTAGAATTCCACCTTAGAAAGAGGCAGAGCTGGGGTGGGAACTAATGGCTCTAAACTACTAGGCCTGCAGCCTTGTAATAGAACCCCTTTGGCCAAGGGGACTATCAGTTCTCATTTGCATATTAATGCATCTGAATGGAATTAAAGATAAAAACAAAAACTTTGCTAATTCTATCATTTCCTAAAAACATTTTTTCACAGCAACTTTCTTTTTCCATTTTTTGCCTTTATTTTAATTTATTTTTAAACATCTTTATTGGAGTATAATTGCTTTACAATGGTGTGTTAGTTTCTGCTTTATAACAAAGTGAATCAGTTATACATATACATTTGTCCCCATACCTCGTCCCTCTTGCATCTCCCTCCCGCCCCCACCACCCCCGTCCCTATCCCACCACTCTAGATGGTCACAAAGCACCGAGCTGATCTCCCTGTGCCATGCGGCTGCTTCCCACTAGCTCTCTGTTTTACATTTGGTAGTGTATATATGTCCATGCCACTCTCTCACTTTGTCCGAGCTTACCCTTCCCCCTCTCCATGTCCTCAAGTCCATTCTCTAGCAGGTCTGTGTCTTTGTTCCCATCCTGCCCCTAGGTTCTTCATAACCTTTTTTTTTTTTAAGATTCCATATATATGTGTTAGCATATGGTATTTGTCTTTCTCTTTCTGACTTACTTCACTCTGTATGACAGACTCTAGGTCCATCCCCCTCACTACAAATAACTCAATTTCATTTCTTTTTATGGCTGAGTAATGTTCCATTGTATATATGTGTCACATGTTCTTTATCCATTCGTCTGTCAATGGACACTTAGGTTGCTTCCATGTCCTGGCTATTGTAAATAGAGCTGCAATGAACATTGTGGTACATGACTCTTTTTGAATTACGGTTTTCTCAGGGTATATGCCCAATAGTGGGATTGCTGGGTCGCATGGTAGTTCTATTTTTAGTTTTTTAAGGAACCTCCATACTGCTCTCCATAGTGGCTGTATCAATTTACATTCCCACCAACAGTGCAAGAGGGTTCCCTTTTCTCCACACGCTCTCCAGCATTTATTGTTTGTAGATTTTTTGATGATGGCCATTCTGACTGGTGTGGGGTGATACTGCATTGTAGTTTTGATTTGCATTTCTCTAATGATTAGTGATGTTGAGCATTCTTTCATGTGTTTGTTGGCAATCTGTATATCTTCTTTGGAGAAATGCCTGTTTAGGTCTTCTGCCCATCTTTGGATTGGGTTGGTTTTCTTTTTGATATTGAGCTGCATGAGCTGCTTGTAAATCTTGGAGATTAATCCTTTGTCAGTTGCTTCATTTGCAAATATTTTCTCCCATTCTGAGGGTTGTCTTTTGGTCTTGTTTATGGTTTCCTTTGCTGTACATAAGCTTTTAAGTTCCATTAGATCCTGTTTGTTTATATTTGTTTTTATTTCCATTTCTCTAGGAGGTGGGTCAAAAAGGATCTTGCTGTGATTTATGTCATAGAGTGTTCTGGCTATGTTTTCCTCTAAGAGTTTGATAGTGTCTGGCCTTACATTTAGGTCTTTAATCCATTTTGAGTTTATTTTTGTGTATGGTGTTAGGGAGTGTTCTAATTTCATTCTTTTACATGTAGCTGTCCAGTTTTCCCAGCAGCACTTATTGAAGAGGCTGTCTTTTCTCCATTGTATATATTTGCCTCTTTATCAAAAATAAGGTGACCATATGTGTGTGGGTTTATCTCTGGGCTTTCTATCCTGTTCCATTGATCTATATTTCTCTTTTTGTGCCACTACATACTGTCTTGATTACTGTAACTTTGTAGTATAGTCTGAAGTCCAGGAGCCTGATTTCTCCAGCTCCATTTTTCTTTGTCAAGATTGCTTTGGCTATTCAGAGTCTTTTGTGTTTCCATACAAATTGTGAAGTGTTTTGTTCTAGCTCTGTGAAGAATGCCAGTGGTAGTTTGATAGGGATTGCATTACATCTGTAGATTGCTTTGGGTAGTATAGTCATTTTCACAATGTTGGTTCTTCCAATCCAAGAACATGGTATATCTCTCCATCTGTTTTTATCATTTTTAATTTTTTTCATCAGTGTCTTATAGTTTTCTGCATACAGGTCTTTTGTCTCCTTAGGTAGGTTTATTCCTATGTATTTTATTATTTTTGTTGCAATGGTAAAAGGGAGTGTTTCCTTAATTTCTCTTTCAGATTTTTCATCATTAGTGTATAGGAATGCAAGAGATTACTGTGCATTAATTTTGTATCCCTCTACTTTACCAGATTCATTGCTTAGCTCTAGTAGTTTTCTGGTAGCATCTTTAGGATTCTCTATGTATAGTATCATATCATCTGCAAGCAGTGACAGCTTTACTTCTTCTTTTCCAATTTGGATTCCTTTTATTTCTTTTCCTTCTCGATTGCTGTGGCTAAAAGTTCCAAAACTGTTGAATAATAGTGTTGAGAGTGGGCAACCTTGTCTTGTTCCTGATCTTAATGGAAATGGTTTCAGTTTTTCACCATTGAGGGTGATGTTGGCTGTGGGTTTGTCATATATGGCCTTTATTATGTTGAGATAAGTTCACTCTACGCCCACTTTCTGGAGGGTTTTTATCATAAACCGGTGTTGAATTTTGTCGAAAGCTTTTTCTGCATATACTGAGATGATCATATGGATTTTATTCTTCAACTTGTTAATATGGTGTATCACATTGATTGATTTGCATTTATTGAAGAATCCTTGCATCCCTGGGATAAACCCCACTTGATCATGGTGTATGATCCTTTTAATGTGCTGTTGGATTCTGTTTGCTAGTATTTTGTTGAGGATTTTTGCATCTATGTTCATCAGTGATATTGGCCTGTAGTTTTCTTTCTTTGTGACATCTTTGTCTGGTTTTGGTATCAGGATGTTAGTGGCCTTGTAGAATGAGTTTGGGAGTGTTCCTGCCTCTGCTGTACTTTGGAAGAGTTTGAGAAGGTTGGGTGTTAGCTCTTCTGTAAATGTTTGATAGAATTCGCCTGTGAAGCCATCTGGTCCTGGGCTTTTGTTTGTTGGAAGATTTTTAATCACAGTTTCAATTTCAGTGCTTGTGATTGGTCTGTTAATATTTTCTGTTTCTTCCTGGTTCCGTCTCAGAAGGTTGTGCTTTTCTAAGAATTTTTTTTTTCATTTTTTAAAGTCCCATAGTACTAATGCCCCATGGAGCTCAGTTTAGGAAATAATAGAAGAAGAGAAATAATTCAGAAGTAGAAAGCAATAAATGTTGGTAACCAGAATTCCCTTAATTATTCTATTTTAAAATTTTTTTATTATAATGTTATTATATCAACACAATTATAGATTATATAGTCATTTGATGATTATATCAACATTTATACTCTTCTTAATATATTTTCAGTAAAGAAGAGAGGGTTGCTTCGTTCTGAAATAAGAAAATCAGAAGAAAAAGAAAGGCACAAAATAGAAAAAAAAAAAAGTTCTTTTCTAGATCTAAGTCAGAAATGAAGCTAAAATTTTATAAGAACTGCCATAATTTCCAGGTTTACTTTTGGGCTTGCTTTCAATCCTGTTGCATTGTTCTCAGCTTCCTTTACCTTTCACTCTTACTTATTCAAGCATCACTCTGAATGTGGAAGTTGATGGAAGTGTGGATAATTAGGATTAGTCTTTTGGGGCGATGGGGGAAAAAAAGAGATGAAGCAAGAAGGGGCAAGTTGGAAGGTGGTTCTGCATAGGATTTGAAATTTTAAATTCCTAAACCCAGGATTACATATTTGATCCTACTTCTTCCTTGTAGCCCTGTGAGGTAGGTATTATTATCAGCCCATATTACAGAGGAGGAAACTGAGGTTGAGAGAGAGAAATGGCTAGGGCTTGGCAGCACGTGGCTGTCAGCATTGGCATCAGTATCATAACAGTTAACATTTGTTGAAAACTACTGCTTTCCAAGTATTGCACTGAGCTCTTTACATGCATAAGCATATGTGATTTTCACAACTCTGTGAGGTAGGCCCTATTATAATCCCCATTGAAAAGGTAAATAAGCTGAGACTTAGAAGTTTAGCAACTCTCCCAAGGCCACATAGCTAGCAAGGCATGGAATCTGGATTCTAATCCAGGCAGGCTGACAGCAGAGTGCATGCTGGTAATCACTCCACCATGTATTACCAATAATATGTGATACAAGTAACAGTCAAGGCAGAAGAAAGAGCCTCACATGAATGTCTGTAGAAGTGCTTGCCCCTAACCTAGCAGGGTGTACTTGCCTGTTTACTAATCTTCCTTCTCCACTCTACAGTTGGCTGCACCAGGGCAGTTACTGTGCTATTATACTGCTGTGATGGTCTGACCTCTTAGTATGATTCTTGTTATCTAGAAGATTACATAAATGGTTCTTGAATGAATCAATGAATGATTGAATGAAGAAAGCCATGAGCAACTACATGTGTTTTAATCCAACTGTTTGAAATTAACCTGGTGGCTTCTACAAGCCCCTGAGGAGCTGCCTCCTTCATCCCAACTCTCTACCCGTAGTCTCTGCTCCATATTCGGGCATCTAGTTCCTACAGCAGTGGGGGAAATTCCTCCCATGTCTGTCTCAGCCTGCCTGATCCATTGAGCCATGGAGCAGTTCAGTTTTCTACCCATTGTAAAACCTCACATTTTGTCATATATTTTCACATACGTTATCACATTCGATTCATGTAGCAACTCTGTTCAGTAGACAGGGTATTTTTACTTTTCTCTAGAACTCAGGGAAGAGATTGGCAGTAAGTGGCAGGATGGCAAATCCAGTTCTCCTGTAGCTTCATAACTTTCCCACTGAATACATGTATGTATGCAACTACTCCATTGCATGCCCTGGTTAGAACTACTACCAGGCATGACTTCCACAACTAATGAGTCAATGAAGAGACATGAGTAAGCAGGCATTAAACATTTCCCACCAGTGGATGATTTTTAAAGGAACTTCTTTCCCCAGAATGAATGGGCAAGTTTCACCAGGTTGTGATTTGCACCTATCATTAATACACAAATAAATCATCAAACTGATTCTGTACTGAAGCTATTATCCCCCAAAAGTGACCCCAACAATAGTGCTGTATTTGAACAAATATCAAAGTACTGCGAGTTCAAGAGGTAGCAGGATATAGTGATTAGCAGCACAGACTGAACCCAGAAGGTCTGGTTCAAAGTGTGGTCCGGCCATTTATAAGTCTGTGGTCTTGGTTAAGTTACATAACCTCGCTGGCCCTTAGTTCCTTCGTCTGTAAAAAGTAGTAGTGTTAGTACGCATCACAGAGGCTTGCTGAGAGGATTAAATGAGTTAACATATATCTGTAGTGCTGACCACACAGGAGGCATTATGTAAATGTATCTATCAATATTTCTGCCTATAGTGTATTTTTAAACAGAGCTTTGGGGAAAACATGGAAGTACTTGATAAAAATATTGGATTTTCCATCTCCCATTTCCCAGTTTAAAATTTTGTAAATGTGCACAAAAAAGCCTCATCAGGAGGTTTCATTGACAGATTTCACCCTGGCGAAGATGTTAAATGGCCTTACTTACTTTCTCCTAATTGAGCAGCTCTAATAAGCTTGATCAGCTTTCCCTCCCCCACCTCCCTGCTTTGTAAAAGTATTAAAAAAAAAAAGATTCTTCCCTTAACTGGTTTAACATTTAACAGTCACCAAGAGAAACTGTTCCATCATGGTGTCTTCCGAGTTAGTGGACTAGAACTAATTCAGCCCATTTAATCGTATGGCATCAGGCACTGCTGAAAATGCAATTTGTTGGGAAATTTGTTTTTGCATTTGCTATTAGAAGCCAAGTGTTCAGCTCTTTTGCAGCTCTCCACTGGACCTTATCACCTTATCAGGGAACACACTAGCTGGAGGGCATCGGTAGCACTGATCACTCGGAAGGAAACCCAACAGCTGTGTTTTTGACAGCTGGAGCAGGCCTGATGTCCATCAGCAAATATCCTGGATACCTTGCACTTCTCCTTAGCTACGAGGAGACAGGCAGCACTCTGTTGGTTTGGGAATGAGAGTTCTTTTGTGGTTGCCATTTTGTCTGCAGGGTGGTAGGCACTAGAATTTGTTTATGTTCTTCTGCTTGCCAGATATTCGCTGTCATTCTTATTATAAAAATAGGTAAGAAATAAAGGAAGATGAAATGTACCAGGAACATGATGAGGCCTTTAGCAAACAAAAGCATACATACAACTATACGTATTCAAAAAATAAAGCTAAACAAGGGACAAGCTTTGCTATGGAAAAGGGAAAGGAAGCCCTTGGGATCTGTTGCATTTTTCCTGCTCCTGTATTGCCTTTTACGTGTACGTTGTTTTTTGTTTTTTGTTTTATTTGCGGTACGCGGGCCTCTCACTGCTGTGGCCTCTCCCATTGCGGAGCACAGGCTCCGGACGCGCAGGCTCAGCGGCCATGGCTCACGGGCGCAGCCGCTCCGCGGCATGTGGGATCTTCCCGGACTGGGGCACGAACCCGTGTCCCCTGCATCGGCAGACGGACTCTCAACCGCCGCACCACCAGGGAAGCCCAGTGTACGTTGTTTTAATCATAAGATGTGCAGTGAAGAGAAGGATGATCAGCTGTTCTTTAGTTTCCTCTGGCCTTGCACTTCACTTTCATCTATCCATCTCACCTGAAAAGGGACCCATATTCAGGAACATTCGGGACACGCTGTTGGATGCTAAACGTTTCTTTTGGCATGATGTGTCAGTACATCTGAATACAGAGGGACCAAAATCTGTACCTTTACAATACGTTTGTAATAAATGCAACTTACTCACCCAAGTCATTTGGACCTAATCAATGGTGATCTCTTACAAATCAAGAGAGGAAAACAATAGCATTTGGTTTTTCAAGCATAGTTTTAAATTATTTTAAGTGTAATTAAAAACATAATGCATTTAATTTAGTATAGAGTACTTTCAAATGCCCATGACTGTGTACAAATAATAGGGCAACACTGTGTCTTGTGTTAACTTTGGTCCATATATCTGCGTAAATATGGAGAAATCTTCCCTGTTGTCTCAAAAGCACCAGGTTTCTCAGACTCCCCCATACCCCTACCAGCTGCTTCCTAGTTAATGATACTTATTTCCTTCTCTCAGTTAATGAGTTCAGCTAAAGAGATGTAAAGTTAATCCTCTTTATTAAGATCTCTAACAGAATCAGTAGTTTATTAAACCATCTTGAGAAAGTAAGTTTTAGAATTTTCACTTAGAGCCTACTTTGGGATTTTGTGTGATTATTTTATCTTCATTGAATAAATAACTCTGTAATAATAGTTAAAATTTTAATCAGCATCTTACTCTTTTTTTGTTTTTAGATGTTGGGTTAGAAGTTTTTATTTATTTATTTTGCTGTGTTGGGTCTTCGTTTCTGTGCGAGGGCTTTCTCTAGTTGTGGCAAGTGGGGGCCACTCTTCATCGCGGTGCGTGGGCCTCTCACTGTCGCGGCCTCTCTTGTTGCGGAGCACAGGCTCCAGACGCGCAGGTTCAGTAGTTGTGGCTCACGGGCCCAGTTGCTCTGTGGCATGTGGGATCCTCCCAGACCAGGGCTCGAACCCGTGTTCCCTGCATTAGCCGGCAGATTCTCAACCACTGCACCACCAGGGAAGCCCTCAGCGTCTTACTCTTAAGCTGACCTAAAAAGATAGGCCACACTCTCAGAAGTTAGAGCCTATGGAATCTTACAGATCTCCAGGCTCATCCCTCATTTTAGAGGTGAGAATTCAAAGGCAAAGGCCAAGTGACTTATATCAATACACATGGTACAGGAGGAAAGCCAGACCTAGCTCCTGCTGCAGTGTTCTTTTTACCACATCCACTCCCTAAAAGCAAAGGAAAAACTAAGTCAGACTGTAACAGTTGAAAGATTGCATCACATGAGAGTGACACACCAACTGCTCTCTCAGTAGGATTGATATGGAGTGCAGTATTCATATCAGTACACAGAGCTCATCTGTCTATCACTTCCTCACCTGGTAGTCAGATCATGCTCATAGAGTCTGAGTGGCCTTGTCTGTGTCTGCAAAATACTTCTATCTCAACATGCCAGATTTCTTGCTCCCTCTTAACATTTTTCTCCCAACTTTCTATTGATGGGCTATGTAGGGCATTTTTAAAATGGAATGAGCTAGCAAGCAGTTAAAATATGCATTTGCTTTGCTGCTCAATTGATTTGACCCAAGTACTCTTGTAGGAATATACCATTGATAGATTTAAAAATCACAGATTGTAAACAAACAAACTAAATCATGGGAAGGTAAAATAGGAAAATGTAAAGGATGGCTGGAAAAAAAATAAGAACTAGCATAAAATAACTGTTTCAGCCTATGCGGAAAAATCACAAGGAAGTCTACAGGTGGCAGGGGACATTCTCTGTGTACTAGTGAAATTGCTATGATTTTCCTAAGTCTTTGGCAATAATTTTATGGCAGTTGTTAATTTTAATTTTTTTCTTCTACATATGTGCTAATAGAATATTTTAAGCAATAAAGAACATTGCTAAGAACACGACATTCTTAATAGCACGCAATGTACTTGTCTCTTCCTTCCCTTTTCACTCAACAGTATACCATGAAGATTATTCCATAGCAGTATATAGAGATATCCCTCATTCCTTTCGCAGTTACATAGCTCTCCATTACATGGACACACCATAATTTATTCTACCAGTCTGCTACTGATGGACATTCGAGTTGTTTCAAGTAGTTTGCTATTATAAATAGTCTTACAATGAATAACTTTGTGTATATACCGTTTGATATTTCTGCCAGTGTACTTTTGGGATAGAGGTCTAGATTTGGGATTTCTGGGTCAGTTTGGCTAGATGTTGCCAAATTTTCCTGAATAGTAGTTGTAACATTTTGCATTCCCCCCAACAACGTAACAGAGACCATCTCTCTACAAAGCAAGTCTTCACGAAGTTCCACCAACATCATATGGTGTTAAACTTTTGAATTTTTTATCCAATAGCTTTAGTGTATATTCCTTATTATGAGCAAGATTCAAACATCTTTACATATGGTACAGAGACATCTTTTTTTTTTTTTTTTTTTTTTTTTTTTGCGGTACGCGGGCCTCTCACTGTTGTGGCCTCTCCCGTTGCGGAGCACAGGCTCCGGATGCGCAGGCCCAGCGACCTCGGCCCACGGGCCCAGCCGCTCCGCAGCATGTGGGATCCTCCCAGACCGGGGCACGAACCCGTGCCCCCTGCATCGGCAGGCGGACCCCCAACCACTGCGCCACCAGGGAAGCCCCGGTACAGAGCCATTTGCATTTGTTTTTCTGTGAATTGTTTAGTTCTCCAACCTATTTTTCTGTAGGATTTTTTTTTTTCCTTCTAATTTTAGGAGATCTTTATATTTTAGGAAAACATAATCTATTTACTGACACCTCCAAAATTAATATCCCCAGCACTGACTTCTACATGAAACTCAAGATTCCTGTGTCCAACTCTCTACTCCACATCTTCACGTGGTTATCTATTATGCATCTAAAATTTAACAAGTTCAAGATGGAAATCCTGATTTCTCACCACATGCTAAGTCTTCTCTCTAGTCTTCTCCCACTCAGTAAAGCAGCTCCATCATTCTAGGTTTTTCAAGCCAAGAAGCTTAGAGTCATCCTTGACTGTCCTCATTTTCAGTTTGCACAGTGATTCCATCAACAATCTGGGTTGATTCTACTTTCATAATATATCCAAAATCTTACTACTTCTCTTCAAATCTGTTCAACTCTGATCTGAGCTGTTATCTCACAGCTGGATTATTGCAATAGCCTCCCTGCGGATCTCTTTTGCCTCTCCCTCCCCTATCCCCAGTATGGTCTTCACATAGTTGCCAGAGTGTCCCTTTAAAAACACGTAAGATCATGCCCTTCCTCTGCTCACAAGTCTCCAGTGTCCCCCCATCATAAAATCAAAAGTCCTTTGAATGCTCTGTGAAGCTATATGTCATCTGGTCCACCATCTTCAATCACTCCCTAGCTCCTGCTTCCTTCCCTAGCACTCAGTTTCAGCAACACTGGCCTCTTGTTGTCCTTGGAGCAAACTCATCTTATGCTAGCCACAAGCCTTTTAACCTTTGCCAACCCCTGTAACTGGAATGCTTTTCTCCCAAGGTATCTCCATGGCTCACCCTTTCATTTTCTTTTAATTGATGCTTGTAATGTTCCACATCCATAAGTACTTTCATGAAAGCTCCCCATCCCCCAAAATAATAAGCCTATACTGTGCTACACTCACTACTCCCCTTTATCATGCTCTTCCCATCGAGACACTTAGGACCAACTGACATAATGATTTGTTTATTGTGTTGTTTGCTTCCCCCGCTGGAGAGTAACCATGAGGATGTGCACTTTATCTAGTTCACTGCTGTGTCCGAAGCTTCTGGAAGAGTGCCTGGCACAAAGTAGGAACTCTGTAAATTTTTTATACATGAGTGAATGAATGAATAAAAGAACAGATGAATATAAAGTTATATTTTATTGACTTTGCAATTACCTCAGGCAGAAATAACTGCAAACTAGCATAATGACAAAAACTAAAGCCTATAAGAAAGGTCTAAAAATGAATACTTGGTTTTAGGAAAACCGTGGTCAGTATCACCTTGGATAATGCAAAGAAAAGAAAAATCTCTTAATGATGCTTTGTTTTATAGAATTCTATGGAATGATGTTTTGTACAGAATCTAAATTTTGGAATACCTTTATAGATTTTTTTGTACCATAGTCATCATCATTATTATTTTTATTGTCATTATTAGAAGTAACTGAGCATGAATCCTGAGCAATGTATCACTAAGTACTTAGAATTACACACATGATCCCCACTCATCAAGAGGACGGAGATCAGTGTATAGTTCATTATGAACTGGTAAAGAGCCTAGTTGATATTTACAGTATTATGTGATTACATGAGAGGCACTGGTTTCAGTTGTCTGTTAGAACTCAGTGTTCTAACATGAATATGAAACTTGATTGGAATTCATTTGGAAACAACAAGAATTCTTCCTACCTGCTGTTTCTTAGTTAAGAGAAGATTCAAATTCAATTCAAGAAGATACTCTTTTTTTCTTTAATAAGTGATTTATAATTTCACTGGTTCTAATTTACTGTAAGCAAAGCATCAGGTTAGTAATGTGTTTAATATGAGTTATTAAGTTCCCATTAGACTAAATTACCACCCCTAGAGATCTGCAAAGCTACTCTGAATTAATTTACATTCTGTAATAGCCACACACTTCACCTTTTATTAAATGCCATGGATACTTTAGGGTGTATATCCTAACACTCTCCTCCAAGAACAATAAGTCATCTTATGAACGCTGAAATTCCTAGTTCTGTATATTGTTTTTTAATAATAATGGTTCTTGAAGTTTTTTTGGTTCTTCATATATATAAATATATACATGTATGTATGTATATATAGGCACAGTTTCCAGGTAATCCATGTCCAAATCCATGTTCACGAAGCTGCAACAGGGCCAAAAGTACATTGACTATTTACACTTTTTCCAACTTTTCAAAGCCATCAATTTAGAACCGCCTTCTAATTGGCTGATTTAATATTTGATTGCAATGTCTTGCATAAATATGTACAATCTAAACAATTCATCTGTACATTTTATCAAAATTGAGCCAGATCTATGCAGGGTGTACCTACTCTAACTGGAATAAAGGGGTTTGTGAGTATTGCCTACAGAACTTGAGTTCCCAATAATGCTTAGAAGTGAAGAAACTATTTATTTTAAATTTTATTTATTTATTTTGGCTGCATTGGTTCTTTGTTACTGTGCGCGGGCTTTTCTCTACTTTCAGCGAGCAGGGACTACTCTTCGTTGCGGTGTGCGGGCTTCTCATTGCGGTGGCTTCTCTTGTTGCGGAGCATAGGCTCTAGGCATGTGGGCTTTAGTAGTTGCGGCACACGGGCTCAGTAGTTGTGGCTTGCGGACTCTAGAGCGCAGGCTCAGCAGTTGTGGAGCACGGGCTTAGTTGCTCCGTGGCAAGTGAGATCTTCCCGGACCAGGGATCGAACCCGTGTCCCCTGCATTGGCAGGCGGATTCTTAACCACTACACCACCAGAGAAGTCTGGAAACTTTCTAAAGTGTCTAAACTAGGCTTTGTCCAAACATAAATGGATTAAACTAGCTGACAAAGTTTTAATAGCATATTAGCACTATCAATAAATTTATGAATTTGATTTTGTGATGATAATTAAGAGAACTCCAAAGAAGGAGGAAAAAATATAGTAACTGTTTATAGAGAGACATGCTTGCAGTGAAAAATGTGGTCACTGGAAGCATCAGGCATATTAACTAATGAAACAGGGCCTGTGCATATTTACTAACCACGTTTCTGCAAAGCAGATTTACCAACTCAATTCCCCAAAGCTAAAGAGGGTATCAGGCTGTATTAGAAATCAGAGGTCCCAATTCTTGAACTCGCATGATAAACTCACATCTGTTCCCTGGTATACAGCATTAATTTTAGCAGTAATGTAACCAGTATTAATCTGAGTTGACGTAGAAAGGTTCTGGATCGCTCAGGACAAAATTCTCAGTTTTCCCCATTTAATCTGCTCCCCAAATCAGAGACATATCGTCCCTGTCTTTATCCACACTGTAAAGACGAGTTTAGTGAACAGAGAAAGCTACGTTCTATAGCTTCATTTTCTTCTTTTTCCAATCCCTCTTTTACTCTACTGCCAAATTAATCTTTCTAGAGCACTTCTCTGAAACAGTCATTTTCTTCTATGTAAAAATTGAAGGACTTTCTTCTGTGTGTTGTTTTGTTTTGTTTTATTTTTTTGCGGTACGCGGGCCTCTCACTGTTGCGGCCTCTCCCGCTGCGGAGCACAGGCTCCGGACGCGCAGGCTCAGCGGCCATGGCTCACGGGCCCAGCCGCTCCATGGCATGTGGGATCCTCCCGGACTGGGGCACGAACCCCTGTCCCCTGCATCGGCAGGTGGACTCTCAACCACTGCGCCACCAGGGAAGCCCTTCTTCTGTGTTTTAAAGCATAATTTGTTTGAGTTTGTAAAAAGACGTGCTTGATACATCAGAAACTGAAAAAAAATAAATAAATAAAGCATGCAAAGAAGAAAGTGTAAATTACCTGTAATCCAATTTGGATACTTTGGGGAATATGACTGTGGCAGAGATGGAGAGAATGGATTAAAGGGAGGAAAGTTTGAGCATAGGAAAAATAGCTGAAAGGCTTTCATATTAGCTCAGGAAAGATGGAATAAGAACCTGACTGTAACAGTGAGATCGAGAGGAGGATTAAAATGATATTTAAGAGACTGAATGAACGACTTATAGAGGGATAAGAAGAAATAATTTCAAGTTTTCTAGTTTGAGAGAATCAATAGATGGTAATGACGTGAAAAACAGAGAGACATTGAAATTCCTATGGGAGGTATGGTAAAGCATAATGGAAAATGCATGGGTTTCAGTGGATCAGGTTTTAGAATAGACTCACATCCAAGCTTTACCATATACCAGCTGTGTGACCTTGAGTGCATGACCGAGCCTTTCTAAGTTTCAGATAAAAGAGAAAAAAAAATCTGATTTTTCAGAAGTCTTTGAAGTCTTAAACTGGATGAAATACCTAAAGTGCCCAGGCACATAGTATGTTCTCAGTAGCTCATAGCTGTTAGTATTATT
This sequence comes from Monodon monoceros, assembly GCF_005190385.1. NCBI lineage: Eukaryota > Metazoa > Chordata > Mammalia > Artiodactyla > Monodontidae > Monodon > Monodon monoceros. The sequence goes on from NW_021703782.1 coordinate 54,593,090, forward strand.
GTTGTTTCTAGATTGAGATGGCAGGTAGGCAGCTGGAAACAGATGTCTAGGTCTCAAGAGGAGGATGAAGATGGGAGATGTGAAGAAACATCAAAATTTAAGGGGCACGTGAAAGAAGAGTCAGAAAAGGACTCAATTAAATAGAGGTAAGAAAGCAAGTCTTCAAAGATCAAGACCAGAGGGGCCATAAAGTCCCTGTGTGTGCAGTTGTGCTCTGTGCTAACTGATCCTGTCTTTCTGAGAAGGTCATGATATGGGCTGCAGTTCAGATGATCACTTTTTGGAGCATATTGCCTCTATACACATGTCCGTCATGCTGCTACTTCACACCTGTAAGACTGAAGTCTCAAGGCAACAGCTAATGATATACCAGCCTTTCCTCCCCAGTTAGACAGGATTCTGATAAAAGAGGAGACTGTTGATCAAACTGGGATCTGATATAATGTGGCTTCTTCAAAGTCTGGATTTAGTAACTTGTGATAGTTTCCTTTGGGGAATTTTGTATTAAGAAAAACTTTCATCTTGGTTTAACAGTAGTAGAAGACTGAAAAACAGTATTAGGGATAGCTTTAATCTCTTCTACCCAATACTAAAGATGTCCAGAAGAAAATGGAAAGCTTTTAAATACATAGGGGTGTTAAAGGGAAGCATATAATTAATGTCTAACCAGCTTACATCAAACCTTGTCAATAATCTGTAGAAATGGAAGAGAACAATGGATCAAACAATAAGATCTGTGTTGCAATAGAGTACAAATTCAGTAGAGTGAAGAGATTCCACCAATATTAATTACTCTTGCTGAAAAACTGGGATTTCTGAGCCCTGGTCTCTCTGCTAGCATGTTCCCAACATCTGCATGTCCTTCTGCAGCACACTATCCAAGTTTCCAGATGCCATCACTAACATGGGGCCTTTTCTCACCTTCCAATTGAAAATGAGCACCTTTTGCACCAGAATCCACCAAAAATTTGTGTACGTCTCTCACAGTGCATTCAACACATTCTGCTTCTTTTTGTGTTTCATACTCAACAAAGTCCTTGAAGGTAGACTGTTCCTCATTATCATCTTTTTGCTCTGTGCCACAGCTCCCAGACCTGTGTTTTCTACAAGTTGATGTTGAGTAAAAATTTGGTGACTATCCTTAAAATAATTTAAGAACCGTGCTATGATTATCACCTCAAAATTAATCCAAATAATCAGTTTATTTAAATTAAATTAGTCAGATTTATTTTGTATAGTATATTGCTGTCTATAGAACATTATTTTCACCTTTTAAATGCATTGTTAACATCATAAGACATTTTTAAATTGCTTTTATTGGAAAGATTTTTTTATAAGTCTCTTAGAGAAGTTTGACATCTAGGCCTAATCATAATCCTATGAAAACAAATCAGTGCTTTTTTGTTTTTTTTTAAATCACAAAGCCTCCAATATTGTACTCTATTCACCACTGGGTTTTCTATCCGATTGCCTTACTCCTTAAAGACATACTAGTTAATATTTGCATTATTCTTAAGACAACTGAGCAAAATAAACTTAGAATCAGTAGAATTATTGATTTTGCAGCTTGCTGTGCTCACCTTTACCAAATATAAGTTGTCTAGACAAACATATTCCATGCTTTTCTTCACTATGATAAAAATAGGAAGGACCTTGACACCAAATGCTAACACAAGAGTTTCTTTCCATTTCCTATTTTCCTGTTTCCTTCTACTCAGCTCAGCATTGCTTTTTAATGCTCCCTATTTTCAACATTTATTTTAGTTCTCCTCTTGCTTCTGACATATGTGGTAAAATCTGACAATTTTATATGTTGTTTACAAAAAGAGAAGAATGCTTTCTTGAAGATGTCACTGTTTGTAGTTAAATGATCCACTTTTCATGATAAGAATTCTCTTATATTATTCAGAGGTTTCTATTCTTTTTCCCTTATGTCTTGATAATAGTCCTGCTATTCTAACCCTTCAGTGAAACCATGTTTAGTACATATTTTGAGATATTTGCAGCATATACTGTTCTTCATGTAAGAGGAGATTAGCTTTTTAATAATAGCTTCTTTTGAGTTCAGAAAGAATTTCTACAATAGAGAGGGAAACCACATAGGGGAATGTAATCTATGATGGTTTTATGCAGACATTGATAATTTCTTTGTTCTGAAGCTTTTTGCAGTTTTTGGTTAGAAGGGTAAGGGAACTGCCACCACTATCCAGCCATTATTTTATTCACTGCAAAAGCATTAGTGATTATCCAGGGTATATATTGATACCTTTTAAAGAATCAATTTTTAGCAGACCTCTACCAAATAGGGATATCTTTAATAAAGATTTGCAATCGCTTTGCACAGTGGTATAATGAAAAAAAAAAAAAAAGAGAGAGAGAGAGAGATCCATAACCAGACAGTTTGGGTTGGAATCCTGTGTACCTTAGGCAAATCATTTCACTAACTTTGCCTTTGGTTCCCTTATCTGTAAAGTGAGGGGACCGTAAAGTTAAATATGATTGCATATGTAAAATATCAACTAGTGCTTAACTCATAAATGGATCTAACAAGTATAGACTGTCTTCGTTCTCAGAGATTTAATACTTGCTTGATCCAGATAAAGAGGAGAGAGAGTACTCATTTTGGAAACGTAAGGAGAAACTACCAATAAAGTGGATTATATTCATACTAGATTAAGTGATAAGGAAATATTTTGTTTTATGTAACAAAAAGTCCAGAGATCAGAAAGACTCCCCGTGTAGGATATCATGGTTTCTGCTCAAATTCACAGTGATTCCTCCCTTCTATCCTCTTCCTCACCTCGGCTTTTTTGCCAAGTTTCCTCCCTCCTAGTCCCAAGATAGCTGCCAGATAGAAGGACCACTCGTTTCGTTGCTCACAAGCAGTGATGGTCAAAACTGTTCCTCAACCGTGGCCTGTTAAACTACCCCTTTGATCTAATTAGGTCATCAGATCTTGTGCCCACCACTGGACCAATAACAACCTTGTGTAGGTAAATAGGTATTGCCAATTTTCAGTCAGAAGTTCAAAGACTTGCTAGACCACACTGCAAAAAAGAGGAGAGCTGGAATCAGAATGCAAGTTTCTAATGCCAAGTCCAGTGACCACAGCAGGGCCATTCAGGTTTATCACTAGGATTAGAAATACATACATACATACCTATAAATGTATGTATATAAACTACTTTATAATCTGTTTTCATAAAATTATTTTTGAGACTTTATGTTACATTTTAAATTATTTTACCTTTTCTTAAGAAGTTGACCTGGGCTTCCCTGGTGGCTCAGTGGTTAAGGATCTGCCTGCCAATGCAGGGGACACGGTTTCAAGCCCTGGTCCAGGAAGATCCCACATGCCGTGGAGCAACTAAGCCCGTGCGCCACAACTACCGAGGCTGCGCTCTAGAGCCTGCAAGACACAACTACTGAGCCCATGTACCCCAACTACTAAAACCTGCACGCCTAGAACCCATGCGCCGCAACAAGAGAAACTACTGCGATGAGAAGCCCGCGCACCACAACAAATAGCAGCCCCTGCTCACTGCAACTAGAGAAAGCAGCACATAGCAATGAAGAACCAAAGCAGCAAGAAATAAATAAAATAAATAAATTTATTAAAAAAAAAAAGAAGTTGACCTGCATAGCTTAAATGTTTGGGAATTCTTTAGGCTTGGCGTATTTCTGAAATATTTTTTTTTTCAAATGCCATTTAACTCGTTTACATTCACCTTTCCTAGTTTTGTACTAGGTCCCTGAAAAAGGGAATGTGCTTAAAAGGTCTTCTTTGTTTTCTAAAGTCAATTCCTATCCCAGCAGTAATATGTGCACAGCACCCAGAATCCTTCCTTGAGGGATCAGCTTAGTTTTACGTATATTGCAAAGTACTCTAGATACAACAGCCAACCATCCCCTCTTCTTTGTCTTCTTACCTAGAAGGATGAGATTGTGTTTCCTTTTGCACTCATTGTCAGTGAAGCCCTTCAGGTCTTAACCAACTTTCAATCTGTACCTTCTAGATAACACTTGATCTGCTGTCCAATGGATATCTTTGGTGTTATATACATAATTAATCATGAGTTGTGTCCTCCTTCTGTGACTGAGAAGTTCTCTAAAAAACACCCAAGCTATGATGAATTTGGAAGCCAGAGGCCTGACCTTAGAATCAAAGGCCGACCTCACATAATGGAATTCAGGTAGGGACCAATTAAGGAGTCCGCTCCACTACCGCCAGTCTTTTGAAGCTATACTGTATAGCCATCTATCCAGAGGCGAAAATCAGATGCTTTTCATTAAGACAAGACACTGCTTCTAGACACCCTCAGCCAGTGGAATAATAAGGTTTCTGTCCAGTTCATTTTTATTTTAGAACATGTAGGAATTTAAGTTTAGGTTTAAACTGACTCCATATGTTTGCATTTGGGCCATTTTCCTCAGTAACACTATCCCATTGAAATATAAAATCTTAGGCATTCCAACTTGAGTTACTAAAAATATTTATGGAGAAGATATTACCTAAAATTCGCAAGACTGACTTTATTCAGAGCAAGAGAAAACTAAAGTGGTATGCTTCCACATCTCATGTGTCTACCAGCAACTTTGTTTATCCTAAAACATCTTTAACTTCTAAGTGGTTTCATGTTTACTAAATGGATAAAGGAAAAATCAACAGAAAAAAAATGATTTAAACCTATCTGACAAAGGGCTACAAACTCCCCACAGGAGAGCTAATTTCCAGTGAAATTTTAATTGGATACTTAGGGTAGAGTAGAAGAATGAACAAAATTTACATTTTAAGTTTGCTTCGATTTTATGATGCATGTTTTCAACCCAGTTAATAGCAAGTGTATTTATAGTCCCAAAATCACCCACCGGAAACTATGAAAGATTAAAGAAATACAAAGCCACAGATCTAAGTGAAATTAAAATAATAACTGAACTCAAGTAAATATAAGAAAAACAAGATTTATAACTAAAAGTATGAGCCAAACTATATGCATGCTTTTACTCCCTTGTAGAAAGTCAGAATTCCTAGCAGTCTTCCTATGTTCTTTCACTGCTCAACACCCAGTCAAAATTATTCTTTTCCTAGATTAGTCCTTGCCTGAGTTTTAAGAGATATCAGTGTCAGAAATCTTGATGCTGTGTAATCTCCTTGTCTGACAAAAGGGTGAGCCAATTTTTTTTTTTTTTTTTTTTGCGGTACACGGGCCTCTCACTGTTGTGGCCTCTCCCGTTGTGGAGCACAGGCTCCGCACGCTCAGGCTCAGCGGCCATGGCTCACGGGCCCAGCCGCTCCGCGGCATGTGGGATCTTCCCAGACCAGGGCACGAACCCGTGTCCTCTGCATCGGCAGGTGGACGCTCAACCACTGAGCCACCAGGGAAGCCCAAGGGTGAGCCAATTTTTTCCTGAGGTAATTTTTCCATAGCCGGGACTGGGGCTATAAAAAAGAAGAACCATAATAATTAGATACACAGAAAAGGAACATTCTTTCTTTCAGTAACCATTTAACATGAAAGGAGTGGTGACCAGGAAAAGGAAGTCAAAGTATAATGAAAGACTTGTACAACAGGATAGAAAAATAATGACATGTGGAGGCAAGAGAGATGGCACATAGGTGTGCCATCAGTCCAGCCGGTGATCTCCAGGGACACACCTGTAGTTGAAGAGCTGGACTTATTGCTTGTTGCAGCCTTGGAGACCATATACCATGGAGAGTTACAGGGAACTTCAGTAAGAGGTTGATAGGATTTTGGCTGTGTTAAATGCTTTTGAGGAGAGTATAAGGAAATGGGGCTTCGCTCTTCATGAAATGCTGCCAGTAACTCTATAACTGGGTATCTTTATCTTACCTAGAAGGAGGAAAAACCAAACAAAGTCTATTACTGGAAAAGAAGCAACAGTCCAGTCACTCATATGAGCCAGGATGAGGGACGTTTGATCGTTTTTTACTTTTCACAATGTTCATGTTTTTGTCTATTTTCAGACATGATAATGGAGTGGCCTTGTTTTTGTCCAGCTCCACCATGGCCAAAGAGTGAAACTGTATGATGTTGATGTGCTCTGAAAATATTTATGTTCAACAGGAGAATTCTGAGACTTAGCTGTGGGGACCAGGCGGACCCCAAGGCCTGAATGATGGGAGCAGGCTGGCTCCTAGATAGGAGGTGTTGGTTTTCTCTTTCCTAGGAGGAAGCATACGAGGATCAGAGTAAGAAAAAGTGCTAATAAAGATAGTTAATATTTTTTTATTGAGCACATATTATATGCCAGGCACGATGCTAAATGCTTCATGTGCGTGATTTAATTTAATATTCACAACAGTCCAGTGAATTAAGTACTATTTTAGTACTCGTTTGCCAGTAAAGAAGACAGGGCTTAGAGAAATAAATATACTTGCTTAAGATGGCATCACCTTTAAAAAGTCGGGATTAGAATCCTAGACCTGACTTTAGAGCCAATGTGCTTAATCACTGCTTTATAGAAGAAAGTGCATAAGGACACAGCATTGGTGTATTAAGAGATAAGCTTCTCCACTAAACTATAGGGCACATGAGGGCAGAGATATTACATTTTTCAGTTTTGAATTTTCCAATTCAACCAGTGACTTGCCTACAGTGGTGCTTAATAAATATTGAATGATCAGTTAGATGGGTGGTGGAGGGAATCAAAAGTTCACACTTGGTCAGGGTCATGACTGTTTGATATAATTTCACTCTGTGTCCCAGGCAGTAGGAAGAAACCTTAAACTGTTGGTGGTAGCAATTATTCAGCTTTCTGATTGCATGTGATTTTTACCATACAGTGCCATGCAGATGTTCTTAAAGGTAGACCATTATCTTATTTTCCACATGAGAATGTGAAAGTTCAGGTATGTTAAATCCTCACCCAAAATCTCAGAGCTGCCAAGTGGCCAAACATGGGCTGAACTCCTGGCCTCCCCCACTTTCGGTCCCATGAACTATCCTACAAACTGTAGAACATTTTTCCTTATAATTTCCCAAAATAATTTAGGTACAGGATGGAATTTCAGATTGCATAAAATGTTTTTCTCACAATTTCTAAACATCAGCATTTATGAAACATTTCTACTTAATTAGTCATGATGAATCTATGACCTGCCCACAATTCTGCTTCCAGCACTATGTTTTAGGTAATTTGTTCTCTCTTGCCCTTGACAGCCTATAGCTCTTTCAGCTCCTCAGCATTGTGAAAAATCTATAGTCCATGTAAAAAATTTATCTTTGTGTGCACACATTTTTTTTTGCATTTAAATAATGTTTATGATTAAGGAAAACTGCTAATATCTGGCTAAAAGCAACAATGCTACAGACTCTTTGAAGGAGGTGGATGCTCCATTCAGATGAAAGATCTTAAGCTGTGTGATGAACTGAGGAAAAAAACCAAAACAAAACAATATTTTAATAAAAAACCTGAAGACCGCCAAAGTTCATATTAATATCAACTTGCTGAGGAGCATACTGAAACAGAGGCTGCCATAATTCTTGTGTAATCTAGAAATATGTCTTCCTGTTGGCCTGGTAGGAATAGGCCTTCCTGTAGGCCTGTAGTTAGGTTGAATTTGATAGTTTATTGATAATGGACACTGAGCTCCAATCACCCAAAGATCTTCCATTTTCAAAGGATCATCTTTGCATTCCACACACAGAATATTCCGATTCATTTTGCAAAAACAAACTTTAAACTGAATGTCTTTGTGAATTACTTGAGTAGCATTGTGAAATTGAGCTTCAGTGTGAATTATCTTTCTTTATCTCAGAATTTTGGTAAAGTTTTCATAGCTTTGAGTGCTGTCACAATGACAGCCTAATGATATGTTTATTTGAGAAGTCTGTGTATGTGTGTGTGTGTGTATATATATATATATATATATATATACACACACACATACATATATACACCTATATGCACACATACACAAATACATAGATATTATATATAAATATGTAGTATAATTGTGATACATAAGGTTCATTGTGTTAGATTGATCCTTGATAATATTATTGATTTATTTATATCTTTCATTTGGTGGAATGAGAAAACTAAAGCTAAAAATGTTTCACTGATTTACTGAAGATACCTATTTGATAAGCTGCAGAACTCACACTAGAACCCAAGTTTTTAGATGCTCAGTGAAGGATTTTGTTCCCTATCCCCCTTCAATAATATGCAATATATGTATAATATTTAGAAATGCTACATAAATGCTTCTAGAACCACTGTCTCACTAAGGCACTGGATCCTAGAACCCTACTTTAATAAATAAAATCAAGCCCATATAAGTCAGTTGACAAGCTGCCCACTTCTTGTTTGTCTTTACACATTTCTCTTGTCGATCCCTTCTTGATAGAGCAACATTTAAATATACAGGTTTACAAAACCAGAAGAGATTATATATTATGTTGCTCCTTTTAAACTAGACTTCAAATAACATAATTATCATTTTCATGTGGAACTTTTCCCTCTGGATATGATTTTTAAAGATTGTATCTGACCTTGAATAAAGCAATATTCATTATCTCAACATATTACTGCAATTATCAGTCATATTTATCAGGCTGTGGATTATAATTTAGCCAAAAAAAACACATAAAAACATGAGCTGGTCACTCACTATTATTTATTTACATCTGACAAACTATTTGTCTATGGAATTTCATAGTCAGGTCATATGCCATAGACAGGCAAAACAGAGGAATAGAACATTCTGTTGACAGGTAAATGTGAATCAGTCTGGTTTCTTTCAAAGGAAAATAATCAAGCTCTTTTCAAATAATGTAAAGTGCAAAATGATTGCCTGTTGGAGGGGGTTGGGGAGCCTATGAGCTGCTCTTCTCAGAGAAATGATTGCCATATTCTAGCTGGAGGAACATATGCTACAGTTTATCTTGTGATTTCTCGGCAGTCTCTGATATTTATTAACAGTTGATTTTCTGTCATTGCTCTTCTTCCTCCTCTTTCCTCCTACAGTGTAAATTAGTTTCCCCAAATGTACATCTCGCCTTCATTTTCTTATCAGTCTTGCAAAAAGGGTGATTATTTCATTATTGGTTTTGAAGAGTCTTTCATATTTAGTGGTGCAGCTCTGGTGTCAGGCAGACATTTAACAGACTCTTACTTGTTTCATTCTTTGTCTCATCTTAATCAAAGCCCCCTGAGACCGAGTCTTTTGTAGTAACAAACAAGAATAAGAGGAAATTATAAATGGTTGCTTCCACGGAAAATGCAGTATTCATCAGGAATGCCTGGTGGGATTGAAACAGGGTAGACTTCAAACATGTGAAAACAATTATACTCACCTATGAAAAACCTTTTAATAGCTAGAATACCTGTCTTCCAAGTCTCTTGTTAGCTTAATAGCTAAGCAGCGTCCCTCTGTGGGGCTCAAGCCTTACTGTATTGTCCTAAGGTTGCTAGCAGAAAATTTTTCAGCCTAAGAGTTTATTTTTTCCTATGAGACCTGCTGTCTTGCTTTCTCCCACATACTTTGTAATTTTTTTTCTTACAGCTTAGTTTTTTCATCTTTGCTATATAGAATTTAACATTAACTCTCTGATTTACTGAACAGACACTGTCCTGGATTCCTGATATTGAACAGCTATGGGAAAACGTGTAGGTGTCATGCCCTCATGTTTAGAGTCAGATGACTCAAAATAGCCTGAGAGCCCTCATCTCATACTGTCCCTTCACTCTTTTGACCATATTTTGATAAATTTTTCAGAAGCAGTACAAGAACTGGGATAGCTATTTATGTAAAAGTCAGCTTATATTGCAGCTACAGGAAAATGGTCTAATGTAACCCATGCTTCTCCTTAATGTACAAATCAAGTTTTCTGTTATCTGGGAAAATCAAAGAGGTCCAAAATACCTGACTTCCTAGTATGCTAAATACTGATCACCATTACTTAGATTCAGAAATCCTTGTTCATATCTATCAAGTTTTGATATCATTAACTGATTCAAATAACTAAAGTATGAATTTGCTTCTTATATGGCTTTGGGTTCCTATATCCACCAATGGGCTATAACTATATTACAATGCTTCAATAAATAAAGAATTAAAAGAGTACATTTAACTTCAGATATAGTCATCATCTGGCATGTCTGACATGAAGTAAATGTGTCTGCCCTATTGTTGCAACATATTTACACAGGGAATTACTCACAAAATGTGTTAGTTATCTCTTGCGGGGTAGCAGATTATCCCAAAACATAGCGGTTTGAAACAACAAGTTTTCATTATCTCGTAGTTTCTGTGAGTTATGAATTAGGGTTGTATAGCTGGGTGCCTCTTACTCAGGATCTCTCACAAGATTGCAGTCAAGGTATCAGCCAGGACTGGGGTCATTTCAAGGCCCAAATGGAAGATGATCCACTTCCAAGTATACTAACATGATTTTGGCAAAGCACAGGAGATCCACTTTCAAGCTCATTCATTGACTGTTTACAAACCTTACACACTTCCCTGATATAAACCAGTGACGTTAATCCCTTGCCATGTAGGTTTTTCAATAGGTTTACTCACCACATGGCAGCTCACTTTCTCCAGACCAAGGGCTCCAAGAAAGAAAAAGTCAGAGGGATGATCAAGAAGGAAGCCACAGCCTTTTAAAAATCTAATTTCATAAACAACATCCTATCACTTTTGCTTTTTTTTTTTTTTTTTTTTGTAGAAACAAATCTTAGGTCTAACTCACATTCAAAGGAGAGGGACTTACACAGCACACAAATGCCGGGAGATGGAGATCTTCAAGATCCATTTTAGAAACTGTCTACCGCAGTCCACCCTTTGGCCCCCGATGGTTCATGTCCCTCCCACATACAAAGACTCACTCTCTCCCGGAGTCCCCAGTCTCATCTCATTACAATTAAGCCAGGGCATGCTAGGTTATACTGCAGTAGCAACTCTAAAATCCTGTTGATTTAAAACAATAGAGTTTACTTCTCCATCATCCTACATGTCTATTATGGGTTGGTAAAGGATTGTTTTCCTCACTCAGTCTCCAAGATCATTGAAGCTGGAGGGAGGGAAGAGCAAATTGATGACTATTAAAGGCTTCTACATGGAAGTGACATGTGTTACTTCTCCTCAAATAACAGAGCCACACTAATTTCAAAGGTATAAGGAACTACATTTCTACCATGTGCCTGAAAAGAAGAGAAATAGAAGTATCAATGAACAGCCCAAAAGACTAACATGATGGGTAAAGTCATATATTTCACCTCTACCTACGTACATACCAAAATGATTATGGGCCAAATTTTGACACATTTAACTCATTCTACAAATATTTAACAAGTACTGTTGTACATTAAGTTTTTGCAAAATGCTAAGGCCTAAGCAGAGAAAAAGCAGTCCCTACCTTCTGGTTCCTCAATATAGTGGGCAAAGAGATAAGTATATAGATAATTTCAGAATGGAAGTCATTATAAAATGTCATTTAAGACATAGTAAGACATGTAACTCAGACTTAAAGAGTGAGGAGATCAGCGATCTTAAAGTAGATGAAAGTAAAGAGGAGATCAAAAGGTCTTAAAGTAGATGAACTCTGGTGAGTTCTGATAGATGTGTAGAAATAGGCCACGTAAGGAAAATCAAGAAAGACATTTTTCAGTGTTGCTTTAATAAAGTGAATTTATGATGATTATCTTCTAGGTCAAAAGGCCTGGATTCTTCTGCGTTTGCATTAACTAGTGCCTTAGCCTGATCAAGTAACTGGGCAACTGTGCACCTATACTTCCTCATCTGTGAAATGAGAAGGTTTAATTAGATGTTGTCCAAGACCTCTTCCAACTATAAAATTGTATGATTGTTTCTGGCTCTAGAGGACATTTTTTAAAGTAGGCTTTATAGGATAATTATAAAATAATTACCTTATAAAGCAATCACTTACTAAAACAGTTCAGTAAACACTGATGGGAAATTCCCATATCATAAAATAGTGGAATTGTTTTCCCATACCTTCTGAGACACAGTATGTTCAAAATTGATCACAAAAAGAATAAGATGTTGTTCAGGATAGAATGATATAAAGTAGTTCTTCGTAGCAAACTTTTACTCTTGTGATATTTTTCATCCTTAATCTACCACTCTAGATATTTCTAATGATTCTCCTACATAGACTCTTCCTATTTTATGTATTGGATTTGTCTATTTGCCTGTGAAAGGACTCAAGCCCTCCCTCCCCTACACACACAATTTATTATGCACCAAAATTCCGTTGCCAGATTAATTTGCACCCTCATAATTCTACAGAATACCATGCTTTTCACTTGACTCACCAACACTTCATGGATTCTCCGACTTCAAAGAATAATCCTTGGCAGTGACGTTCAAATCTTCACCACTCACAGCACAATCATTGTTCTCCTACTAGTCAACTAGACTCTGGGTCAGGAGCCTTCCTGCTTCCACCTCAAGCCTTCATTCTCTCTCTCCTCTTTCAATGATCTAACCTAGACATTCAAAGCAAGTACCCCTACCAAGTATTGGCAAAGACGTGATACAACAGGAACACATGTATTTCAGGGGAGTATAATTGCTACATCCACTTTGGAAAACAGTTTGGCATTATCTACTGAAGTTGAACATGTATGTACCAGATGATCCAGCAATTCCACTCCTCATTATATACAACATGTGTACCAAGAAATATTTACAAGGATGTTTATTGCAGCATTAATTGTAATTGCTCTAAACTAGAAATGACCCAATGTTCAATAACAATAGAATGGATATAGAAAGTGTGGTATATTCAGATGATTTTTGACAAATTGCAACATGAATGAAACCAATGAGCATAACGGTGAATAAAGAAGCCAGACACAAAGCAGTATGTAATGTATGATTATACTTATATAATGTTCAAGGCAGCTCTAAACTATAGGGTTAGAAATCAAGATAATGTTTGTTTACCTTTGATGAAGAGGGGGAAATGGGATTGTGAGGGAGCATGAGGTTGCTGTAGCCATAGAAATGTTCTATATTTTGAGCCAGGTGGTGTTTACCTGGTGTTAGCTTTTGTATGATTCATTCCTTATGCACTTTTCTATAAGTGCACTGTACTTTGAATTAAAAAATAATAGTTTAGAAAGTACTTGGGCTTCCAAAAACTCCTGTGTGTTTTTTTTTTAAAGAGACCATGTGGAAATGCACAGTCAAAAAACCTCTCATTCTTAGCCAAAGCAATCTTGTGTACTGGAGCTGGAGGAATCAGGCTCCCTGACTTCAGACTATACTACAAAGCTACAGTAATCAAGACAGTATGGTACTGGCACAAAAACAGAAATATAGATCAATGGAACAGGATAGAAAGCCCAGAGATAAACCCATGCACATATGGTCACCTTATCTTTGATAAAGGAGGCAAGAATATACAGTGGAGAAAAGACAGCCTCTTCAATAAGTGCTGCTGGGAAAACTGGACAGCTACATGTAAAAGAATGAAATTAGAACACTCCCTAACACCATACACAAAAATAAACTCAAAATGGATTAAAGACCTAAATGTAAGGCCAGACACTATCAAACTCTTAGAGGAAAACATAGCCAGAACACTCTATGACATAAATCACAGCAAGATCCTTTTTGACCCACCTCCTAGAGAAATGGAAATAAAAACAAATATAAACAAATAGGACCTAATGGAACTTAAAAGCTTTTGTACAGCAAAGGAAACCATAAACAAGACCAAAAGACAGCCCTCAGAATGGGATAAAATATTTGCAAATGAAGCAGCTGACAAAGGATTAATCTCCAAGATTTACAAGCAGCTCATGCAGCTCAATATCAAAAAGAAAACCAACCCAATCCAAAGATGGGCAGAAGACCTAAATAGACATTTCTCCAAAGAAGATATACAGATTGCCAACAAACACATGAAAGAATGCTCAACATCACTAATCATTAGAGAAATGCAAATCAAAACTACAATGCAGTATCACCCCACACCAGTCAGAATGGCCATCATCAAAAAATCTACAAACAATAAATGCTGGAGAGCGTGTGGAGAAAAGGGAACGCTCTTGCACTGTTGGTGGGAATGTAAATTGATACAGCCACTATGGAGAACAGTATGGAGGTTCCTAAAAAAACTAAAAACAGAACTACCATACGACCCAGCAATCCCACTACTGGGCATATACCCTGAGAAAACCGTAATTCAAAAAGAGTCATGTCCCAAAATGCTCATTGCAGCTCTATTTACAATAGCCAGGACATGGAAGCAACCTAAGTGTCCATCATCGGATGAATGGATAAAGAAGATGTGGCACATATATACAATGGAACATTACTCAGCCATAAAAAGAAACAAAATTGAGATATTTGTAGTGAGGTGGATGGACCTAGAGTCTGTCATACAGAGTGAAGTAAGTCATAAAGAGAAAAACAAATACCGTATGCGAACACATATATATGGAATCTAAGGGAAAAAAAAAAAGGTCATGTAAAACCTAGGGGTAAGACGGGGATAAAGACACAGACCTACTAGAGAATGGACTTGAGGACATGGGGAGGGGGAAGGGTAAGCTGTGACAAAGTGAGAGAGTGGCACGGACATATATACACTACCAAACGTAAAATAGATAGCTAGTGGGAAGCAGCCGCATAGCACAGGGAGATTAGCTCGGTGCTTTGTGACCACCTAGAGGGGTGGGATAGGGAGCGTAGGAGAGAGGGAGACGCAAGAGGGAAGAGATATGGGAACATATGTATATGTATAACTGATTCACTTTGTTATAAAGCAGAAACTAACACACCATTGTAAAGCAGTCATACTCCAATAAAGATGTTAAAAAAAAAAAAAAAAACCTCTCATCCTTTAGTGATGAGGTGCACATTTGTTATCCCCGTTTGTATATCCTGCCATATGTGTTATGAAAATCTTATACTCCAGTAACCTTCTTTATTGTAGAATATTTTTCCTAAGTTTCTATGTTAATTGCAATGTGGTTTAAGGTAGGATTTTTCTGTTCAATTAACATAGCTCCAAATCACTCAATCTACTAAATATTTACAGTAGAAAGGGAACAAAATAAAAAAGAGAAGGAGAGGAGGAAGGGTCAAAAATATGTTACTTAGGTTGTCTGACATGTTTGACAAAACAAAACTTTAAAACATACTCTCTTCCTGATCTAAACTGATTTTCTGTTCTACAGTCTGCATGTGAAAAAACAAATTTGATAATTTTGAACAGTTACCTTTAGGTATTTCAAATTTTATTTTTTTTCTGGCTGTTTGCTTACCTAGTATTGCTTATCTAATACAAACTTGAATCCATGAAAAATGGGACTAAAGAAAAACATGTGCAAGCGATTCCAAATAAAAGTGAATGAAAACTCCTATTGAAATCTCTTTAATATGTAATTTTAAACTACTTTAAAGGGTCACAGCTACTTGTGCTAATGTAGGAACTGTTTTAAAATGACATGCTATTTTGATAATCAGGATTTTTTTGGTGTTTTAGGATAGAGTTGACAGAAGAAAAGATCTTCATATGAAGTAAACTTTTTGAAAATTTAAATAGAGTTGTAAAAAGCATCACACTAGAGCATATAAATTCAACTCCATCTTTCTGTTAAAATGCCTTTTTAAAGTTTGAAGTATTTTAATTAAAATATGCCTATTACATAAGATAGAGTCATGAGTCATTAATGAAACTTGGAATTTTCACATTATAACAGAAGGGATGCCATATAGCAAAGATAAAAATTACAGTGAGGAAATCCAAAGTATTTTTTTTATGTGTCAGAATGTAAAATAACATGATTTGACTTTAGCTAACTCTGTTTAAAAAATAAAAGATGATATTCTTCCAATGTGAAACACACTAGAGGAAAGGCTATTTATGAGATGTTTCTTATTTCTGTGGGGGGAACAAAAAACTGGGGTTATGTCCAAAGTAAATGGAAACCTTCAAAAGTTCTTAGAACAATTTCCAGTGAACATCTGTAACTACTAAAAGTATATCAGCCGAGATTATACCTCACCATGGACAGTTCTGCTATTGAAAGTTGTTGACTTTAGCTCTTACAGCTTCCTCAGCTGCAACAATTAGTTAGAACTTTGGCAGAGAGCATAGAGATGAAAGAACCCATGCCTTTACACCAGTTCTCTTCTTGTGTGCTTCATCCTCTCACCCGTATCAGGCATGTTCTGTGAGCTGGAGGGTGTGCTTACTTGGTGAAATCAACTGCCAAAAATCCATTTTCTCCCACTTAGAGGAATTTATGATCCATCTTATCCTTAGTCTTCAGAAAAGAAACAAAATTGAGATTAATAATTTGCACTTTGGCCACACGTAGGAAATTCAGTTCACCTAAACATGAAGCATGACTTAGAAAGAATTGAATGTTTTCTATTCTGGGCTGGCGTTACATACTTTCTGTTGTCTCCTCTACAAGATCAGCTGGTGATTAGGTTGATATTTGTAGTCAGAAAGGAAAGGTAGCTTTGGAGTGGTCTGAGAAGAAGAAGAGTTGCATTCATGTCTATAAAATCTCTAAGAAATGGCTTCAGTTGGCAGATCCAATGGTGCATTTGCCTGACACTCAAGAGACAAGTGCTTTACCAAGGTAAATGATATATTAACATTGATGCGAGTGAACTACAAATGTATTAAAGCTATCATAAAATATAGTGTAACGGTGCCGTTAAGCAATAATCTAAATGAGTTGCAGAATAGTGCCTGAGGA
Source organism: Monodon monoceros (assembly GCF_005190385.1). NCBI lineage: Eukaryota > Metazoa > Chordata > Mammalia > Artiodactyla > Monodontidae > Monodon > Monodon monoceros. The sequence goes on from NW_021703782.1 coordinate 54,609,806, forward strand.
TTTTTACTTCAGGTTAGAAGGCAATGCAGTTGCATGTCTAGCAGGAAAAGCTTCCTCTTAATTCTTTAGAAAAGAAGCAGGGAGATCTGACCATCTCTATATTTTCCTCACTTAAACAGGGCTGAAAGTAAAGGAAGTATGCGTCTGAAAGTTAGGTTCTGCCAAACAGGACTAAATTTAACCTGTAAGTGGACAATAGTAAAGAGACAGATGGGTGAAATTTATGGAGAGCCCTTTGGGAAGTGGCCTCAAACAGGTGGCTTCCCAAAAGGAGTCAGTGTATATAGTGTTTTTAGCTGTAGAAGAAAGGTGAGAAAGAGATGGGTTGGCAATAAGTACATGGTTGCTTGCTGACTAAGGCTTGATATTGCTTGTCAGGTGTGTCTATTTTTGTCTGAACTTCAAAAGCTATTTCATTGTACTAGGAGAAGAGCAGAAGGTCTTGGGTTCTGTGATTGGTTATTGTTTTGAAAAAGAAAGAAAATTATCTTTCATTTTCTCTCCATTGGCGCTAAATCCCCAGTGGCAGTTTGAAGGACATTCCAAATCACTGCAACTACAGTAGGGAGTTTTTGAGTCTGTTATTTCTGACTAACGTTTTGCAAATGCTCTCACCATTCTACCCAAAACTGCAAATAGAAGCCTACAAAAGCAGTTTTGCAAAAATGTTTCAATGTTGTCACTTGCTTTGAACTCCAAAGCAAAATCAGATTCTACCTTTAAGGTTTTTACCAAAAGGTACTTTGAAGGCTGTGCCAAAAGAAGCCTTGCATCCCCCCCACGCCCAAAGGGAAAACTGTATTTACAATAATATTTCCTATGAAATCTTCATGGTACATTTTATCATATAAAATTGAAGTTATTAAAAAATAGAGAGAGATGATCATCATGTGCCATATACTATGTTCCAGCTGTAACCTAGAACAAAACAAAACCAGTTTCTGTGGGAGTACTATAGCTTATAATCCAATGGGGGAGGTCAAACAGATTAAATAATCACAGTCTTTGTAGGCTAAGTGCTGTAATACCCACCATTTTAATCGCTCAGAGAACTAAAATTTATCCATCTGTTGATGAACATTTAGGTTGCTTCCATATCTTGGCAATTGTAAATAATGCTGTTATGTACATTGGGGTGCATATATCTTTTTGAATTATTGTTTTTGTTTCTTTTGGTTATACACTTTTGATTAGAATTGCTGGATGACAGTTACTTCTATTTTTAGTCTTTTGAGAAGCCTTCATACTGTTTTCCACAGTGGCTGCACCAATTTACATTCCCACCAACAGTTTTTTTTTTTTTTTTGGCGGTACTGCGTGGCTTGTGGGATCTTGGTTCCCTGACCAGGGATCAAACCTGTGCCCGCTGCAGTGGAAAGGCAGAGTCCTAACCACTGGACCACCAGGGAAGTCCCACTTGTGTTCTTTTTGATGGTAGCCGTTCTGACAGGTGTGAGATGATATCTCATTGTGGTTTTGATTGCATTTCCCTGATGATTATTGATGTTGAGCATCTTTTCATGTGCCTGTTCGGTATCTGCATGTCCTCTTTTGGAAGAATGTCTATTCTGGTCTTTTGCCCCCTTTTTTGATCAGGGTTTTGGTTTGTTTGTTTTTATTTTTTGATGTTGAATTGTATGAACTGTTTCTATATTTTGGATATTAACCACTTTTCGATCGTATCATTTGCAAATATTTTCTCCCATTCAGTAGGTTGTCTTTTCATTTTGTCAGTGGTTTCCTTTGATATGCAAAAAGCTTTTAAGTTTAATTAGGTCCCATTTGTTTATTTTTGCTTTTATTTCCTTTGCTTTAGGAGAGAGATCAAAAAAAATTTTTTTTCCGTGATTTATGTCAAAGAGTGTTCTGCCTATGTTTTCCTGTAAATTTTTATAACATCTTGTCTTACATTTACATCTTTAATCCATTTTGAGTTTGTTTTTGTATATGGCATTAGAGAATGTTCTAATTTTATTCTTTTACATGTAGCTGTCCAGTTTTCCGAACACCATTTATTGAAGAGACTGTCTTTTCTCCCTTGTATATTCTTGCCTCCTTTGTCATAGCTTAATTGACCATAGTGTGTGCATGTATTTCTGAGCTCTCTGTTTGGTTCCATTGATCTGTTTGTGTGCAAGTACCATACTGTTTTGAGGACTATAGCTTTGTAGTATAGTCTGAAGTCAGGGAACATGATTCCTCCAGCTCTGTCTTCTTTCTCAATTTTGTCTTGGCCATTTTGGGTCTTTTGTGTTTCCATATAAAATTTTAAGTTATTTGTTAAGATGTGGTATACACACACACACACACACACACACACACACAATGGACTACTACTCAATCATAAAAAGGAAGGAAATTTTGCCATTTGCAACAACAGGGATGGACTTTGAAGGTATTATGCTGAGTGGAATAAGTCAGACAGAGAAAGACAAATACTGCATGATATCACTTTATATGTGAAATCTAAAAACTACAACAAACTAGTGCAGATAGCAAAAAAGAAATAGACTCACAGATATAGAGAACAAATTAGTGTTTACCAGTGGGGAGAGGAAGTGGGAGAGGGACACTATAGGGGTAGGGGATTAAGAGGTACAAACTATTAAGTATAAAATAAGCTACAAGGAGATATTGTACAACACAGGAATATAGCCAATATTCCATAATAACTATGAATGGAATCTAACCTTTAAAAATTGTGAATCACTACATTGTACACCTATAACTTATATAACATTGTATATCAACTAAACTTCAATAAAAAAAGAACCAAAGTTTGATTCTCATTTACCTGAAACTCCAGTGCCAGTAGATGTTTCTAGTCAGAGCCAGGTGATGGATAGTCATTTTTGTAACACTCTTAGTGTGAATAGACTTTATTAGCGGAGGCGAGAGGTGATCCTGAAAGATGTGACTGAAGGACAAGGCTCTTTCCTTCTTAGGGATCTTTCTTCTGTAGGTCCTCAGGGATTCTACCTGCAGATAGGAACACAGAATAAAGGATCATGTATGAGATGTTTTAAGGCCAGGACTGATTGTGGCATGATTTATATTTGGCTGTATTCCCTTGTGAAGAATTCAGTCACATCTCACATCTATCTGAAAGAACATAGCCCGGCTCTGTAACAAGAGGAAAAGGCAAACAGTTTTCTAAACAACTAGCCAGTTTCTGTGACACAAGGTATTGTGATAAGGAAGTACACAGAGCTGTTGGAGCATCTAAAAAATACATTGAAGTGAAACTTGGAGGAAGCACGATGTCAAGGAAGGCTTTCTGCATGAGATGACAACTTCCCTGGGAACTGAAGGAGAAACAAGAGTTGAACGTGTGAAAAAGAGTTGAGAAGAAGGTTATCTGGACAGAAGGAAATAATTCTAAAAACAAACAGGAATAATTAGGATATTCTAAATTCTATTAAGGAATTAAGACAAAGTGCTTTTTTACATGTTTCAGAGTATGAATTTTGAAAAATTAATAATGAGATTATTTTCCATAAATGTAATTCTGATAAGATTTAGAATTCTTCCATGTGAGTTAGTCCCAGGATCAATAGGGAGACAAGGATTTGCTTTATCTTGGCTGCTATGGTTTAAGTGATCCCCTTAAGAACTTTGGCAGCATCCAGCTCCACAAAGGCCAGAGGATGGGAAATTTGAAAGTATTATGTAATTTCAGGAAGCAACAAACTATGACATTCATTAGACTTGATGAAATAGATGTTGTAAGAAGCTATTTTAACCATTTTATGTTAGACATTATAATCCCAATTCAGAATTGTAAGGAATGTTCAATGTCCTTTGCTTTCCATCATGTGGACAAAAGAACATTCCATATTGAGTTGGTATTTCACTCTTTCAGTTAAAGATTGTATGACATAAAATTGATACCAGCTTCTCATTAACCCTCTTGTTTTTTTCCTCTCTGTCTCAATCCCCCCTAAAAAAAAAAAAGAATGGTGAAAATATGATATGTTGAAGACAACTTAGGGTTTGAAATATTTTTTTAAAATAATTTTTATTTCTATTTTTCTAATTAGGTTTTGAGCTTCTTGAGGCCAAGGACTGTGTCTGAAAACACATACAGTGGCTAACACAAGGTAAGTCTACAACACGTCTTAACTCCTTCTCTTCCTAGGGTCCTAGCACCCTGATAAAATGCCTGATATGTAGTTGGCACTCAACAAATATTGGTTAGGATGGATGGATGGGTGGATGAAATATTCAAACATTATATTATATTCACTTGATATTCCTCTTATAAAATATACTAAGACTGAGTTGTTTTTTTTTTCTTTTATAAATAAAATTACAGTACACTCAAAACAGTGGAACAACTAGGAAAAAATCTGTCAGTGACAGATTTATTTTTCAGTTCTGAATTATAGATGGTGTTAGTCATGAGTATGTGAGAAATCTAACAATGGGTTAATGTTTTGATCTGGAGCAGCAGATGCCTATAAGATTTAAATGTTGATTGAATTTAGCTGCTGCTGCCATGAAATTATTAGCCCTTGGCAGTGGTCTCGCCTATATACTTTATTTTGGTTCTTCCGGAGCTACAAAGCTATTTATTGTTAATGAGGGAATAAAGTGAGAAAACAAATTAGCAAATAGATTAACAAAATTTTAACTGTCTAATCTCTGTTAAACAACTGCAGGTTATCAATTTTCACTACGTTCCAACAAAACTTTGCTATTAACACAGCTTTGTTACCTTACATATCCTCTCTCTAATGTAATCATTCATCTATCATAATACTTTTTGATAAAATTCTCTACCAAGTACCTTTTTTCATTGAAGCTTCAGTGTGCGTCTAATCTTAAAATTATAATTCTTTGAAATAAATAATTCCTATGCTTGCTAAGATATTTGATCTGTTGGCTCACCACTTAAAACTATTATCTAGTATAAATATGTTATGACTTATAAAATAAACTTAATGGTTTTTAATTGATGTTTCTAAATGTAAATTTGTTAAATGAAGTTTACAAAGTTTAGAAGTTCCTTAGCATGCTCAAATACTCTTATCTGCTAAAAATGTTGTATTCCCAATTTAAAGGACAGGATGCCACGTCCCATATTTCCTTTTAACTTCATTTTGGGGTTGATACTTCTTATAACTCTAAGGAAAAGCATGTATCTGTATATAGAAAAGGTACACAAAGATCCTTCAGAAACCAAGATGCCATTGAAGTCAAATAAGGTGAGGATTAAACAAACAAATGTGAGATGGAGATGGTAGGACATTTAATTTCAGGCTTTCAGCCTATTTCCCCTTTGGTTCCTCATTGTTTCTATTTTATACATTAAGATTCAGCTCACTTTTACCCTAAAGCTTTCTTGGATACTCCCCGTCAAAATGATGTCTTATTCTTCTTCTGAACTCCCATGTGTCTTTGTTCATGACTCTCTTATGATACTAATAATTCTGCTTTTATGGTTCAGCAATTTGTATAGATCAGTTCCCATCTTCTGAGCATGTTATATTCCAGAGTTAATTTAAAAACCAGTTGTTTGGAAATCCAAGTTACTTATTCTCATAAAACTAATAATAGAAGTGATGTTCCTATTTCCTTTTAAGTTCTACTGCTGTCTGATCTAGTGCCGACCGAAGTATTTCAAATATACCTCCATTTATGACATTGTTTCTTCAGGACAAATCAATTCTATTATAAGGTGAAGCCCAGTACACTTTCTTTAGGGCATTATATTTGATCAGTATTTACCAAATTGTCTTCCCCTTTATTTATCTAAGACCACCAGCTCACTCACAGTGTTGTTTCAGGGCACTGTGTTAGAAATTCTTATTTCCCTTTCTAGTCTGTGAATGTTATATAATCAGCCTTGATTGCAGGCATCTAAATCCAATACTTTGCAAAATATTTAACTTCTTAATCTTGCCAAAGAAAGGACAGCTTTCTTATTTAATGTATCTCTTATCCCTTAAATATATTTAACCTTTGTTTTTGCTATGCATATTATGTGCAAAGCAATTTGCACACCTATTTCATTTACTTTTCACATTATACTTCTGAGGTTAGTACTCTAATTATCTCCCCGTTAGGATGAAGGACCTGAGAATTGGAGAAACTAAATATCTTACCCAATGTCATACAAGTGGTAGTAGTATCAGAATTCTAACCCAGTAGAACTCCAGAGACAACAAGGCCACTATGTTTTGACATGGTCCTTGATTGCTCTGAGTTGAGAGAACTAAAACCATCTTACTAGATGGCAAAAGCACGAGGCTTCCACTCTCCTGCCAGTTCCTCCTCAAGTGCCTGGGTTGTAAACTTTTTGAAAGGAGCGTCTGTGTCTTTTTACTCATGTTTATACTCCTCACAGTGGCTGAAAGACTGCCTTGACATCATGGATACTTAATAAGTGATTGATTGAGAACATTATGAGATATATAAAATACTGTTAATGATAAATACACTATTCTGTAATTAAAGGTTTAAAACACTTTGCCTTAGGGCCATTGACCAAGTTTAGTCAATTTGGTTAAATGAGCTTTCTTCTTCATGTAATTGTGTCACTTTTCATAGTTGGATCAAGCTAATGCTAGCAAGAAACTGTTAAAATGTCTGAATTTGGAAATGCACAGATATGTGGGGTGAACCTGATATTACTGTGGGTTCTATATCCAAATGTTGTGCTAATTTTGGCAAGTGCAATTTAGTTTCTTGTTAATGATAACATTTGAATATTTGCCGTGCCGTATCATGTTTTAATATAAGGACCAATGCCAATGCCTATAAATATTTTCATATAACTAATAGTAACCTTCTGCAATTTTAGTCAATTCTTGGAATTGCATCAATTAAGAAAGTCAGAAATACTATGGTTTTTTTAGGTGATTTTAAGAGTTGTTTATAAAGTTCTGACTAGCACTATTTTAGAGAAATAAAGCAGATCTGCTAACTAAGGCATCCCATTAAGTGAGCCTGATTTCAGTTATTCTGAGTGAAGAAGTAATTAACATTATACACAGCAGGGACATATTCAGGTCTCTATTATAGTTTTTTGATTACAGTATTAACTTGACAGTCTCAGATAGAGAACAAGTTAATCTAATTAAGGGAAGGTTAATTGTGTATGCAGACTGTATGGCCAGAAGAAGAAAGCTCAGCAGGATGTTTTCTGGGCATTTCTGCTTGAGAGAGTTACTTTTTTTATTCAGTGGTAATAACCGAAATGTTCATATTATACACATAGCATTAAAAAGAAAGTCTTATTCCAAGGATTTACTAGCAGGACAATTTAGGAACTATGATATGTATAACCTAATGGTGTGTATGGGGGTTGACTAAATGCTTTCCAGCTCTAACTGCTTTCCAACTCCATAATTGTAGTGATTCTGCACCATGAATAGACTTAGAGTTTAATTCAATGTCTACATTTGTATGGTTAGAGAACATCAGAACTAAAATATACTTTAAAGACTCCAGGCCATGCTTTGTACATGATAAATTTAGACCCAGAGAAGAAAAACGGGCTGCCCAAGATCAAAAAGGTATTTGGTAGAATATCTGTGACTCAGGTTTGTTTTTGTTTTGTTTTGTTTTTTTTAACTATGCATTGAAAACCATATTATCTTTTGAATTAAAAAGAAAAAAAGAAAAAAAAAAAGGAAAGAAAAATTGAGACAAAGACGAGGGAAGTTCACATAATTCAGTCTCCTACTCCATAGGAAACTTCCCCATGACACACAGTCAGCCAGTCAGTGATTAAAACTATACATAAACCTCATTTTCATTACTGGGTAGCTCCAACTGCAAGAAAAGTCTTCTTCATATTGATGCAAAAATATACCTGTCTTTATTTCTTACTTTAGTCTTCTGTTTTCTGTGTAAAATATCCATACCTACTGCATCCATTCCTTTTACGACGTGAGTTTCAGATATTTCATCCTGTGATACCTTCTCCTAGCATATCAATAAAATGTTTCAGGTTGATGCCTAGAATTAAACACAATGTGACACACGTTACCTGGGTGCTACCATAAGTACGTGGAAACACTATTATCTCTTGATCTGACCATTGTGCTTTTGGCTTTTTAAATTAACTCTGCCTTTTGCATGATTTCAGTTGCCCTTATGAAACAACTAAAGCCTAATGCTGTTTTTCACATGGACTACTATAAATAAGGGGTTCACACCTGTTTTTAAATCGGATTATTTTTATCATGTTTCAGTCAAGATTGACAGGATTAAACATATTTGCTATCATCATCACCATAAACATCAAAAACATTACTAGTTTGGGTTATTTGAGTTGCTCAAGAAAGTGATGATGATTCAAAAAAAAGATTTTAAGTCTAAATTTAGTTCATAATGACTAAAAATAAAACAAGTAGTATAAAATAAATTGTAAGATAGTTATACAGATTATAGCATATTTCTCCCTAAAAATGCTATATATTAATCAATATAAAGTATAAATCTTCTAGTTTTGGTCATATTCATCAATTCTCTTCTAGAAATAGAAGAGAAATATTTAGAAATATCTAGAAAAATCTAGAAATAGAAGCTGAAAATGGTTAGGTCCCTTCAATTTTGCTGTGAACTTTAAGTTGCTCTTAGAAGATAAAGTCTTGGGCTTCCCTGGTGGTGCAGTGGTTGAGAGTCCACCTGCCGATGCAGGGGACACAGGTTCGTGCCCCGGTCCAGAAAGATCCCACATGCCGCGGAGCGCCTGGGCCCATCAGCCATGGCTGCTGAGCCTGTGCGTACCACAAAAAAAAAAAAAAAAAGAAGATAGTCTTAATTTTAAAAAAAAAAAAAATCCTGCCTTACAATTTTTTTCTCCAAATGAGGGTAGTCTTTAGGAGAATATATATACTTAAATCAAGACAAGAAGGAAAAAATTCCCTAAGTAAAGAAGGTTAGGAGAAAATGAATGGTATTTAACAGCTGAGTAGAGCTGTAAATAGAGGTTGACTTGTAACTCCCAGTGAACATAATGGTCAAATCGTCCAACATTATATTTATGCAAATTTAGATGTCCCTCTCTAGAAATAAATGACTGAATAAATAAACTGAATAATTTTAATCAAATTCAATTACAGGTGTTCAAGTGTAGAACTAGAACACTCACAGTAGTGCACTGAGAAACTTCTGAGGTGTCAAATCCCTGTGTTCACATTTAACTGTCTCATTTTCTTCCACTACTTTCCTATTTATAGGCTGTAGAAAGATGGGTAATGAAATATCAGGGTAGCATTTTGAGGTTGTCTGAAATACTAAATTTTGGTGCCTGATAGCTGACATCTGCTGTCCAAAGGAATGGGCTTGGAGACTCAGTTATAAAGGATTACCCAGAAGTTAAGTTCAAGAATGATGTATAAAAGGCTGTGAGGTTGTTTTGTTTGTTTGTTTTGTGGGGTTTTTTTTGAGATCTCCAGGATCTGGGAACTAAACTATACCCATTGCATTTGGCTCTGTATTTCTAAAGTATGCAAGTTTGTGCTAGTACCTGACCTATTTCTCAAACATTCAACGGGATGAAGACAGGAGTGCCTAGAATGGACTACGTTGAACAGGGGGATAGTTGCCTGGGTCAGGGGCAATGTATAGGAAGGGAAGTAACAAAACAGGGTCATATAAGGAGGGGAGTGTTCTGTAAAATGGGCAGTAAGTATCGTTTTGAGTCCTAAGTTTATAAGAATTGTTAAGACACTCTTTTGTACATTTGATAAACATGCCTTGTATGATCTTATATAATTTATTAAAAAATATTTTAGGGGTTAATTGTTTTGGTGGTGGATGGCCTAAAGATACTTTTTATAAAAATCTCATTTTTTAAAAAAAAAACTTGAGCACATGAAGGGGTTCCAAACTTTTAAAAAAAAAAAAAAAAGACTTTTGAATCTGATCCCAGATTTTCCTATGCAGAATCATATTTTTTAAATCATATTTTAAAAGATCAGAAATCGCCTGTAGTTATAGAATGGAATTATGAAATTTCCTATGTAATATCTTTGGTTTGAGACAGCGGTCTACAGTTTACTTGAGATTTTCATATTACTGCAATTTAAAACCATAGAAATGTCAAAAAAAGATTGTCTATATAATGTTTTCTCCTCGAGCACAGGATTGTGCTCCTAAAAATCCTTGAGACAGATAAATTTTTATACATTAGACCTATAAAATTTACAAGGTTATATTTGTACCAATCTAAGTTTGTATACATAATTTTATCTTCATTGAAAGTAGGTAGGCATGGGACTTCCCCAGTGGCGCAGTGGTTAAGAATCTGCCAGGGGACACGGGTTTGAGCCCTGGTCCGGGAAGATGCCACATGCCACGGAGCAACTAAGCCCATGTGTCACAACTACTGAGCCTGTGCTCTAGAGCTCGCGAGCCACAACTACTGAAGCCCACGTGCCTAGAGCCTGTGCACCACAGCAAGAGAAACCACCACAAAGAGAAGCCCGTGCACCACAACGAAGAGTAGCCCCCACTCCCCGCAACTAGAGAAAGCCCGCACACAGCAACAAAGACCCAACACAGCCAAAAGTAAATCAATAAAATTTATTTTTAAAAAAGTAGGTAGGCGTAATAAATAAAAACAGTTGTAACAATTTATCTTACATGAGTAATTGTGGGTATGCACAAAGTCATTTCTTCTTTCTTCTATTCACTGAATATTTATTAACCAGTCAGTGCCCTAGATGATTGAAATACAAAGATGAAAAGAAAAAGTGAAACCTGCCCTCAAGCAGTTTACGACTTACTGCAGAGACATGAAAGAAATAAGTGTAACAATGTTTTATAGTACCTTTTAAGGTAGAAACATGCATAGGCGAAAATTGGGGCATACAGCTAGAGTACCTTACAGTAGACCAGGTGCTCCAGATGCTGGTGATACAGTGTTGAACAAAAATATTTTATGTTAGAGTAGGGGAGGTAGATGGTAAAGAGAAATAATTGAGGTATAGAGTATATTAGATAGTGAAGAGCAGGGGTGAGGTTTAAAATATTTAACAACCAGCATAAATGAGTACCTACTCATCAAATAGACATGAGGCCTCTCAGAAGGGAAGTTTACTCTACCTGCTGAATATCAGACTCAGAATCAGCACTAGGAAAACAAAAGCAGGGAAGGAAAATTAAAGTATCAGGTTAGGAGAATATTGAAATTTTAGAAATTTTGGACTGAGAGATGATTTCTGAGTAAAACTCTCAAGAAAGTAGAAGAGTTAGTCATGTAGATACTGGCGGAAGATCATTCTAGACAGGGGAAATAGGAGGTATAACGGCTACACCTGCTATACCTGCTTGCTGGGGGGAAGCTTACTTGAACTGAGCAACAGCAAGAAGGCCAGCATAGCTGAAGTGATAAGAAAGGAAGACCCTCATATCTCCTAGTAAGAACTTTGACTTTTGTTCTCTATGAGATGATATCTCACTGAAGGTTTTGAACAGAAAAATGACATGTTTAGTCTTATATTTTAAGATGATCTTTCTGGCTTCTGGGTTGAGAACTAACTAATTGAAATGGGGAAGTGGCGAGTATACTAGCACAGAGGCTCTTGCAATAATGCAGGCAAGAGTTGGACCAAGTTAGGCTTTGGGAGTGGGAGGAATGGTTGAATTCTAGATAGGCATTGCTTTGAAAGTAGAGCTACTTGGATTTGCCAGCAAACCAGATGTGGGGTATGGAAAAGAAAGGTCAGGAATGATACTATCTGGAAAAAAAACAAGTAGTTGTCTGTATGAAACTCTTTGCTAGAGCCTAGGGGACACAAATGGGGGATAAGACAGACATTATCTAAGATGGATAGTCAATTAAATAAACAGTTACAGGAGAGTTCCCAAATATGGGAAGTACTGGAGATCATGTTAAGGTTGCTTAATCTAGTCCAGATAGGTGAGGAACCACTTATTCAGGAAGTAACATGATGTCTGACTCTAAGGGTGAATCAAATTTATTCAGGTGAGGAAAGGACATGGGGGAGAGGGAAAAGTAGCTACATTTATGTGCTTTGGATCACAAGCACTTGAAATTTGATAATATTTTATTAATGACTATTGCTATGTTTCTTTAAGGAAACTATTTATTGCTTTGGAGAGGAAGTTATTTCAAAGGCTATATTCTAATGCATTCTTTCTTTCAAAAAATATCTGTGGACTACCCATTTTGTGCTAGGGTTTCTGTGCTGGGTGCTAAGAAGTATACCAGGATGAATTATATTTGAATCCTGCCCACAAGGGGCTAAGGATATAGTTTTATACTTAAGTTAACACCTAAATACTTAAGTTTACTAAGATATGCATTTATTGTTTCAAGTTGCTAATACACTAGATTTATAATATCATACATGGTATGAGTTCACCCTAAAAGCATGCTGTTTGTTTTTATCCCCCCTGAAAAGTATCCTTAGCACCTATCAAATGGTGTAACCTATAATAATATTTGTTAAGTAATGAATATATGACTTTCCCAGCTCTAGCCTTATTTTTGCCACAGATCATTGAGACAGCCATGAAAAGTTAATATACTTTTATATTTTATGCATATTTATTCTATGAACTTTCATTATAGGATCTATGCCAAGAGGCTCTTACATCATTGCTTCTATTAAGGATTTTTTCATATATGTATAATCATTAATAATCTTGAATTTAGTACCACTTATAGAAGATGAATTTCTCCTCATTGACACATTTACTTGCAGTCTCTCTCCCCTTTCTTATAGCAAATACTTCCACAAAATTCTAATCTTCATCAGCATATTTGACTTTGTGATACATGCTTTCCATATATTCACAATTGTTTCTCTACTTATAAATTTCCATTTACCAGTCTTGTCTAAACATTGATTTTAAAGCTTTACAATTTAGGACCCCTGGAATCATTTTCCTTTCTTTTCAGGATCACTCCCTTTACTTGAGGAAGAAATGTTCTTCTTTCTTTCTTTTTTTTTTTTTTTTCTTTTTACTTTATCTTTTTAACATCTTTATTGGAGTATAATTGCTTTACAATGGTGTGTTTCTGCTGTATAACAAAGTGAATCAGCTATACATATACATATATCCCCATATCTCCTCCCTCTTGCGTCTCCCTCCCACCCTCCCTATCCCACCCCTCTAGGTGGTCACAAAGCACCGAGCTGATCTCCCTGTGCTATGCAGCTGCTTCCCACTAGCTATCTATTTTACACTTGGTAGTGTATATATGTCCATGAAGGTTCTTCTTTCTAATTCTCTGTGAAATCAAGTATAATTGTGTTCATATTGAAAAGAAAGACCAATAATGATTATAAATACATTTTAATGTGAATATAATTTTATAATCAGAGTTACTCCATTCCATACCAATTTTCCCTTCAGATTTTGTAGGGAAAGGGAATTGATCTGGCAGCAAACAAACACAAAGCTATGGATCTGTGAAAGTTATTAACTTCTCAGTGCCCCATTTAGCTTTTCCCTTTCCACAAGAATCAATGACAAATACACCCATCCATTTTATGTTTCTCATTAAAGCAGAAAGTTAACACAAAATGAGTGCCTCATGTATTGTCTTTCAACTTGGTAATGTTTATATTATTCTAAGAACATGGCACCACTGCCCTGGTGGTGCCACAATGTGGCAGGTACTTTTTAAGCTTTCCTGGATAGCTGTACCTATGATGTAGCCAAGCCCATAATCCACTTTAAGTTGTACTTGGTTTGAAAGTACCACAATCACCACACTTCTCCTGAACGGACTTAATTCCGCAGGTGCAAATGCTGGCTCGTTATCATTCTTGACCATCTTTCTACCCTCTTACTCTCATCCCCCAGTCAGTTGTTTCAAGACTGTTTGGGAAGTCTGAGGTTGAGAAATGATGAATTTTTGACTTACTCTCTTCCTGCTTGTTTCTCTAGGTTGGAGAAAGACCATCAATAAGTACATATTTTTTATATTTAGTACATTACTTTTTTGTCCAATTGCCTTTCCAAAGCTTTTGGTTTTCTGAGCATCCACTTAACCACAGCAGTGAAACAGTGAAATTCCTTGTTGCCTTCCATTGAAAATAAGGTTTGGGCGCTAAGCCAAGCTGCCTGAGCCAGCACTCATATAATTCAAAACTGGAAGAAGACAATCAATTAATCAATACTATAATTTGGAACTGACCATGGTAGTAACACTCACAGCTATTAGACTCAACTGACTGACACCATTTAGAATTAATGAGGTAGCAAGAGCAGGCAAACCAAAGATTCATTTAAAGACTTTTCCCCTTAAATCAAACCGCCCACTCTATTTTGTTATTTTTTCTTATTTATTGATGCCACAGTGAAGTCTAATGTAAGTAAGAATTTGAAGGACAAAGAATCTTATCCATTACAGTGATGTTGAACAAGAACATTAATGAACATTTTAGGTATGGATTTCAGGAACATAATTCAGTTCAATGTTAGACTCTTCTGAACAATCTAAAAACATGACTTAAAATTAGTTTTCTGATGTTATTTGGGCATTCCTTGATCCAATCTTGTATAACTAAAGATTGGCATATTTATTATTTGGATAAATAAATAACCATCTTTTAAACTGCAAAACTTTAAAATAATTTCCAGAAAACCTTTATGGTTCACTCTGTTTTAATCCCACAGTACAATAAATAAGTAAATATATAAAAACACACAGGATCCGTGGTGTGTGCAAAATAACAACAGATAACAACTCCTCCCAGTACTTTCTGGCAGAGCCATCAAATCTTGCAGCTCCTGTTGACAAGACAAGGGTTTCCCTAAAGCCACTGACTGAATATTTATAATGATATGTTATTAAACTAACCAGGAAGTTTGAGCCTTTGTTGTTGTGAGCCTTTGTTGTTGTTTCAGTTTTCTTTGAATCAGGCATACCTAGGCTCTGAGCCCACAGAGTAAAAGTAACTTTTTACAATGTCTCTAAATGTGGACTCTCAAAAGCTAGCCCCTGGGAGTTTAAGTGTGGTAATTTTTGTTTTTCAATTCAAAAGCAAAATACAAAAGAATCTCCATTAAATCTGGCAGAAAACAGGAAGGAGGAGAGACATAGTTGTACATTTTATAACACCATATATCTGAGGGATATGATTTGACTGGCAACATAACAAAATCCATATAGACAGATGCTCCACCTTTTAAATAAAATTATAATTGACATATATTAATTTCAGGCATACAACATAATGAGTCGATATTGGTATGTATTGCAAAATTATCACCACAGTAAGTCTAGTTCATTTTTTTAATTGGAAAATGCAGTATAGAATTATCCGACTTCAAGCTCCAAACTGAAGAAAAGTACGTGGAATATAGTCCTGGCATTTATATTTTCTTTCCAAATACTTGCCATATATTAATAACCAAAAGGTCACTGAAAAAATTTTAAAAGGCCTCTTAGTATAGAGTCAGAGAGCATATGGCCTAGAGTTGCTTAAAAGTTAAGATAGAATATTTTTTTTTAATTTTAATTTTATTTTTTTATACAGCAGGTTCTGATTAGTCATCCATTTTATACACATCAGTGTATACATGTCAATCCCAATCTCCCAATTCATCACACCACCATCCCCACCCCCGCCACTTTCCCCGCTTGGTGTCCATACGTTTGTTCTCTACAACTGTGTCTCAATTTCTGCCCTGCAAACCAGTTCATCTGTACCATTTTTCTAGGTTCCACATATATGCGTTAATATACGATTATTTGTTTTTCTCTTTCTGACTTACTTCACTCTGTATGACAGTCTCTAGATTCATCCACGTCTCTACAAATGACCCAGTTTCTTTCCTTTTTATGGCTGAGTAATGTTCCATTGTATATATGTACCACCTCTTCTTTATCCATTCCTCTGTCGATGGGCATTTAGGTTGTTTCCATGACCTGGCTATTGTAAATAGTGCTGCAATGAACATTGGGGTGCATGTGTCTTTTTGAATTACGGTTTTCTTTGGGTATATGCTCAGTAGTGGGATTGCTGAGTCATATGATAATTTTATTTTTAGTTTTTTAAGGAACCTTGCATACTGTTCTCCACAGTGGCTGTATCAATTTACATTCCCACCAACAGTGCAAGAGGGTTCCCTTTTCTCCACACCCTCTCCAGCATTTGTTGTTTGTGGATTTTCTGATGATGCCCATTCTAAATGGTGTGAGGTGATACCTCGTTGTAGTTTTGATTTGCGTTTCTCTAATAATTAGTGATGTTGAGCAGCTTTTCATGTGCTTCTTGGCCATCTATATGCCTTCTTTGGAGAAATGTCTATTTAGGTCTTCTGCCCATTTTTGGATTAGATTGTTTTTTTTTTTTTTTAATATTGAGCTGCATGAGCTATTTATATATTTTGGAATTAATCCTTTGTCTATTGATTTGTTTGCAAATATTTTCTTCTATTCTGAGGATTGCCTTTTCATCTTGTTTATGGTTTCCTTGGCAGTGCAAAAGCTTTGAAGTTTCATTAGGTCCCATTTGTGTATTTTTGTTTTTATTTCCATTACTCTAGGAGGTGGATCAAAAAAGAACTTTCTGTGATTTATATCAAAGAGTGTTCTTCCTATGTTTTCCTCTAAGAGTTTTATAGTGTCTGGTCTTACCATTAGGTCTCTAATCCACTGTGAGTTTATGTTTGTGTATGCTGTTAGGGGGTGTTCTAATTTCATTCTTTTACATATAGCTGTCCAGTTCTCCAAGCACCACTTCTTGAAGAGACTGTCTTTTCTTCATTGTATATCTTCGCCTCCTTTGTCATAGATTAGTTGACCATAGGTGCGTGGGTTTATCTCTGGGCTTTCTATCCTGTTCCATTGATCTATATTTCTGTTTTTGTGCCAGTACCATATTGTCTTGATTACTGTAGCTTTGTAGTATAGTCTGAAGTCAGGGAATCTGATTCGTCCAGCTCCGTTTTTTTCCCTCAAGACTGCTTTTGCTATTCGGGGTCTTTTGCATCTCCATACAAATTTTAAGATTTTTTGTTCTAGTTCTATAAAAAATGCCATTGGTAATTTGATAGGGATTGCATTGAATCTGTAGATTGCTTTGGGTAGTATAGTCATTTTCACAATATTGATTCTTCCAATCCAAGAACATGGTATATCTCTCCATCTGTTGGTATCATCTTTAATTTCTTTCATCAGTATCTTATAGTTTTCTGCATACAGGTCTTTTGTCTCCCTAGGTAGGTTTATTCCTAGGTATTTTATTCTTTTTGTTGCACTGGTAAATGGGAGTATTTCCTTAATTTCTCTTTCAGATTTTTCATCATTAGTATATAGGGATGCAAGAGATTTCTGTGCATTGATTTTGTATCTTGCAATTTTACCAAATTCATTGGTTAGCAGTAGTAGTTTTCTGGTGGCATCTTTAGGATTCTCTAAGTATAATATCATGTCATCTGCAGACAGTCACAGTTTTACTTCTTCTTTTCCAATTTGTATTCATTTTATTTCTTTTTCTTTTCTGATTGCCGTGGCTAGGACTTCCAAAAGTATTTTGAATAATAGTGGTGAGAGTGGACATCCTTGTCTTGTTCCTGATCTTAGAGGAATTGCTTTCAGTTTTTCACCATTGAGAATGATGTTTGCTGTGGGTTTGTCGTATATGGTCTTCATTATGTTGAGGTAGGTTCCCTCTATGCCCACTTTTTGGAGAGTTTTTATCAATAATGGGTGTTGAATTTTGTCAAAAGCTTTTTCTTCATCTATTGAGATGATCATATGGTTTTTATTCTTCAGTATGTTAATATGGTGTATCACATTGATTGATTTGTGTATATTGAAGAATCCTTGCATCACTGGGATAAATCCCACTTGATCATGGTGTATTATCCTTTTAATGTGTTGGTGGATTCTATTTGCTAGTATTTTGTTGGGGATCTTGGCATCTATATTCATCAGTGATATTGGTCTGTAATTATTCTCTTTTTTTTGTAGTATCTTTGTCTGGTTTTGATATCAGGGTGATGATGGCCTCATAGAATGAGTTTGGGAGTGTTCCTTCCTCTGCAATTTTTTGGAAGACTTTGAGAAGGATGGGTGTTAGCTCTTCTCTAAATGTTTGATAGAATACACCTGTGAAGGCCTTCAGGTCCTGGACTTTTGTTTGTTGGAACATTTTTAATCACGGTTTCAATTTCATTACTTGTGATTGGTCCGTTCATATTTTCTGTTTCTTCATGGTTCAGTCTTGGAAGGTTATTCCTTTCTAAGAATTTGTCCATTTCTTCCAGGTTGTGCATTTTATTGGCTTGGAGTTGCTTGTAGTAGTCTCTTAGGATGCTTTGTATTTCTGCACTGTCGTAACTTCTCCTTTTTCATTTCTAATTTTATTGATTTGAGTCCTCTCCCTCTTTTTCTTGATGAGTCTGGCTAATGGTTTATCAATTTTATTTATCTTCTCAAAGAACCACCTTTTAGTTGTATTGATCTTTGCTATTGTTTCCTTTGTTTCTATTTCATTTACTTCCGCTCTGACCTTCATGATTTCTTTCCTTCTACTAACTTTGGATTTTGTTTGTTCTTCTTTCTCTAGTTCCTTTAAGTGTAAGGTTAGGTTGTTTATTTGAGATTTTTCTTGTTTCTTGAGGTAGGCTTGTATTGCTATAAACTTCCCTGTTAGAACTGCTTTTGCTGCGTCCCATAGGTTTTGAATCGTTGTGTTTTCATTGCCATTTGTCTATAGGTATTTTTTTATTTCCTCTTTAATTCCTCAGTGATCTCTTGGTTATTTAGTAGCATTTTTTAGCCGCTTTATGTTTGTGTTTTTTTATGTTTTTTCCCCCTGTAACTGATTTCTTATCTCACAGCATTGTGGTCAGAAAAGATGCCTGATATGATTTCAGTTTTCTTAAATTTACTGAGGCTTGATTTGTGACCCAGGATGTCATCTATCCTGGAGAATATTGCATGTGCACTTGGGAAGAAAGTGTAATCTGCTGTTTTTGGATGGAATGCCCTATAAATGTCAATTAAATCTATTCTATCGTGTCATTTAAAGCTTATGTTTCCTTATTAATTTTCTGTTTGTATGATCTGTCTATTGGTGTAAGTGAGGTGTTAAATTCCCCCACTATTATTGTGTTACTGTCACTTTCCTCTTTTATAGCTGTTAGTAGTTTCCTTATGTATTGAGGTGCTCCTATGTTGGGTGCATATATATTCAAAATTGTTATATCTTCTTCTTGAATTGATCCTTTGATCATTATTATGTAGTGTCCTTCCTTGTCTCTTGTAACATTCTTCATTTTAAAGTCTATTTTATCTGATATGAGTATTGCTACTCCAGCTTTCTTTTGATTTCCATTGCATGGGATATGTTTTCCCATCCCCTCACTTTCAGTCTGCATGTGTCCCTAGGTCTGAAATGTGTCTCTTGTAGATAGCATATATATGGGTCTTGTTTTTGTATCCATTCAGCAAGCCTGTGTCTTTTGCCTGGAGCATTTAATCCATTCATGTTTAAGGTAATTATCAATATGTATCTTCCTATGACCACTTTCTTAATTGTTTTGGGTTTGTTTTTGTAGGTCCTTTTCTTCTCTTGTGTTTCCTTTAGCATTTGTTGTAGAGCTGGTTTGGTGTTGCTGAATTCTCTTAGCTTTTGGTTGTCTGTAAAACTTTTGATTTCTCCATCAAATCTGAATAGATCCTTGCCAGGTAGAGTAATCTTGGTTGTACGTTCTTCCCTTTCATAACTTTAGGTATATCATTCCATTCCCTTCTGGCTTGTAGAGTTTCTGCTGAGAAATCAGTTGTTAACCTTATGGGAGTTCCCTTGTATGTTATTTGTCATTTTTCCTTTGCTGCTTTCAATAATTTTTCTTTGTCTTTAATTTTTGCTAATTTGATTACTATGTGTCTTGACGTGTTTCTCCTTGGGTTTATCCTGTGTGGGACTCTCTGCGCTTCTTGGACTTGGGTGGCTATTTCCTTTCCAGTGTTAGGGAAGTTTTCGACTAAAATCTCTTCAAATATTTTCTGTCATCCTTTCTCTCTCTCTTCTCCTTCTGGGACCCCTGTAATGCGAATGTTGTTGCATTTAATGTTGTCCAGAGGTCTCTTAGGCTGTCTTCATTTCTTTTCATTCTTTTTTCTTTATTCTGTTCTGCAGCAGTGAATTCCACCATTCTGTCTTCCAGGTCACTTATCTGTTCTTCTGTCTCAGTTATTCTGCTATTCATTCCTTCTAGTGTAGTTTTCATTTCAGTTATTGTATTGTTCATCTCTGTTTGTTTGTTCTTTAATTCTTCTAGATCTTTGTTAAACATTTCTTGCATCCTCTCGATCTTTGCCTGCTTTCTTTTTCTGAGGTCCTGGATCATCTTCACTGTCATTATTCTGAATTCTTTTTCTGGAAGGTTGCCTATCTCCACTTCATTTAGATGTTTTTCTGGGGTTTTATCTTGTTCCTTCATCTGGTACATAGCCCTCTGCCTTTCCATCTTGTCTATCTTTCTGTGAATGTGGTTTTTGTTCCACAGGCTGTAGGATTGTAGTTCTTCTTGCTTCTGCTGTCTGCCCTCTCTAGAATTCTTTTTAATGTGACCTGTTAATATATTATCTGTGGTATATTTTTTAATCCTATAAAATGAAATAAATTTTTAGAAATATTGAAAGTTTTGGATTGAGAACAATTAAAGAAAAAAGAGGGGTCTAAGATTTGCTAAGAGAATAGTGTATTAGGCAAAATGGGAGCATTCAGTTAGGTCAATGTAATATTATCCATATTGGTTTCCACTTACATGAATTTATATATATATATGTGTATGTATATATATATATGCACATACACACACACACACACACACACATATATATGTAGTGTATAACATCCAGCCATTGTTTCTATAATAGAAGCATATATTCTAAATAAATGACATTTTATGAAATGGAGCACATGTCCAATTTAATATATCATTTTTTATTATGGAGAGACACAGGAAAGCATTAATTTTCCTTCTGTTTGCCTACACAAGATCAATAAAGAACTAAAAAATAAATAAAATTTTAATTTAAAAATGTGATACTTAATACTTTCAATAGGTAAGTGATTTTGCATCTTATTCAACTTTATAGTAAATGCATTGCTGTCTTCCTCTCACAAAGTAAAGCATAAAATTAAAAATGAACTATTGTATTTTCTTGGTCTTTTTCTGTTAAGAGAAAAATAAACTAATGCCTCTAAAGCTTATCAAGTTGAAAAACATATATGGAGGTATCTCATAAAAACAAAATAATGAAATATTCATGTCACTGTAAAAAGAACAGCTTTTTTTTTTTAAAGTTTCTTGTTTACTTATTCATTTATTTATATTCAACTTCATTTTCAGAAAAAAAATGCTTTGAGCCAACTTGAAAAAAAATTTGTATAATAAAATGGGATATTTTATTTTATTTTTATGCCATTTTATGTCCAAAAGAACTTAAGGTAGCCTTTGAAGATTCATGCAATACAGCAAAATAAAATAAATTTTAAATTGCTAAAAATGTAAAGAAAAAATCATAAAGAAACTAAGGTAAAATATGGGAGATAACAAATAATGGATAGGGCTTCCCTGGTGGCGCAGTGGTTGAGAGTCCGACTGCCAATGCAGGGGACACGGGTTCGTGCCCTGGTCCAGGAAGATCCTACATGCCGCGGAGCAGCTAGGCCCGTGAGCCATGGCCGCTGAGCCTGCGCGTCTGGAGCCTGTGCTCCGCAACGGGAGAGGCCACAACAGTGAGAGGCCCGCGTACCGCAAAAAAATAAAAAAAATAAAAAAATAATAATAATAATGGATAATGTTAAAAAGTGACTCTTGTTCATTTGATAAATAATCGGGGCAATGTAGTATGCAGCAGTACTTTTTAGAGGGTATTCTATAAAAGTAAATGCCAATCTAAGCTTTCTAGAACAAGCCTTAGTCACCTCTTTTGTATTTAAAGAGCCACATCGTAAGTAAATATTTTAAGACTTTGTAGGCCATACAGACTCTGCAGCAACTCATCAACTCTGCCATTTTATATGCAAATGGTCATGTAAAAAATGAATAGACAGGACTGTGTAACAATAAAACTGTTTACAAAAACAAGTAGTAGGCCAGAGTTAGCCCATGGACTGTGGTTTTCCCAGTCTTCTTCTAGAGACTAAAGCTAAGGTAGAGTCAGTTAGCTGAGTTTAAGATAAAAGTCTTCTCCAAGGAAGGGTAGCTTTCCTTAACCCCAAAATGTGAGATGAAACTCAGTAAGGGACGTTTGACCGTGAGAATTGTCTGTTACATCACTACAGTAATTAAAATAGCATGTTCCATGCAGCATCTGGTTACAACCCAAGAACATCTGTGAAGTTAGTATAAAATTCAATTTTTGGTCTTTTGCAGACAAAAATAATGGACTGTTCTCTTTATTTTTCAATTGGATATTGTAATGACAGCATCTTATGATTTGGGATCTTTATTCTTCTTAAGTTTACTTCACTTTGCTTCTTTTGTTTGTCATTGTTATCAAGTGGAAAGATAACTCCCCCTACATGGCATGGGAAGCAATATACCGTCTTGCATTGAATTTAAAAAGCTGAGAACCACATCAGTGTTAAAACATGGGTGAGCATTACTATGGTGTTAGTGAAGGAAATAGGAAAGAAGTTACAACCTGATAGGGAAGATGGGCATTTAAATTTTTTAAAAGTGTGACAGATACCACATGACCCAGCAATCCCACTACTGGGCATATACTCTGAAAAAACCATAATTCAAAAAGAGACATGTACCACAATGTTCATTGCAGCACTATTTACAATAGCCAAGACATGGAAGCAACCTAAGTGTCCATCAACAGATGAATGGATAAAGAAGATGTGGCACATATATACAATGGAATATTACTCAGCTGTAAAAGGAAATGAAATTGAGTTATTTGTAATGCGGTAGATGGAACTAGGGTCTGTCATACAGAGTGAAGTAAGTCAGAAAGAAAAAAACAAATACCTTATGCTAACGCATATATATGGAATGTAAAAAAAAAAAAAATGGTACTGATGAACTTAGTTGCAGGGCAGGAATAAAGATGTAGACACAGAGAATGGACCTGAGGACACAGGGTGGGAAGGGGAAGCTGGGGCGAAGTGAGAGTGGCATCAACGTATATACACTACCAAATGTAAAATAGATAGCTAGTGGGAAGCAGCCGCATAGCACAGGGAGATCGGCTCGGTGCTTTGCGATGACCTAGAGGGGTGGGATAGGGAGGATGGGAGGGAGGCTCAAAAGGGAGACGATATGGGACATATGTATGCATATGGCTGACTCACTTTGGTGTACAACAGAAACTAACACAGTATTGTGAAGAAATTATACTCCAATAAAGATCTATTAAAAAAAATTGTGACCAATGTTGTGATATGAGGAGACACGAGTTCTGGATTTGGACTCCCTTGTTTTGAATTTCTGGTCCACTATTTATCAACAATGTGATCTTTAGCATATTCCTTAACCTCTGTGAGTCTTGGTTTCTTCATCTTTAGAATGAGGATGACATTAATGCCTTTCTCACTGAGTTGAAAGTGTTGTCTAAGACAGTGGTCCCCAACCTTTTTGGCACCAGGGACCAGTTTTGTGGAAGACAATTTTTCCATGGACGGGGGTGGGAGGGGGGGATGGTTCAGGAGGTAATGCGAGCAGTGGGGAGCGATGGGGAGCGGCAGATGAAGCTTCGCTTGCTCGCCCGCCACTCACCTCCTGCTGTGTGGCCCGGTTCCTAACGGGCTATGGACCAGTCTGCAGCCCAGGGGTTGGGGATACCTGGTCTAAGACAAGACTTAGTACAGTGGCACATAGCTAATACTCAGTATTTAACTCAACTAGGGCATGTATTCAAGAGTGAGACTCTGGACTGTGATGCAGGTTTTCAGATACAGGTGTCTGTGATCCAGCTATATGACTCCTAAATCTCTTACACCCATAGGCAGATTTTTTTAAGAGGTGTTTTGGAGAGAGGTGTTTTTTGAAAGTCTTCCTCCCCCAACACACACATACACACATACAAACACACACACCAAAGGGCCTCTAAAAAGACCAATTAGGGAGCATAATATGTACCCCTTCAATTTAGAGGACCTAGTGGACAGGTGTCTGAGCCAGGCATAAGAAGTCTGTGAAAGAGAAGCTGGCTAAGGTGGTCTGTTGCAGCAGAGGGGAGGACAGGTTTGAAGACGTTAATGGTGCCCCCAGAGTTTATAGGGACAGTGGATTCATGAGCATATCCTTGGGACCAAGGATATTGGAAATACGCAGGCAAGGAAGCTGCAGCAGGGTGGTCTAAACCTTCCCAGACAGCTCAGCTAGAGGGGTGAAGGGCTTTGCACAGAAGGTAGAGACTGACTTCCAAGAGCCTAGGGGCTATCGAAGAGAGCTCTCTGGGGCAGAAATAGGAGGGGAATTCCCCAGTATTCCACAAATGAACACAAGAGGGCTTCCCTGGTGGTGCAGTGGTTGAGAGTCCGCCTGCTGATGCGGGGGTCACGGGTTCGTGCCCCATTTCGGGAAGATCCCACATGCGGCGGAGCGGTTGGGCCCGCGAGCCATGGCCGCCTGAGCCTGCGCGTCCGGAGCCTGTGCTCCGCAATGGGAGAGGCCACAACAGTGAGAGGCCCGTGTACTGCAAAAAAAAAAAAATGAACACAAGAGTGTCAGCCTTCGACGTCTGCAGAGTTCATAGAGTACTGAAATTACATCACCTCCACAGATTCAGCCAAGTAATGTCTTTTGTTTCGCTTACCTGTATTCCTTTTTCTGTATTACAACTCTAAAAGAGTCAGAAACCTCAGTAAACAAGATGGGTGGGGAGGAAGAGAAGTGATTCAACATAAAAGCAAACCCAGAGTTTTGACATATTCATGAGATGGGGCATTTTAATTACTGAATTAAAGCTGTTTTTAATTTAAAGGCACTGTAGGTTGTTTTAATACCTGAAAGTGGACAGAAAAGCAGTTATGCCTGCCTGAATTTTCATCTGGGGACAGGATAAGAACTAGTCCCTATGAAAAAATCTAAAGGGTCAATAGAGTGAAAAAAAACAAGAGACTATTTTGTTAATACATTTGGCTGTTTTATGATTATATTTCATAATTTATACCTGTTCAGCGTTACATACGTTTGTTATATCTATTTGTTATATCTGTATCAATGGATGAAATCGCATCTAGAACTCTATTTCTTTATGATAAATATGTCCTGAGCACCTCTCATGGGCCAGGCACCATAATAAGCACTGGGGATAAAGTGGAGATTTCATAAATCTAATAGGAAAAGTGGACATTTAAACAAGTGTGGTAGGCAGAATAATGCCCCCCACAAGATGTCTACATCCTAATCCCCAGAACCTATAAATATATTCACTTGCATGGCAAGGGGGACTTTACAGATGTGATTAAGACTATTGAGATGGAGAGATAATTGTGTATTACCCGGGTGAGCCCAGTTTAATCATCAGGGTGCTTAGAAGAGGGAGGCAAGGGAGTCAGATAAGATGTGATAACAGAAACAGAGATCCAAAAGAGAGATTTGACGATGCTACCTCTTTGGTTTTGAAGATGGAGGAAGGGTTCTGAGCCAAGGGATGTCGGCAGCCTTGAGAAGAAGGAAAAAGTAAGGAAATTAATTCTTTCTCAGACCCTCCAGAAGGAAGACAGAATTGCTGACTCATTTTAGACTGCTGACCTCCAGAACTGTAATGTAATAAATGTGTGCTGTTTTAACCCACAAAGTTTGTGGTAATTTGTTACAGCAGCAAAAGGAAACTAATACAACCAGCAGCAGTAATAAAGCATGAAGTTATGATAGGAAAAGTACATAAGCGTTGAAATCATATTTCAGTAGGATTTAGCAAACTAATTCAAGAATCCAAGAAGGGCTGCTTGAGGAAGTGATAAATAAACTAAGATTAGAAGGATGAACAAGACCAACCAGAAAAGAGGAGTACTGAAGAGTATTCCAGAAAAGGGAAATAATATGTGAAAGTTATATTTCCAAGAACTGGAGGAAGTTCAATATATCTGGACAACAACATTTGAGGAGACTGAGTGATGAGGCTGTTGAGTGTACTGAGGTCAGACCATGAAGGGTCTAATCAGTATTACATGTTTTGAAGTTTGAACTTTATCATAAGAGCAATGGGAAGGTTCTAAAGGATTTTAAGCGCAGAATGTCCTAATCATATTCTCATAGGTGCACTGTGGGGAGTGGAGTAGAAGACAGAGATATTGAAGAAAGAAAGGCCAATTAAGAAGAGGCAGCAACCATTCAGAGAGGGGATGATATTTGCATGGACCTGGGTGGTTGCTGTGGGAATAAAGAGAAGTATCCCGGAAGCAATTGGACAATATGATCTAAATGATTTAGTGTGTTTTCTAGATGTGAGAGGTGTCCTGTGTTAATGCTGCCAGCATTTTGGTGATAGAGAACACAAGCGGAGAATTAAATGTGAAAGAGGGATAAGGAGATCATGAGTGCATTTCTCAACGTGTTAGGCTGAAGGTGTCTATGAAATATACACATGGAAATGTTTAGTAAGCAGTTGGATATAGCCTAGAAAATCTACTGAATGAGTAGATTTGGCAGTCATCATTTTACAAATCATTTTTGAAGCTGTGGGAATAGATGAATTTACCAGGGGCTTCCTGGATTAGCTTAATAAGTTCTTAATGATGAGGTGGAAGAAAAATCAGGAGCTGAGCCTTGATGGTCATCAGTATTTAAAGTTCAAGCAGAACAAGAGGAACCTTCAAAAGAAAATGAGAGGCCAAAGAGGAAGGAGGCAAACCAGGAAGAGAGTCATACCTTAGGAGGCAAGGAGATAGGGGTTCATGAAGAAAAGATTCCAACAGTGTTAAATGCTGCCAAGAAGTCAAGCAAAGTAGCTGAAAAGCGTCCATATTGTGCAGTATGTACGCATTGATAGTCTGTATGACGGCCAGGTTATTGGTATATTGCAAGAAGAAATAACATTGGATGAGTTTAGGAAATTTATACAGAAAATATAGATAACACCTTGAAGAATTTTGACTGAAGGGGAGACGAGAGAGTAGGGTTTGCAGAGGTAATTTGGATTGAAGAAAGTTTCTCTTTTTTTAATGCTGTAAAACCATACATTATGAAATTCTGATGTGACGCATCCAGCAGTATATGAAAAATTCAAGATACAAGCAGATGGAGGGTGAAGAATTTACTATATTTCTAAGGAATCCAAAGGGGAAGGGTTCCAGAGTACAGAGAGATGGTAGATCAGTTATGCAGATGGAAAGTCAATTCTTCCTCAACCGAACAGGAGGAAGGGAAATATGGATGTAAGTTGTATCCTGGACATTGAGAAGTCCAAGAGTTTCCCCCAGTGGTTTTAAGTAATCTTCTGGATTTGAGGGAGGAGATGGATAAGCTGAAGATTTGAGGAGAGTTGGGAAGTTTTGAAATAGTATCTGCAGGGAATTACATTGTATAAAGGAAGCTAATAGGGTTCCCAGATACTGTTGAGAGCCTGGCTAAGATTAGCAGTCATGGGTGTATGTAGGCACCAATCTGCCCCTTTGTGTGACATTCTTTAGCAGTGTTTAGCAGAGCTGTGCTGCTTTGGTGCACGCATAGGAAAAAATGTCATTGTCTACTAGACAACTTTCCGTGCAAAATGACCAAAGCCAGTATAGCACTGGATGCTCAGATATTGACAAGAAAGTAGTTTGAAGATCTTCTAAAGTCTGGCCTTCATATATCCTCCTTTGACAAGGCTGAGTCCCTTCTTATGTTATCTTACTGCTCTTTTAGAATTCAAGACCAAGAATCTCAAAATGAAATGTCTTTTAAGACTCTACTATAAATTAATAAGCTGAGTCCTGTTTCCTGAAGGTATAGGAAAATTGAAAAATTGAGCTAATTATGATATATATGTATGTGTGTAGCTTATGCAGTAATGTTACCATTACTATTATAGAATGCATTACATAGTTTGCCATTTAGAAATAAAAGTGTAGTATGATACACAAGTATAGATACATTTTATCTTAAACATATTTTAAATGTACCTATAATTTTACCACAGATGTCAGTGTACCCCTGTGTCTTTATCACCAACAGACATGGGGAGAATAATGTGCAATGCTGATATTCTCAATCAGAAGCCTGCATGAATCTTTAAGGGTGTGCTCCCCCAGGATTTGATCTTACTTTTTAATTTCTATTTCTTGAATTTGGTTACATCTCTAGCCTCCCCTTTTAATTAAAATTAGATTTAAAAATTAAATCTCTACTGCTAAGCCACCTGGCTTGGAGCCCAAATAAGAACCCCACAGTATCCTCTCTTCATCTCCTGATCACTTTAGCTAATTAATATAAATAAAAGGAAAAGTGTCCTACGTATGAAAAGGAAGAGTTAGATCTCCGATTATATCTTATGACCACTCTTTATTCTCTTATAGAGAAGAGGTTAATAGATGAATATCTTTGCTACTTATTCTCATCAAAAAATAAGAAAATATGCAGAGAGCCTTTGGTTAACCAACATGTGACAGAGAGTGAATGTGGAGTTGTTCTTGAGAAGCACCTGCCTGGGCAGGGGATATATATCTTCCAGCTCCTTTACCTCTAGATGAAGTTATGTTACTTACTTGCACCAATGGAATAT
Source organism: Monodon monoceros (assembly GCF_005190385.1). Classification (NCBI taxonomy): domain Eukaryota; kingdom Metazoa; phylum Chordata; class Mammalia; order Artiodactyla; family Monodontidae; genus Monodon; species Monodon monoceros. The sequence goes on from NW_021703782.1 coordinate 54,638,433, forward strand.
GAATGGTAATGATGAATGACATTTCCTAGACAAAAAGGTTAAGAATCAGGTATGCTTTTCCTCTGATTTCCTTCCTGATCCATCAACTGAAGAAAGACACTGAGATTCTTGACAAGATAGAGTCACAAGATGGAAGGAGTCCAAGTAAAAGGTGACCCCATCTGGAATACCTGCTATGGATTTTGATGTGAGCAGAAATATATCAAGCCACTGGGAATTGTTAAAATGGATACCCCAGGTCTCTTCAGCCATACATTTACTGATAATCTATTGGTTATTCCTACAGACAACTTACTCTAATCAATTATGTGTTGGTTATAACCATTTTTCCAAAGCTTAATTCATTTCTAAGTTCTGGGTGCTTCTTAATGAATACATACTTATGTAAGTGTTTTCTTTCTGGCAGACATAAATTTACTCACTTTAAAACTATCCTGGGGTCTTTACCATAAAAATGTGAAGATAAATGTAAATACCTCAGAAGGTAGAGAATGGAATTTTGACAAGAAAAATGGACTGGAGGTATTTTTTATTTGGAACTAGCCTAGAAGCTTGAGAATATAACCATAATAGTTTGTCAAAACTACTTTAGGACATATGCATATCTGAAAGAAGGATTGCTTTTCTCAGAGACCTTTCAAAATGAGGTATTTGATTCTCATAGTGCCTCAAGTAAAAGGGATATCTATTTTACGAGTAAATAAACAAGAACGCTAGAAAAATTCTGTCGAGTTCAGAAAAAGAAATTTAAGGCTGGAAATATATCCCTCATCAATTTGTAAGGAAGCTATTTTAGAGTTTTGAAAAGTAAGAACAGCCAAGTAACAAGGTAGGAGATCATCCTGACACCTTTACTCAAGGAAGTGGAAGCAGGAGCAAAGAAAAAGGCAAGGGTCAGGGAACTGAGTTTCTGCATCATTGTACTGCAAGGAAATGTCCACATTTTAGAGGGTTCTGAATGAATCAGTTCAGGTTATACTTGTTCAGATAAATTAGTGGTTTTCAAACTATATGCAAGGGATATCACCAGGACTGCAGTGTAACCTCTTGCCCTTACAACAGGCTCTTGATACCTGTCCGGGATTATCCACGGATGCAGAGACACCATTGGTTCACATCGCACCTTTACGTGAAACAGAGGATGGTTTCTTCTCAGGATGAATGCAGACCTAAGAGTACTGCCTTAGCTTGGAGTGTCAGGCTAGAAATGCACAATCATACTGAAAGGTCCTACACTGAGAAGCAATCCTGACCATGACTCCAGGTTGATTTCTCAGTCAAATGAATCAATTTCATGATTCTGCCTGCCAACATGTACCACCTTGGTGGGCCACAGAGTTATTTCTGAAAACATTATCTTCCAGTGGGCCTTCTTTTGCCTTCACCTGACCCTTATTCAGCAAGTGTGAGTATCCCCTTAACTCTTGTATTTTAGGGTTTCTGTGCCTATTTAGATGACATGTGTGCCTGATGTGCTTCATCATATTAAGATCTAATCCCTGCACAAAGAGGACAATGTAATGGAAACACACAATTTCAATTTTTTTTTTTAAAAAAGCACTCTAATTACTAGATTTGTTGTACATTTAAAAATAAAAAGGCCAACATATTACCCACTCCTAAAATCAAAAGAGAAACACACCCCTCATTGTATCTTAGAGTAGACACTAATAAACTGATATTATTTCTATGTTTCTTGATCTCGTTATTTGATTTTTTATTTTTTTGCGGTACGCGGGCCTCTCACTGTTGTGGCCTCTCCCGTTGCGGAGCACAGGCTCCGGACGCACAGGCTCAGCAGCCATGGCTCACGGGCCCAGCCGCTCCGCGGCATGTGGGATCCTCCCGGACCGGGGCACAAACCCATGTCCCCTGCATTGGCAGGCAGACTCTCAACCACTGCACCACCAGGGAAGCCCCTGGTTATTTGATTTTGACTATTACCCTGTTGCATTTCTCCATTCATCAGGCTGTACCCAAGAGGGAAGACTTTCTTTAAAAATCTGTACAATCTCATATTACAAAGGTCCACACACACATACACATGCAAGACAGAAAGTGAGATCAGTCTGTTTTTTTCAACAGTAAAATATATAATATGTGCATCCAAATGGAGTGAATTTGATCATTTTACCTAATACAAAGTATTGTCTACTGGCAAAAATTCTTTATATTGGTATAAAATATTAAAAAATGGTATAAAACCAGAACTGGCCACATAAACCAGAGTGGTTTGTTGTTTTGATTGTCCACACAAGAATACTGCATGCTCCTTTTATTTTTCTGGTTTAATTTTTGCTGTTTTAGAAGAAAACTGACGCAAAGACCTAGGACAAGCTTTTAACTTTTAATGTGATTCAGGTTATGCTGTAATAATATCGTGTAACTATTATGGCTTGAATGATTCTGTCCCTATAAAATTTATAAGTGGAAGCCCCAGCACCCAATGTGACTGAATGTGGAGATAAGGCCTTTATAGAGGTAATTAAGGTTAAATGAGGTCATAAGGGGAGAGGTCCAATCCAACAGGATAATTGTCCTTATACAAAGGGACACCAGAGAGCTAGCTTTCTGTCTCTCACCATTTAAGAATACAGCAAAAAGATGGTCATCTGCAAGCCGCAAAGACATTTCTCACCAGGAAACAAACCCTGCTGGAAACTTGATCTTGCACTTTCCATTCTCTAGAAATGTGAGAAGGTAAATTTATACTGTTTAAGCCACCCAGTCTTTGGTATTTTGTTATGGCAACCCAAGCAGACAGACATTAACAACCAATTCCAAACAATCTCAGTTAATTACAATAAAAATATTAGTTAATATTGACATGTCAGTGATCCACTGTGACAGATTTGTTCCAAGTTCAAGATCAGTCTTGCGTCTTTCTGATGGTCTAATGTAGCAGCAGCTACCAGGATTATGTTCTTCTTATGGTTCATGACAAGTGTGCAAGCAGTCAAATCGAGCTGCCCAAAATTCTACTCAGATGTGTCTATGTCATGTCTACACACATTCCACTGATAAAAGCAAATGTCCTAAATTCAGTATCAGTGAGGCAGGGCGGTATACTCCTTCAGGGAGCATGGGAGTGCAAGCAGTGAGTATTTGCTGAACAATAATACTATCTGCCTCAATAGTCAACAACTTAAATCAGATAAGAATTTGTTTTCTAATAGTTGTTGGTCCCCTAAAATTCCGTGAGAGAGTATGGTCTGAGGAGACAGATTTTTATCTTCTTTATCCCTAATTTTATTGAATTTTGACTTTGGAACACAGTAGTAAATGAATCCTGATTTTTTTGCAAGATAATTGGCTATAGAAGTTATTAAGACTCTGATAGCTATTTAGCAAATGCATTCTATATTAGAAAGAAGAGTTTTGTGGAGACCTAGACACTTCTGTTAATATTAACAAAATACAGATCTTTAAATGTGCTTCTGATACCACTGTTTACCATTAATAAATTAAATAGATCACATTAATCTGCCAAAATTAATTGATATTAATTTTTCTACCTTACAGCATTTTGAGAAACTAACATCTCACACTTTAAAATTTTGATAATTTGTATATGCAGTTTTAGTTCTCAGCTGTGTGACACTTGGGAAGAAAATAATGTTATTTCTCACTTTATCAACCTCAAAACATACATTCACACCCACACAGATATGCACACACACTCACACTAACATACACTCACACACAGACCTGTTGCACTGTGTATAGTGCAAAGAATGTAAGCTTCTTCCATTCTGGCTAAATTAAACTTCATCTTTATTAAAAAAAAAAAAAGTATGTCTGTTTTTGTTCATCCCATCTATCAATTAAGGAAAATTTATATTTAGTTGTTAGTTTATTGTGGCCATAGAAGCTGACTTCAAAACTGGCTGAGTTACAGGTTTGGGACTCGTCTTCATACTTTTTAAAAGCGCAGGAGGAAGGCCAGTTTTCCCCTAATCAGAATGCCACCTGTGGACTAACATGTGGCTTGCAAGAAAAGCATGGTCAGTATTCCAGTGCTGCATAGTGGTGGAAAAATTCTGCAATGCCAAATAACGCAGGGTTTACAATTAGTGAACGGCACACTGCGGGGAGGATGTAAATCTGCGTGTCAGCATTGGGCCCCAGCAAGATGTATTTGGTTCTTAATTCACAAGTAAATGTGTGTCCCTCTCATCAGTTCTGGTTCATGGAGATTCTAATCAAGCAATTTATCTGGTTCATTTCTCTTATGCCCTCATCAACTGAAGTGCAAAGTCTCCTCAACAGCCAGAAAAGATGAGGTCAGCCTTGAAAATACGTGTTGGCCTGTTTGTCCAAGGCCCAAAAGAAACCAGGATGAGACAAATGAAATCAGTCTCTTTCGGAGTAGTCTCCATAGTACCACAGAAGTAGTTGAAAGGTGAAAATGGCAGTTATGCCATTCATTTGGCACCATTTATATCCCTACCACCACCACCCAGTGATGAAGTTGGTTGATAACTTTCGTTTTTTTTTATTTTTTTCTGAATTATTTGTTTGAATATTTGTCTTTAGCATTCATCTCTCCCCTTAGGATCCTACAGTCTGCCAGAACCAGTATGTGGACATCATAATTTCCCCTTAAGATTTAAAAGCAAATCGATGAGTGAAAATGCTCAATATTTACTTTAGAATGTACTTTCAGTGATGAAATGGGACACAATTTTGCCTAGATATATAGGACAGAATACTGGGTTATGCATGTTAAAATGAAGATTAAATGGCATATCATAAAGAGAAATTTGAAGTCAGAGGTGCTGCCTTTACATGTACCTTCACATCGTCAAATATTCGTAGATGATGCCATGGCTCTGATTTGCCAGAAAGCTTGGTGAAAGGATTAGACATGGTACTAGTTGGTACTAACTGGCGTATGCAAATGAGTATCAGAGTAAATCGGTGACCAGCTCTTCATTCACACCCGTTGTTATCACATAGAAGGACTCGGCCTAAGTCATCAAGACAGAAAAGAAAGTTGCATGGTACATTTCCTTTTAAAGACGTCTTCTGGCTGGCTGTTTTACCTCTGGTTCGTTCAATTATTTGTAAGCAATAAGATCCAAAGCAAATTCAGTCCTTACGTGATGGATCAAAAAGTTACTCTCACAGGTGGATCAGAGAACAATGAACATGTTGTTAGCGACAGCCCCTCCTAATTCTTAGCGACACAGTGCCTGCCGTCACCAAACTGGCCCTGGCGTGATCTGAAGTACTGCTTCATTTGCCTCTTTATATCACATTGTGATGAAAACTGTCACAGTGTGCCTCTTTAGGCACTGAGCAATCTGTGATTTATCAAAGTGCCATCTTGCTGATGAACTGAAAAACAAACCTTGTCTCATCAACAACCAAAGCATTTTACATTAAAATATATTCTCTAATAGCCTCTAAAATTAATCTTCCAGGATGGTTTCCTCAAAGGAAGATAAAAATAAAGAGAGAATATTTTCAGAGATTTTGATAGTTGATATTTGACCCTCAAATTTTGGGAGGCTGTCTCATTTAAATAAAACGCACGTTTACCCCTTGATCCCAAATTCTTCTGAATGAAGTTTAAGCCCAACTGACTAGGGAGACATTCTGCACCCCTCCCTAGAAGCCTGCCTGCAGGCCTTGGCAGTACATCATGTGGCCGCGCCCACCCAGGAAGAGGGGCTTCAGCCCTCTGCCAGGCAAGGTCCTGGGGTCTAGAAAGCCTTGGAGGTTAATGCGTGTGAATCATCATCTGCTTTCGAGCTGCTAAGTTCAGGGGTGAGGGAAGGAAAGCAGAGATGCGGTAGCATAGGAGATGCTCAAAATCCCCGGACCCTCCAAAGCGGCCATGACTCTGAAGGACTAGAATTCACGGAGATCCAAGAAAGTAAGAGAGGGAGTAAAACGTTTGAAGAGGATGATGGGAATGGAGACTAGAGCCGTTATGGTACCTAAAGGAGCGTAATTGTCTTTGACTTGGTAGGCGATGTTTAGTGATAATGGGTGTGTAGAGGTAAAGGATTAGCCTGGTGGTGACATTTAAAATGTAGTTACGTGTGATCTTGTTTCCAAAATGTATTAGCAGGTACGTCTGACTCAGTGAATTTCTGCTTTTCGGTTTTTTCCACTAAAATATCCCTATGGCAAAAGGGCATGAACAGGTTTTCCAGGGAGAATTTAACTGGGCTCCCTTCTTTTATCAGAAACACACATTCAGAATGTCCATTTTAAGCTGTAGCATGTCTGCCAGTGTTTGTTTTAATATAAAATATGTTTTAATTAGATGATTAAGCTCTGATACATGAGAAACCAGCTTATCTCCTATACCACTGTAGCCCCCAAACCTAGCCTAGCACCAAGTATATATCCGTAGTAAATATTTGATGTGTGTATGTTAGGACTCTAGGAAGGTACGGAATGGTCCTCCTGGGTTTTCTCGTGTGTATTCCTTAAAACACCAGTTGTACCTTCTGATGATAAGAAATAGATGATAGGACGTATCTGTGGTCACAATAACTTCTGCTTAGGTGTAATAGAAAGCAACCTTTTATGTTTTCCAAAAACAAGGGACTGTCTGGATCTGTCACTCAATGGAGCCTTGAATATGGGGATTAAGTGGCAATTGCTCTGGTGATGGGAAGCAAAACTAGTTCGAAGCAACGTGTTATCACCGTGTCTATAAAATAGGTCTTCGTATATGGCGGCCTGCCTGTATATAAAGTTTTGCCGGTATTTCCTCTTTATAGTAAGCCTTATGTCCTCAGACTCTGAAACAGAAATTCCCTGTCGTGCATGTGGACTGAGGTCAGGCATTAGAGCTGCCACAGCAACACACCCTTAGGACAGAACAGCACAGCAGGGCAGAGGCAGCATCCAGGTGTCACTCACCCCAAGGTGGAAACAGATTTGGAATTTACAGGTCAAGGCCTAAGGTCAAGAGTAGGCCTAAGGGCTCATGCTTTCACTGAGCATGTTCCCGTTTGCAAATTTTAGCAAAGTATCTGAGAACTTTTCTTCTCGTATAAATGTGAAAGTTGTTATCATCCACTTGGATTGGGATAGAGCCTGGATTTTTTTTTACCTGGATGACTTCAGTATTTGATGAAGGTTGTTGCTGAAGCTAATTGCCATGGATAGCTATGAGTTTTCTCTCTGGAGTCACCATGTACTGGTTGCCAAAACAGCTTCTGTGGAAGGGGACCTCTAAATTGTTTCAGAGCTCATCCAGAGAGCAATTCTAGTGATCTGATTAATGAGAGAGCTCTGAGTTTGTTGGCAAACTGAATAATCTTTCACGGCATATCTCTCCTTGCTTATTACCACCGCTGCCTTGCAAATAAGTGATCAACACTTAACAATGACAGTAACACTAGCTAACACTCTTGAATGGTCACTGTGTGTCAAACGTGGGCTAAGGGCTTTATATACATATCTCATCCTCACAGTATCTCTATGAGGTAGATAGTGTTATCCTCTTCACTGCCTAGAAAACTGAGACGGAGGCTGGTTTTGGACCTTGCCAATCGTTACCCAGATAGGAATGGGCAGTGCTGGGACTCCGACTTAAACAGCCTGCAGGAGCTGAGCTCCTAACTACTCCAGCTGAAACCATCCTTCTGTAACTGACATGAAGCCTCTAATATAACTTTACAATGCTCTTTGGAGCACTAAACCTGTTGTCTCATTTGCTTATTGGCTTCTCCGTAGGCAGTGTTCGCTAGTCTACTAAGAGCACACCCCTCAATGACAGTCGCCATTTTTAACTGCAGTATTTTGTTCTAGCTTTAGTAAACATATCATTTTCTTATTTTTATCACCTCTGGTTTTATTGTACTAGTAAATAGAACTGAAATTAAATATTCATTAATATCCTAAAATAAATATCACTGAATGAGGATGGAATGGTGCATTGAGCCATTCATTTCCTTAGAGTGGAATATTAAGAGCCATTCAAGAGTTTTCTTTAGCATGCTTTCCAAAGCAATAGCCTCACTTAGACTGGATTATTTTCTTATATATATTTTTAAATGATTAGTCTTCATGCCTCCTTTCATCCTCATGTGTCGCAACAGTGTCAGTTCAGATTGGGACCAAGCAGTCTCTTCTTCAATAGTGGATGCAAAAAATACCAGCCATATGGGGGTGAGCACTTGGTGTTCATGGCACGTGTGCTTCAAACGACAGGACATCAGGACCAGGTTCTTTTGCAAAAAGAAGCTGTGTTCTTTCCCCTCTCTTCTATTGAAGTCAATTTGATTTCCACATATAATTTCAGGTTGGGTTCTTTAACTTCACATGTAAATAATTGAAGCATATTTTATTTTCTTCTTTATAAACCAAATGATAAGCCCTTTAAGTACCACTGAGATTCAGCTACTAGAAAGGTTGCTGTCTCATTTTTCCGATTTATCAAAGCTACTCTGAGGTAATTTTATAAAGCCTGTTAAAATCAAAGTAACCCCTAAAGTAAGATAGGCAATTTTTTTTTCTCTACCCACTGCGATTTCTCTGGTAACGAAGAGTGTTTACCAGTGCTTATCATTTTCTTCTATATTTTTGTATGTTTTCCTTGCAAATGCAACATAAGAGCTAAATGAATCATAACTGTTGTGTATATTAACTTATAATTTTAAATGATTTTTGCTTATTGCATCCTTGAAACCATCCCTGAGTGATAGTGGTTCAAACTATGGTATGCCTCAGAATCAACTAGAAACTTTATTAATGCACAGATTGCTGAGTCCATCTGCCCATACCCACCTTCCTTCCACTATTTCTGATTCAGCGTGTCTGGGATGGGGCCTGAATTTCTAACAACGGATTTCCTTGTGATGCTTATGCCGCTGGTCCAAGGAATACACTTTGAAAACCACTACTTTAAAAGAGGAGTCTATAGGGCTTCCCTGGTGGTGCAGTGGTTGAGAGTCCGCCTGCCGATGCAGGGGACACGGGTTCGTGCCCCTGTCCGGGAGGATCCCACATGCCGCGGAGCGGCTGGGCCCGTGAGCCATGGCCGCTGAGCCTGCGCGTCCGGAGCCTGTGCTCCGCAACGGGAGAGGCCACAACAGTGAGAGGCCCGCGTACCGCGAAAAAAAAAAAAAAAAAAAAAAGAGGAGTCTATAAAATTTTTCTGTAAGGAGACAGATAGTAAATATTTTAGACTTTGTGGGATATATGGTCTCTGGTGTAAGCTCCTGCTCAGCTCTGTGTTTGTAGCATAAAAGCAGACCTAGACAATAGATAAGCAAATGAACACGATGATGTTCCAATAAAACTTCATTTATGGGCACTAAAATTTGAATTACATACAGTTTTCACATGACAAAACAGATCCCTTTGGTTATTTGCAACCATTTAAAACATGTTAACTAAAATTTTTAAAAAACGAAAAAAATAAAGAAAAAACATGCTTAGCTTGTAGGAAGTGCAAAATCTGGCCATGTGATGGATATTATCCTCAGACCATAGCTTTCCAATACTGGTACAAGAAGGAGAGAATGAGTAGAACCTTCAGTATCAAAATTCATGGCACATGACAAATAAGGACCTCATACTAAAAAGAGATTGATACCAGTTTCATACCCCCAGCAGGCTCTTTTCTACTACAAAATAAATAAACAAAGGAAGTTCCAAAGTGACAGTGATTACTCTAAAGAATAATTTTTCCAATTGATATATTGGGTCATTTATCATTATTCAAGTTTCCGGATACCTATAAATAATAGTCTAAAAGTACCTCCTGGATGGGGAACTAGTATTGAAATTTATAGAGTCAAATGACAGAAAATAAGGATCATTCCTGTTGAGAAGGTCTAATCTCAAACTCACTGTGTACTAGTTTAATATTCCAGTTGATAGTAGTTAAATATATATATTTTCATATACATTGGGTTCAAGAATTTCAAAATCTATCAATTTTTAAAAATCAATCAAAAACATACCAAAAAAAACCCTAAGTCAGAATATTTTTTGAAAGACCCTATTATCACAATAGCATGTTCAGTTGTTTAGTTGTTTTTGCTCTAAAAACTGCCTGGAGTAAGTGACCAGAGTAGTAGAAACGTCCACCAGTTTATAAATTATGCTTCCTAAATCACCCTCCTGTCTGAGGATCATTTTTAATAGTAAATATGCCATACTACGTGCCAAGTGTATTTTCAGTCTCTTGTTTATGGTACTTATTATTGATACTTTTACTAGGTCAGAAATAGTGTGTAAAGCTGGCTTCTCATTCAAATAACCAAATATTTTTGGAATTTCAAACGCATCTTTATTTAATCATGTGGATGCTGAATGAGGTGATCCCCAAGGTCCCTTTGAGCTCTAAAATAAATTACTTGTGAAGATCTGTTCGTTGTGACTATAAACCCTTATCAAAGGAAAATGTCTTATTACAGTGGTGGTCAAATTTCAGTGTGCATAAGAATCACCTGGGGTTCTTATTAAAAATGCAGACTCCTGAGTGTCACCCTATAGGTTCTAATTTGATGGGTCTAGGGCTCCAAATATTGCACTTAAAACAATACCCTAGGTAATTCTCATGTAGCTGGCCCATAAATCATCCTTTGAGAAACACTGACTTACTACAACCAAATATATAATTGAACTTGACAGTGGAATTAAATAAAAGGAAAATTAACAAATTTGCTTTTGACCGTGCACAGCAGCGGTCTCATATAGCGACAACAGAATAAATAACCTCAATCACAGGATTCAACAGGCATGAGGTTCTGGGTCACTTCTGTTCAGCTTGATGAATTATGACTGGTGGAAATTGCCACCAGCCACATTTTAGGGCTTCCCTGGTGGTGCAGTGGTTGAGAGTCCCCCTGCCGATGCAGGAGACGCGGGTTCGTGCTCCGGTCCGGGAAGATCCCACATGCCGCGGAGCGGCTGGGCCCGTGAGCCATGGCCTCTGAGCCTGTGCGTCCGGAGCCTGTGCTCCGCAACGGGAGAGGCCACAACGGTGAGAGGCCCGTGTACCCAAAAAAAAAAAAAAAAAACCCACAGTTTAAAACCACCTCTTTAAGCCACATTCATGGTCTGATACAACGGAGCACTCATAAGAGCGAGTTAGGTGAGGGTGGTATCAAGCCCTGTCACCTTATTCTCTGTGCTGATCTCAGAGCAGGCTATCCTTAGGGTGCTTTTCCTTGAGTTGCATTGGTTAGTGATGCATGCCTACGTTCATTACCTTTCCTTGATTGTTGCTGGGATCTATCGTTAAGTGCTTGTTCACCAAGAGAAATCACAGGTACCAGAACATCCTATAAACTAGAACAAGGAAGGAGCACATGGGAATAGTCCCATTATTTGACTAGAACTCACTTCTGTTTTATTGCACTCACTCAAGCCAAATAGCTAAATCATCACAACCTAGCTGAGACATGAAAACACATCTCGCTCTACTCTATTTCCTCCTGAGGTCTACTCTAAGCCAGATTCCTATTATTATTGCTCCAGCAGCCAATTTGGGGGAAAGAGTTAAATTTTCATTCTTATTTCATTCTTATTTTACTTATATTTAGCTTAGAAATGAAAGTGTTTTGCTGACCATGTACTGTTGACTAATGCAAAGGTATTCTTGATGATTACATATTCTAACTTAATAAAACATTTATTTTCTAAACCTAAAGACATTTAGCATACCCTTTTTCCAAAGGAATATTATCATGAGCAATAATCATAGGAAATTCTCTGTATGCAGCTTGTCACCTACTATCTTGGTCTCGTTTTTCCAGAGACAGTGGTCTCAAAGAGAACTTTGAGAAATCTCTACTAACAGACACATAAATTATCTGGTTTACTTAAGTTGTGTGTTCAGTAAATTGGAAAATGATTCATAGTGGCCAGCATAGGTATGTTGCATAGCAACACATGCTTAGATTCTTAAGGAAAAACAGAATGTGAGCTACGTCTTTAAACTACATTAGTAATATGTTCTGGAATATAAGCTATCAGACCTATGATTTTCAATGATATTAAATTAGGCACATCATAGTAATCCATTTCCACTTACAATTATTTGTTAAGAAGTTGCTTGTTAAACTTTCAGAATATCTTTAAAGTGATAGATTTCCCAAGTGGTAAAGTGGTACAGTTATAATCAGAACATAATATAAATACTTTTAAGATGTGATGAAAAGATTTTCTCATCCTTTTCATAACAATATTGCTTTTGTGATATACCAAATTGTCATTAAAGGATATTTTAAATCACTTTGATAAATCTTAAAGTGATTTTCAGATATCACTTAATGTTTCCAGTTGACATAACAAATGAACCATTTCAGATTTCATTGAAAGCTCTTTAGTACATGTCAGCAGACTATTTTGGAACAGTTTCAAAAACTGACAAATTGCAGTAAATCATCTCAAGGCAGCTCAACACCACTGCAGCCATTACAAGATGGAATGCAAGGGCTTTGTAAATCACAGAAGATCACATATCAACTCAGTTTTGTCACAGAGCAGAAATAGCAAAAAGCTGTCAGGGTGGGATGTTCCCTTTCCTAATACTTCAGTTTACTTAACATTTATTTTAATGTTGACACATTAGATGGATCTGTAATATAGGAAAGGAAATACCCCCTACATTCATTTATCAGACATTTGGCTGGGTTGCCAAATATCACTGTCATAGTGACAGAGTTGACCTTAGAAAAAGTGTACCATGTCTCTCCATTCACAGAACATCTGCTGCTAGAAGGAATAATAACAAAATTCTTAATACCTCTTGATGAATGATGAATGACATAAGAAAACCCACAAAACCTGTACTACGATATTAAATGGAATAATTTTTTTTTGGTTCATTTCAGATCACTTGGTACACCTAGCCAAGTTTTTTGTTTTGTTTTGTAATTGAACATGGTACTGTTCAAACCCTAATGATTTTTCACACAAGGACTGGCTGTATCCAATCTTCCATCCTCTGAAGATGGGTCAAATGTTCATTCAAAATTCATGACCAAATTATTGGGCAGATTATTTTCCCATCGCAAACGATGTTTGTGAATGCCTGGTATACTAAACTTTTAATATTAAAGATTTTGAAGAGATTCATGTTGTGATCTCCTATGATTGTTAATTATGCCATTATAAAACATTCACTCTTTTAAAAATTACTGTGATTTAACATCCACATTACCATAAAAGATTTGCATCAGTGATTTTCATTTAAAAGAGCTCTCTTTCAATGCCTGATCTTTACTTGAAAAATATAATAGAAGGTGATAACTAGTTCAACGTTTATTCAGTAGAATGTGGTTAACATGATTAAATAATTGTAGTAAATGGAGGCATTGCAGGAGTGTAGAAGAAACATTGTAATAATAGTCAAACTTACTGAATTCCAACCACTGACTAGCTTTGTGACCTCGGGCAAATCATTTTCTTTTTCTATGTATCAAATACTTCTATTTTAAAATGGGGCAAATCTTTTATAAAATTGACATAAACATCAAATTAGATAGTTGACCTGGCAGTGTCTCAGAGGCAAACAAATGGCATGATCCCATCAGGATGTTTTTTTCTTTTTCTTTTTTCAATTTTTATTCTATATAGGAGCATAGTTGATTAACAATGTTATGTTAGTTTCAGGTGTACAGCGACGTGGTTCAGTTATACATATACATGTATCTATTCTTTTTCAAATTCTTTTCCCATTTAGGTTATTACAGAATATTGGGTAGAGTTCCCCGTGCTATACAGTAGGTCCTTGTTGGTTATCTATTTTAGATATAGTAGTGTGCATATGTCATTATCACCTCACACCCATCAGGATTTGATTGGAATGTAATAAAGCAACTATTCGCAAAGGAGAGGAATAGGGACCAAAAGGTAGTGAAGTGTTACCACCTGAAGGCATGAGGGGAAGGAGTGGGTACTGGAACCCAGAGACAGAAAGAGCTGTGTGGAGAGAGGAAATTCCCAGGAGCTCCAGCATTTCTTGGAGGGATACAGCCAGTCCCTGGAGAGTGTCCCTCCCTCTGTTCTCGCCAGCGCTCTCTAGTGGTTGAGTAACAGAAAGCCAGAGGCTAGGAATCGCAACAATGGGGCCCCTCTAGGTCAACCTCGCAGGACTAGAGCAGGATGCAGAATGGAAAGAGTGGAGTTAGAGGAGCAAATGGAATATACCTGTAGGACAAAGAGGGCGTGGAAAAAACAAACAAACAAACAAATATAACAAACAAAAAACGCTGAAAATATAAACCACCTGAGAAGTAGAATTTAGTAATAGAAATCAGAGATTCTGAACCCTCTCCTTTCCTCTGCTACTGTGTAATTTCAGATAAACGTTGCAGTTCCTTTTCATATCAAGTGGTCTGTAGAAGGTACAAGCCTGTTTGGTTAAGCTTAAAACATGCAACAAATATTATTAGAAAATCTTAAAATACTGTGGTCAGTTTAGAGGCTACCATGTGCAGAAACGTCCTTGCTAACTTAGGCAAAATTGCTGGGCACTGATTTCATAGCAAAAGGAGTAAGTACATTTTGAAGTTATGGATGGCAACCACATACCCACCATGGCTTCAGTAAGATTACCAACTTAAAGGAGTTATGAAGAAAACATTTTTAAGATTGAAACTCAAATTCATTATAACACCTTAACTAGATAAGCTGTAATTCAATGCCCGTTAACCCTCCTATCCTGTCTCTTATGACAGTCATTCTAGTGGTCCTGATTCTGAGTCCCTGACAATGGAGGCCTCAGAGCTCTCTGGAGGTGGCACTAGAACACCTGCTGTGCTGGTCTTCCAGGGCTTCTTGAGCTTTGCCTCTAAGGAGCTTAAATTGTAATGAGCCTGCATTCAAACAGCACCTGTCCAAAGCCTGCACTTGTTTTGTGGAACTGCAGGTGGTCCCCACAAGCACAAGGAAAAGGCTGGAGCATTGCATCCCTCAGTTTCATCAGCACCCATTTTAATTTCCTAATGGAGCTACCACTGAGCTGATCACTATAGGATGGATGTGTGTGTGTAGCAACCAAACCACATGCTTTGCAGGCATTACCAGGAGAAACTATTATTGCTCCCTGGGTTAAAGGACACATGAGAAGAGCAGCTATTAGTGATGAACTCTCACGATACCCATGGCCCACCTTCAATCACCGAGCAGATATTTCAAGCTAAATAATTGTGCTTTCACAGAAACTTTGTTAACTAAACTAAATTTGTATATATTTATATATTATAATGTGTACACACACATACACACACATAGCAGAAAGTGCTTCTTCATTCTTGATTTTGTGCACTGTTCCATATTTGTCAAAATAGGAGATTTGGTCCTTAAATTACATAAAGACCAAACATAAGTGGCTAAGGGAAATCGTAGAACATATTGAATTTTATCCGATACGTGAAACCATGTTTTTTGTTTGTTTGTTTGTTTTGTTTTGTTTTGTGGTACGCGGGCCTCTCACTGTTGTGGCCTCTCCCGTTGTGGAGCACAGGCTCCAGACGCACAGGCCCAGCGGCCATGGCTCACGGGCCCAGCCGCTCTGCGGCATGTGGGATCTTCCCAGACCGGGGCACGAACCCGTGTCCCCTGCATCAGCAGGTGGACTCTCAACCACTGTGCCACCAGGGAAGCCCCATGTTTTAATATAGTAGAAAAATAATTAACTTTGTGGCTTATTATTTTCAGTACTGGTAAGGTTATCTATAAAGAGAAACCATCATTCTGGAGTAAGTCAGAGTTGGATAACTGCTGTAGTGAATGACCCCCAAATTTTACTGGATTAACACAACAAGTGTTTCTTACTTACTCATGTTATAGTCCAGAGCAAGTTTCACAAGTGCTCTGTTCCAGGTCATTCAGGGACATAGGTTCTGCCATGCCTAAGTGTCCCATAGACTTCCCTTGAAGGGAGAGAGCAAGAGCAGAGGAAGGAGGAAAGGGGAGCGGAGGGAAAATGAAAGAAGAGAAGATGAATGAATGGCATATTCAGGGAATTTAAGCACCAGATCTGAATTATATTTCATTTTTGCTTACATTTCATTAGCACTCAGTCATATGGCCCCATCTAACTTCAGGGGAGGTTGAATAATATATCCAGCTCCCTGCCCAGACAGAAAGGGAAATGGGGGTTGTTGAACATGTGGCCCTGTCTCTGTCACAATGGCTTTCAGGACATTATTTTTTGTACATATATTCTGTGTTACACACTCAGAAAAGTAGTAAAGAATGGCAGACACAACCTTTGAAAAATGTCTGAGTCTTCTAGATTCAAAAGCTCAGTAGTCCAAACAGCAGCAATATTTGGTTAACAACTGAACCATGTGTTCTACAGGTTCTTAGTAGGGGTGTTAGTGTGTGCTGTGTGCGTAGATCCTGAGCATTTAGCAGCACTGCAGGAAGTAAGGTGAGGTGTTGTCTATCAAGAAAAAACATTTAGTCACCTGCTGGGAAATAGCAGAGGAGGCCTTTTTTTTTTGCAAATATATTATTACACAGTGACTCAACTCCTATTAAGGGACTCTCTTCACTAGCTTCTAATAGTACTGCATTCTAGAAATGTTAGACTCTTATTCAGTATTACAAATGGCTCAGTGACTTTGGTTTCATAACTGTAATTTTAAAAAAAATAATCTATTCTCTTCATCAAGAACGGCAGGAGATACGCATAAATTGAGCCAGATATTCCCACCATTTCTTTAACAAATGAAAATCATAAGACAGTGAATGTATTAGGACCCTACAAATGTATCCTTTTCATTCTTTTACATGAATTAGCCTGAATTATCAAATATGCATCTCTCTAAGTTTAGAATAGTTCATCAAGACCTCATAGAGAGCTACCTTTGGCAGTATAATCTGGTAAAATGAGAGAGAACTGAATTTGGATTTGAGATTCTGTGGGTGCCTGTCCTAGCTCTCATATTTACTGACTATATGTTCTTGAGCAAGTAACTTAATAAAGATAATAACATAATGAAGCTAAGTATTGTTATTATTATTGTCATTATGCCACTATTGAATGCCTAGTGTACTTATAATAGCCAAGTATTCTATTGAATATGTAAGAACTATAACTTCAGCCTAGAATACTATCATTATGTTAAGCATGAAAGGGCATAATTTGTTTATTTTTAAGAAAAATATTTATCAGTGATTATTGTTGGCAGATAGTATTCTAGATTAATAGTTCCATATTAAAATATAGAACTGTTTAATATGGTTCTATATTAAAATGTGTAGCATAAACTCAATTGTTTCTCAAGATGCTCAGCTGATAAAAAGCAGGCTAAGGACCATACCTTTAAATCTTTGGATCTCCATCTTTCCCTTCCACACAAACACAGATCCCATCTTCCCTTAGCACAGTGAATACACTCTAACTTTAAAAAGTAAAGACATTTTTATTAAAAAAAAAAGTTAAGACATTTATTAGAAGTAAAATGTATGGAAAACTGTCACAAATTTTTTTTCAATCTGAATATTCCTCCTAATTATGACCAGGTACAATTAACAATCTATCGTTAAACTTTTAAAAATTATTTAACAAAATAATTTCTTATAACTTATTATTAATAGCCGATCTCTAACATATGACATACATTTACAATATTTTGATCTAAACAGTTCTGCATAAAGTGAGTTCAGTGTTAAATTCATGTCAGCATTTCCTTGGTAATTAGTTTCAAACCCAATTGTTTCCCTCTTTAGTGTCCTTTACTATGTTTAGCATCCTTCTGGGCATGTAGCGGAGAAATAAAGCATTGGAAGCTTTTTTCTTTCTCTCTTGTACTGTCTCTTGCAATAAGAATTAGTCAGCAGCAATGTGACAATCTCATGGTGGCAGCCAGAGCAGGGAAAATGATCCCATCAACTTGAATATCTCTGGACACTGTGTATACACACATCGATTTTAGCTGTTACGCTCAAACAATTCAATCCAGAACTAAGGAAGTCATTTGTTTCTCTGAACCAAAAGATTACATAGGAAGCAATAAATCAAGAAATATTTAATGTCTTTTTCTACTATGTACAAAGCATTGTACTAGGTGCTGGAGGGATAATGTGAAGTGTAAAATCTTCTGAGTCAAAAGTATAAAAGCAGAGTAGACAGACATGAAATCCCCTTCTTGGCTCTCCTGAGAATTTGGGTAAAACACTACATTTCTTTAATCTTAGGTAAAGTTATAGTTCCAGATATGACACCCATGCCCTCAAGGGATTTACAATCTGGTTAACATAGACATGTTATCTCAAATTAATAATATTCAAGGTGAAACATAATAAGGCTTATGCATGTGCCATCACTGCTATCCAGGGGCCAGGGATAAAGAGTAAATACACTCACATACACAAACATACACACACACTGCACACACACAATATCCTGTATATAAAAATTCCTGATCGCATGGAGCCTTTAGTTTGTTGAGAGGAACCGAAAAATAAAGAAATAAGTAAGTAAAAGACAAAGCAAGTCAGATGATAAAAAGCGGTATGAATAAAAACAAAGTGGGCTTCCCTGGTGGCGCAGTGGTTGAGAGTCCACCTGCCGATGCAGGGGACACGGGTTCGTGCCCTGGTCCGGGAGGATCCCACATGCCGCAGAGCGGCTGGGACCATGAGCCATGGCCGCTGAGCCTGACCGTCCGGAGCCTGTGCTCCTCAGCGGGAGAGGCCACAACAGTGAGAGGCCCGTGTACCGCAAAAAAAAAAAAAAAAAAAAAGAATTACTGATAGATTGACTGACTGAAATGAAGAGAGGGAGGAGTCAACATGACTCTGTATGGCCTACTGGAAGTTGTAGTTGCCATTAAGACTGTAGCGCTAGCAGGATTTGGGCATAGAAGTAGGGCTTTGGAAATGTTGTTGGCAGTCCTATTGGAACCGGAAAATCTCCTGCTTGCCCAAACTGTACACAGACTCGTCCTCTTCAGCACTGTATGTTTTGGATGAATCGGGCCTGTGCTAAGCCCTCAGGAGGTTGGAGTAGGACCCTTCTTCATTCTGCATGGGCAGCTCAGCCCCTGTGCCTTAAAGCCCTGCACTGTATTTCTACTGATAATAAGCAACTGGAAAGTCTGTGCTATATATCACAGACTCAGTGGCCATATATGACCACTATTGTCCAATAACATAATGATGATTCTCACATGCCTACATATCCAACAGTGATTTTAACCCAGCACTCACATCTTAAGTACTTATATATCCATGTCTTCAAAATGAGTTTTCTTATAGTAACTCTCTTGATTTAAAAAGCTTCCCATCACCCACACACTACTCTTTTTTGTTTGTGAAATCTTTCATGAAACTCCATTTGTTTTTATTTCAGTACATACACTCTAATTCTGAATTCCTTAGAATGAATTGATCGCCGTATATTAAATTAACACTAGATCAGTGTTATTCATTGGAAGATCACGGTGATTAATATTTAGATGTCTCCATGTTGTGCAAAGTCAGTGTCCCTGGGGAGCAGGTTGTTAGTGAAATAAATGTAAAAAAACTTGCCAAGTCTGGAACATCATCAGACTAACCTGGGGAGAAATCTTCAAATATTCAGATTCTATTCCCCACTCTGTACTTTACACCTACTCTGTCATATGTTCTGATCAGCCACATGCAGACACCACTAGACAAAGAATCCCTGTAATGCCTCTAAAAATTAACTTGATAGCATGATATGAAATGGACCAGGAATAAAATTAATTAGTAAAAAATCTTTTGTTGACATCATTACTCTTAGAGTAGCTTAAAAACAAAAGCAAAAACAAAACAAAACAAAAACTAGTGTGTTTTATTTCATATATCAGGCTTTATTTGATGAGAAAAAATGAATATAACTAAATTTATATTGTATATGCAATCCGTTCTCACCATCAATGAATTCTCATTTTTTTGCATCATATTTTTAAATAATACGTCACTTTTTGGTGAGGAAAGTGATTATTTAGCCTTATATATTAATTCTGTAGCGCATTCATTCCCTGAAGTGTGGGAAGAAGAGGATTTGGAATCTGCAACATTGCCTACAGTTCATTTAATTATGATTGCATATTTGGTTAGGGACAAAGTAAATTCAATGAAGCATTAAAATCAAACATCCCTTTAATTAAACTGGAAAAGAGACTGACTTCATCTTAGATATTGTTTATTTTCATTAATAGAATGAGAATACTATGTCTCCAAAGAAGGTATCATAATTTCTGTGAAATAAAGATACTTCTATGCAGATACTTTGTCTGTAAGCTTGAGTTTGACCCATGTCTCATCCAGTTTAATGTTTTCTGAACAAAGACTGCCAAAGCATGAAATGTTATACAAATTATTGTTGTTACTCATAGTTTATGTAGTAATTTGCACACTTACAAATGTGTGGTACAAATGTATCTTACCCATACCATGAAGGATTTAGGAAAATTCACAACCTTCAAAATGACCGGCCCTTTCTTAAGCTCAGTAGACTAAAGAAGTCCTGCTCAAATGAGAGAAGCTGTACAGCTGCCTTTCCAATTAATTAAAGCAAAACTCACAAAACCTTTATTTCACTGAAAACTTGGCCATGTTTTTAACGTCTTTGATGTCATAGCAAGAAATACATTTTACTGCATGAACCACTACCTACATACATACCCAACCCTACCTAAGTCTCATAGTTAAGTCACTCATGTGTCCCAGCAAATATCTGAATTGGCTATTCATATGTGATATTTACATTAGAAAAAATTGGTTTGCGAAGAAACTTTTTGGGCATATACTGTTACTTCAGTTAATTTCAAATAGCAGTACATGTTTCCCCATACTTAAGCAAAGTCTAAATAATGATTAGCAAATGCATCTCTGAAAAATGGTAATGTCCCCCTAGAGTCTATTGTGAATATGTATATATATTCACAATGGTAATGACACACCCCTAAGATGTGTTCCATGTGATTTTGTTGTTTGAACTCATCTGTTTATAAACAATATTTCTGACATATCTGCTGATTCACTGTTAACACATTTATATGGGCCATAAACAGGCAATTGTTTCTAGTTACAGGATAACTATGGCTACTTGACGAGCTTTCTTCAAAAAGATATGTTTGTTCTTTCAGAAAAAGGAAAATCTAAAGGAAAAAAGACTACCTGAAATGATTTAAATTGTATCCAGATGTAAATAGTACAGGCAGATGCAAAGGAAATAAGGCATTGAAAAGGTCCATATATGTAGGGTTTGCCCTCAGTATCAGTTTTTATTGACTCAGCTTATTTCTTATCTCAGACTTTCTATTTCCCTTTTCCGTTCCTACTCTTTTTCAGATTTTTCCATCCTAGAAAACCACTGGATTTTTTGTTAAATAAAAGACTTATCTTGCATTAAAAAAATCCAAGTTACAAAATTCAAATTTTCAAAGATAAATGAAAAAAGCATGAGGTATTTATCAGAGGGCCCATTAAAAAAACAACTTTTAAATGGATATTTGATTTATATGCAATTTCGTAGCCTATTCCTGATGCATAAAGTAGAGTGTAAGTCCATCATCATAAAACTGGCACCTGCTGAGGCCAGCTCAGTTAAATGACTAACCCTTTGTCAGCAACCAAACATTTACTTTCACTTGTTTTCAATACAAGAAACTCAGGTAATCACAATGCAGTGTGGTCAGTAGGAAAGACATGTAGAAGCATATAGTTCTACAAATGTATATGTGTATGTATATACATATACAGAGAGGGAGAGAGAGAATAAATATGTATGTATGTATGTATGTATGTATGTATGTATGTATATACATGTTTGTTTGTTTGTTTTCTCGATCCCTGAAAAGTTTACCTCTCACTTTAGGGTAAGTCTGAATAAGAGAAAAATAAACAGATGAATGAGAATCCATAAGGACTTTGCAGTATCCCTACTTTGTTTCCTAGATACTGATTTTTCTGGAGTTTACTAGAATATCTTGTCCCCACAAGGAATATATGACCCCTATTTTTGCTTAAAGTGTAGACCATTAAATTAGCAAAACCCTGAAACAGGAAGACGGCGCTCTTAAAGAACTGAAATGATTCTGTTCACATGATTTCTCGAAATTCCGGTGAAAATTATCTGGAGAAACTCTTATTTTTATCGAAATTTTGATGTTTCATTATAAACAGATGAGAAGTAAATGCTGCTTTTTATAGTAATCATTTCCTGTCAGCTTTCATCATTAAACCACTTTTCTATATTTAGAGTGAATATTCCAAGATTTGGACTCCTACAAAAGTACACATTATTTTGAAAATCTGTATCATTCATGCATTTCCCCAGCCAGCCTGAAAATATCTTCGGTGCAGGATTGTCTTTTTTCAGAAATGTATCCCTACCTGGCACTTAATATAAG
The DNA here is from genome assembly GCF_005190385.1 of Monodon monoceros. NCBI lineage: Eukaryota > Metazoa > Chordata > Mammalia > Artiodactyla > Monodontidae > Monodon > Monodon monoceros. The sequence goes on from NW_021703782.1 coordinate 54,660,755, forward strand.
ATACTCAAGCACATGTAAATAATAATAATTAAAATCGTAGCAATATATAACATTAAGAGCCTAACACGTGCCAGATACTTTTTTAAGTGCTTAAAGTATCTTAAATTATACTTATCCTCAGACGCTATTGTTATACCAATTTTACAAATGAATGATCCAAAGCAGAGAGAACTTACGTTAACTTGCCCAGAGTTAAACTAGTTAAGTGACAATGCTGATATTCCAGACTAGGGAATCTATACTCCTAAACACAATGCAATCGTCCTTTGAGTATAAATGAAACCATAATAAATATTTGTGGACTGGACCAATAAATGCAGCCTTAACATGAACGTAGAATGTAGTAAAATAGCACGTCTCAGTTATATGATAGAAGGGAATAGAATATGGCTAATAACTAAATCAAACAATTGATCTTGAGATAGGGTATTTGTTAGAAGTATGATCTCTCCTACCTTTGTTGGGGCATTACAGTTACCTTTTTGAAGGTCTCTGTTCATAGATGTATGAATTGTGAAGGTAAAAAGAAGGCCAATTAGTTGAAATATTTGGAATTACAGATATGTCTCATATTCAGAAGGACCTATTAACAGTGGTCTTCATTTGTGAGTTTCATGAAAAATTGAAATAGCCAAAGCATTATGGTCAAGTACGTGCTTTAAGCTTATGATCCAGCATCTATTTTGTCTGTAATGTGAAAACATCTAGAGTTAAATAAACAAATATAAAATCTTTGGCATGCCCACATATTTCAGTAATACAGTATATTGATGAGTTTATGGATGTATTCTTAGATCTGGAATAAAATTGGCAGCCAATCTGGAAGGTGCCAAGGTGAATGAAGAGCTTGGGGTACGTTGTTAAGCAGGTATTCCGGCAGGACCAAACTCTGGCAAAGTTAGGAGACGGATGAAGTTTAACCAGGGTGCTTTCTCTTGCTGCATTCCTGCCCGCAAAGCATTCCTTCTACTTATCTTCATTGGTTTATTCTCTCTGAGCTTATTTTCTATACTCTCTTGAGCTGGTCTCATCCAGAAGCTTGACTAAATACTGATTACTCTTAAATGTACATTTCCAGCCTTGGCCACTACCCTCAGCTCAAGTGTGGAAGCCCAGCCACTTACTTAACGTATTCATTTGAAATGGCATAAAGACATCTAAATTTATCAGGTCCAAAACAGAACTTTTGACTGTTCTTCATTAAAATGGCATAGATATTCATACTACTGATTGCTCAGGCCAGACCTTTCAATTTGATTGACCAAAGATCCCTCCCTTGTCTAAGGATCCTTTACATCCCATCTGTCTGAATGTCCTTTCAGTTGTACCTTCTAGATATGTTTTGTCTCAATTCACTACACTTCATGCTTACACTACCCACCTAGTTCATGCCAAAATTCTCTCTCACTACATCCTACAAGGTTAGCCAACTATTCTGCTTCTCTTCAGATATCATGGCCTATTGGCCAGTGTCTGTCCTTATTTGTTGGTGACTTTTCTTATTGATAGGTGTCAAAGGCTATAGAAGTTATTAAATGTTTCGAATCTCATTCCTGTCTAATTGTTTACCCTGCTTCCTCTCTTGTTACCCCCCAATCTATTTTCTACATCACTGATGAAGGCATTATCTATTTAAAATATATAATGGCTTATATCACTCTCCTGCTTAAAACCTTACAAAGGCTTCCCATTGCTTATAGAATAAAATCCCAACTTCTAGCTTTGGTTTAAAAGCCCTGTATAATCTGGCACTTCCTATAAATCTCATCTCTTATTATTCTTCCCTAATTCGCAGTGCTCCAGGCACAATAGACATTTTTCGATACCTGCAACACTTCAAGATCTTATTCATCATTATCCTGACTGTCTCTTCTGCCTGGACCATTTTCAGCTTTCTGTTCACTTGACTAGCTCCATCTCGTCCTTCAGGTTGAAGCCGAATCTTGTCTCTGTACCCCGACACCAAATTAAATCTCGGAGACAAGTTTTAGGTGAAGTAGAAAAGAATAACTTTATTGCTTTGCCAGGCAAAGGGGGCCACAGTGGGCTAATGTCCTCAAAGCTGTGTGTCCCGACCTGGAGGGGGCAGTGAGGAGTTTTATAGTAATGGTTCAAAGAGGGCGTGATCAGCTCCTGGACATTCTTCTGACTGGTTGATGGTGAGGCAAGTGGGAGTCAGCATCACCAACCTTCTGGTTCCAACTGGTCTGGAGTCTACGTGCTTGTGAACTGCATCCCTTTAACTTCTCCCACCTGGTGGGGGTTTCAGTATATGTAAAACAGCTCAAAGATATTGTTGTGTGTATCGCTTGAGGGGGAACCAGGGCCCTGCCCCAAGGCTGCACTATTGTTTCCTAACTGTTCCTCCCTTGTCTCTGCATCCCCTTCCCTCGCTGATTAGCAACTGTTTAAACCTGCACGTTGGAACTCACAGAAGGTCATGAAGGCTGAATGAAGCCTATTTCCTGTAATCAAGAAATGGGGGACACAGAAAGGCTTTTGTGCCCAGGAGCCCTGCCCCACAGGGCCCTGCTCCATTTCAGGGTCTCAGCTCAAATGTCACCTCCTCAGAGAAGACATCATAATCTAAAAGAGCCCTCCCCCAATCATTCTTTATTTGATTATTCCCTTTATTTATTCATTGCTATTATCATAGTTTATTTGTCCTTTCTTTGTTATTGGTGTCTTCTCTTGGAGTATAGTTCTACAAGGACATGGATCTTTATTTCTGCTATATGTCTGTGCCTAGTGCTTAGAACATAGTACATGCTCTGTAATATTTGTTGAATGGTTTTGTTAGTGATTCTCAACTGGCGAATATATTTTCTAATGAATTCATTCACCAAGTATTCCTTGAGCACTCACTGTGTGCCAATATTTTTGTTAGGTGTTGGGGACTGAAATGAAAGGCAAAGTCCCTGCCCTGACGGCTCTCATCATCTAAAAGGGAGATATCTCTCTCAGTAGATGATTGCACTGAAGGAAATGCTGTTAGAGGTAAGCACAGGTGCTATGGGAAGAAAGAGAGTCAGACCAAACAAGAATGGTGATGGAACAGGAGAGCAAGTAAGAAAAATGCTCCATGAAAGATGATTCCTGAGCTGAGTCTTAATGGCTACATAGCAATGGCTCTAATTTAGATGTATCTTCCCTTCTGTGGCGGCAAGGTGCTTCCATGACAGGCAGTTTGATTGTGGACTATAAAGTGAAGCATGGTTTTGTGACATCTTCCTACCATGCTGCTTAGGAGCTGCCCACTTTGTCTAAGTAAGGAGCCAGTTCTGGTAATGACAGCTGCCACACTGTGCCGAAACCCAGGCTCGGGAATGATACACTTTAATGTTTCTTTAGGGCTGTCTTTTCCTGTTAAACTTGAGAAGCTTAAGAGAGCCTGGCACACAGAAAGAACTAGAAGAGGTGCCAGATGGATAGAGAGAAGGGAGGGAGAGAAAGGAAGAGAAGGAAGGAAGGAAAGAAAAAAAAAGAAGGAAAAGGAAGGAAGAGAGGGAGAGAGGGAGGGAGGGAGGAGCCAGTTGCCCAGCACAGCAGTTTCTTATTATAAGGAGTTAACAAAATCGTGACAGAGATTTTCAGTGTTTGGGTTATTTTCTGCTATCAAGTATGTCCAGTGGTTGGCAACTTTTGTAACAATTTTGAAATCTGTGTGAAACGGAAAATTCCCCAGATTTGTGGTTTCTTTGTGGTTTTCCTCCTATAACATTTTTGATGCAAACATAAAGCCTTATAAACTGGCAGACAATGCAACAAGGCTGAATGGAAACTGGCTGACTTCAACTTTATTATTTGAGGTCAAAAAGAAATGAGGCTTGAAATAGCAACCACGGGGTCTGAACTCACCAGGAATCAAATGCATCAGATTGTTATGAGCTGAATAGTTTGGTTTTGTTTGTTCTTTTTACTAAAAAAAAGACAATTTTAGAGCATAGATTCTATAATTGCTTGATTTCTTCAGTCTTATAATTGTCTTGAAAGTAATTATGGCCATTTTGTCGTTTTGCTCTGGGCTAAATTTCAGTCTGTATTTGACCAACCATATTAGAAATGCATCAGTAAATATATTGATTACATTGTGGTATTATAAAAACCTGTTTCAAGATTGTTATTTAGAGAAAGCCAGACATTTTTATTTTGGCACAAGGAAACACACAAAAATGTGTGTGTGTGTTTGTGTGTGTGTGTGTACATGTAGTCTTACTGGTGTATGTAAATAACATCTGATAAGAATGCTTTTAACAGTCTAGCTCCTTTTTTAGACCTGCTCAAAGTATTTACTATTTAATACCTCTGTCTACTGTTGCATCAGAGGCATCTATGCCATAATATTTCATCATGCCTGATGCACACTTAATTTTGATATGGTTAAATGTATTTGCTTCCTAGGCATAGATACACAGATAAAATATCCTTTTCCCCATGCCTGCTTTATGCTTTCTTTACTAGCTATAATATCAATAATTCCTTAGGCAGTTTTCATAGATCCCTCCCCTGACCCTGCCTTTTAGACAAAATGCCTACATAAACCAATAGCTGTACATGAGTCAATTTACTTTTTCCAAGGTGTGCTTTAGCTTAGATAGATTCCATTTTTTCTATTTGTCTGGTTTTACATCACTATTTAATTTCAGTGTCTTAGTCTTTCCACGTGACTTAGAAATATGTGAACTTTAATATCTTTCTTAGAGGTATAATGTCCATATCCACTATGCCAGTTTTAGGCCCACTGGCTTTCCTTTGTAACTATGGGATAAAGTAGAGTGTGATTTCATGTGCATAACTTTTGTCAGAAGTCGAAATGCATACTTGTTCCTAAGGGCATGGGGAGAGGCAGTGAACTGGTGCTTCAGCATTGTTTTTGTTCTGCATTGTAACATTCTCTGACATTTAGCAGAACTACATATAACCAGCACCAAAAATTAAAAAAAAAAAAAGAGTTATGGGAGTGTTGAGTTTGTGTTTTATTAAAAAATAAAGTGTTCTCATAATTTATTTTAAGGTAGAATTAGTGTGTCATCCTTCATTGATCATCTGGAATCAAAATTATGAAAACTTAAAAAAAAATAAAAAGGACACGGTATATTGAGAGCTCACTGCTTTCTGATCACCTTATTAGTTCAATGAACAGCTTCCCATGTTTGCAAGTATCTTTCAGGCCACCAGCTCAACTCTGTTGTCTCAACAGAAGGAGGTTGCATCTTTACGCATTTAATAGCTTTATTCTCAATTTATTTTTAAAGGTGGGAGGATATGAGCAAAGCTGAAGAATCTAGTCTCTTTGCATTGTGCAGCCCAGTAGAGATAGCTGCTTAGATTCTTGACGTAGAGAATAAAAACGGACATTCCTGGAAGGTAGATAGAAAGCCAGACTAAAAAGTTGCTGGGTACTAAATCACAGCACGTCCAGTGTGAAATCAGGCAGGATTTTTCTATTTCCACTTTAACTTCTGCAGAAAATGGTCATTTAAGTGGGGCTAACTGGATTGCATCTGTTCACTCAACCTGTGAATCCCTGTTGTTCTGGGATCAAGCTTGCCATGTATTCTCAAGGAGATCATTTGGTCATGGTAATAATTGAGAAAGTATTTTTACTATGTTATTTCTGCTGAAAACATATTTAAATAATTTTATGGTGTCTTTCAGCTTTCAAATCCTGCAGAGCCACTGTCAAAGGCTGTAACAATGTTGTTTGACTTCTGCAATGACCAAAAGACACAAATGTGGATGATTCTCTGGTTTAGCTGCCAGAGGAAGATTTGGCCTGAAGTCAGTGAAGGTCCCTCTCTTGCAAGGCCTCATCTAAGAGGACTTGTACCTAAATTTATAGTTGTAATTTTAAAAATTATTTTTCTAACCGAAAGGACCTCCACACTGTATAAACTTAAGATGCTACAAAACCTGTGTATTCTTGTTTCTTTCTTTTCTTTACCTGTACCGTTATATTCAAGGTAGTACATCAATCTAGTTTATCAGGCAATGGAACAAATGATAGTCTCATTATTTCTGAAAATATCACTACCTATGACATTACAGTTAGTTTCAAGCTGTAAAAGACTTTTGTTTTTTTTTCTCAACACGTTAATATTAAAATCAATTTTCTCAAGTTCATTTTATTCTAGGAAAACCTAGGGATCCTTTCTTTCATTTATTTATTTATTCAGGAAACCTGTATTCAATGACTATGTTGCAGTGTGTGTCTAGGCATGTACAGAGATAAAGCTAATTGGACAAGAAAAGATTTGGCTGCCCAGTTTGCTCACCAACTCTGCAGTAGGGGTGGGCAACGTATTTAGTACAATTCTCAATTACAAAATAAATTTTAAACAGCTTGCATGCATAGTGTTTGGTGGGATGTGTCTATTTCATGTACATCATCTCCTTTGAATCATTTTATTATGCTTAAGAACAATGTGTGTTGTAAGTTATTAAAAATGGTAAATTAATAATCAAAACAAGATGTTAAGGAAAGTATTAAGGCACAATGGAGCTACGTTTTACAAATCTAAGTCCTTTTATACTCAAGAATTAATTACTTGACTATAAGTTGAGAGCATCCTGAAAAAAAAAAAAAAAACTCAATTTCCTGAGCTCTTGGTCGGAAAAAAAGATACTAATTTTAGATCAGATTCCACTTACCTATAGCGTGCTAAAAATTCATGAGGAACAAAATTAACTTCAAAGTTTCTACTCTGTGTCCAGGCATTGTCCTTCATTTTTCACTTGTCACCTCTGTCCTGTTCCTCCCATCTTAAGCTCTTCTCCACCACTCTGACTCCCCCTCTGGAACATTTATCATTTATTTGACAGATATCTAATGAATTTCTACTCTGTATCAGGCGTTGCACTAAGTACTGGGGAGCCAACATTGATCAGACTGTGCCTCTGGATTAATTATATAACCACAAACACATACTATAATTCATGGCAAATGCTATGAATGAAAAGCACACAGTCTTAAGACATGATTGAAGAACCTCCTTCTCTGGGCATAGGAGAGCATCTTCTGTACAAGTAACTTTTAAAGTAAAATCAGAAGGATGACTTGAAGATTACCACCTCCCTCCTCCAAAAATTAAATCAATAAAAGATTTTTAGCTGCATCAGACTTTCCTAAAATGTGTTTAAATATGGAAATAATTACTTGCAATGTAAGATTGTTCCCAAAATCAAAGAGAAGAGCATCCCAAATGACACCCTCTACTCACAGGAATATATCCCAATTTCTATACTTGTTTTCCTCCCCTGAAGACCTCCTTCTTCATTCTTCACCACCAGCATACTTCCTCCCTTCAGGGAATCAGCAAAGCAGAATAGCCACCAGCATTGCATTTCCTAAAGTCTAAAAGCCATTTAGCCTGAAACAGTATCACAGACCATGAGTAAGGAAGGTGATCTTTCTACACCTCAGCCCACGACAGCAATCCAAGCTAGGTTTGGTCACCCTAAATCTGGTCCTCTCCAAGGTCAACATGAGATGTAGAGAGACCACTTTGTAACCACACAATCTACTGAGAACAACGCTGATCCTTGAGCTTAGTAGAGTTTAAATTCAAATTCAGGAGGGAAATATTCCACTAAATGCCCCATAATCTGCACAAGGGCCTCCAGTCAGAAGAAAGGTAGCGCTTCACGTGGTCATTCAGAGCACAGCTTTTGGGTTGTGTCCAAGATATAAAACAGGGAGTCATGTCAAAGTCATCTCCCCCTAAAGCCAACCACCCACCTAGCTACACTGAAAACAAGGCAAAAGTTTTACATTGATTTTCCATTATTTTTTGGAGCAGGTAAAATTCTTGATCAGGGAGTGCCTTGTAATCTTTGTAGGGGGAGGAAGGCATGTCAAGCATCGTTTATCACCAGGAATGGATGATGAGATGTTGCTCCAACACATATAGATAGATCATAGATTGCGGTTTGGAGAAATGAAAAATCCTCCTGCCATTGATGTGGTTAAGACAGATTTCGCCAAGAAAAAATCAGCTTACCCGCGTCCTTTATTCAAATATTTTTGAAGTGTGCCCACCTATAGGACCAAAGGCTCCCCCTGAGGGTTTCTATCTCCGACAAGCCCTGAGTAGGATTCTCCCTGTGCATGAGGCCTTTCCCAGGCCAAGCCTTATAAAGACGACCCTTGTCGCTTTATAACTTAGCAGATTCATTGTTTCATTATGAAGCTATCAAATAACGGGGCACACAAGCAGGCACTTATTTCAAATGGTTAACCATCAATACCCACCCGTGTGCACCCACACCAGTCCGTAGAAACCCCAGTGATCTGCATCAGACCTTATAAGGAACATAATTGACCTGTGGTCTGCTCATTTTGTTTGCATTGAGTAAGCTTCAGATGACAGTTTGTGTTTGACAGTTCATGCCGGTGGGCTGTTGGTTACAGCTCTCCTGTTTGCTTTCTTACAATGATTCTCACCATTTTATTCCCCTTGTCTGAAATAGCCCGTTCATACAGTGTAAACCTGGGCAAGAAGCCTGCTAGCTCACACCCTGAATAGTCTTTTCTTCTCATATTGTCTTGCTCCAAATATCAGACCTTGTTTTTAGTGAATACTAAGTCAGTTGATACCTAACCGTAGCACATTGTCATTTAGAAAGAAAACTGAAGCTTTGTTTTCACTCTCTTGGGCAGAAGTTTTCAAAGTGTGAAAGAATTGCTATGCTACTTTTTAAATGTGTTTGGAAGGTACTTGATATTCCTGGTGGTATCCTGGCAGCAATAGTAAGACTTTTGTAGTATCATTCTATATGTCACCCCTGACACAGAGTATCACATGGAGAAGCATGATGTACACCACTTCCCAATCAGGTATCTTATAGATAGTCTCGGAAATCTGTTCAACTATTAATTCTGTAAGTTTGGAACTGGAGTCCTGGATGTCACTGCTTCAAAAGCATCCCTTTACTCACCATGTTTTCTTTCACCCAATGCTATAGGAGTGATTGAATCAGAGAAAAGACAGACTTTGAATCTTTTGGTTTTCTGGCCCTAACTCAGAACAACCCTGTCAGCCCTGTGTATTTGTTAGTACCTTGTGTGTGGTCACTGTGCATTGAATATCTAATGAATTCAATTTAAACATCAAATAGAGAACTCGTGCAACGGAGAATTCCACGCAAGTTAAGGGAAGAAGCAGGGCTCAGATAGGGGGAGTTTGCTTTACGGTCATCTTATCTGAGAGAAAAAACACATTTCTTTTCCCTCATCAAAAGTTTGTGATCCAAACACCTGCTAAAGCAATTCAGGATGTACAAAACATATCTGGTATGGTCTCTTGGATTTTATCTGCTTTTAAGTTATCTCATTGGACCTAAGATTCAGACGTCTGATTTCCTCAAAAAACTTTTTTCACCATTTTATTAAGACTAAAACTCTATGTGATTTTAAGCCTGCACATTTATTCTCTTTCTTAAAAGCTTTTCATTTTGCCATTTGATGAATACTGGAAGCAAGTGGATTATCTGGATAAAGAGAATTAGTTGAGGTTTGCATCAGTCAAGAGAGTAAAGCCACCAGAGGCTTTGAAGGGAGTGCCTTACAATATAAGTAGTCCTAATCTCCTGCAAGCACTGACTTTCAAGAAAGAGAATTTTCTCAAGACCAGTGTTTTTAATCAGCTACATCTGCAACAAGATTGAAAGTAATGCCAGTGATTAAGGAAGCAGGCTGTGCAGGCAAGCAGGCAGTGAGCAGGCAATGATCTGATTCATGAGGAATCTAGAAGTTGGAGACGAGGGGGAAATTAAGAAGTCTCTCAGATCCCCTAACTACTTCTACCTCTAAAACAGCCATCCCAAGACATCCCTGCCTAAAGTGAAAATGTACCATTTGGACAGGAGTGAGTTATTAGCAAGAGGAGGGCACCCAGCGAGATGCTGGAAATGTAGACAGTGCTTTAACTGTCCCAGTGTTTCCATTTTTCATGCCAAAAAGGATCAGTGCCAGCCACAAAACAGGTGGAATTATTCCAGCTTGGCTTTGTAGGCAGAAAAGAGAATGAGATATGTGTTTTACCTGAGATGGTAGAGCAGCAGTAAAAGCAGATAAGGTTTTAGCAAACTGAGGAGAAAATGATGCTGGTCTCAAATTGTTGGGAGTCTCAACTCTCAGCGACAGTGGCCTGGAGCCCCGTTTTTGCACATTTTTTTTTTTCCTCCAGGAAGAAAGAGGAAAAGTACTTCTAAAGTGCCCATCTTTGGTGAAGAGAGGAAAGATTTTTTTAATTTAGTATCATACAATTAAAAAAAGAAAAGTAAATGCTCTATAATTATTTCAGATATATTTTCTTGAGCTTGTGAGTATTTAAATGTTTTCACCTAGTGTCTCTACAAAGAGGAAAAGGAACATGTAACCAAAACCATTTCAGATCTTGCATGAGATTTATCTTGAAAAACCAGTGGTGCATACATATTTTGCCACAGATCCTAGGGCAAAATTGTTACGCCAATATTTCTCTATCCAGGTCACTTGGTAGCAGCTATAAAATGCAATCTGATAGTCACTACTTCAGGTAACTCCCAAAGTGTATATTGGACTTTCAGGAAGAAATTTGTTTAGTGTCTTAAAATGGAGTGTCTCCCATGCTCAACAGAATTGTTCCCACTGCTGCCCTGAGTCATGTCGAATCACTTATAGAACTGGGACTCACTGTGCAATGGGGAACCACCTGGAAGGGAGTGATCCGAAGGTTTCTGCCGTAAAGATTAAGAGTCAAGGGCTTTTAAGCAATAATTATTGGATAGTCAACTACATTGAAACCCAGAATGTACTGAGGACACCAAGTACTGAGAGAAATTATGTTACATACATACATCCACCTATGCATACATACATACATACATATGTCAAGCTATTTCCTCTGATTGTGACACTTTTCTCCTTTTTTCCTTTGCCTGATGAGTTTCCATATATCGTTTGAAACTTGGCTTCACCACACTTTCCCAGGAAAGCCTTTCTCGCTCCCCTTAGGCTAGGTCAGATGCTCCTGACATGGATAACTATATAGCTCACTTTATCTTCAGGTTTTCCATGCTGGACTGTAAATTCCGTAAGGACATATATGATATCCATCTTTCTCTCCATGTATGCCCAGTGCCTACCTCAGTGGTCATAGACCTTTTCTAAGGTATGGGGCCAGATAGTGAACATTTTAGACTTTGTGGACTGTCCAGTCTCTTTTGCAACTACTCAACTCTGTCATAGTGCAAAAGAAGTCCAGACAATTTGTAAATGGATGAGTGTGACTGTATTCTAATAACGTCTTATTTACAAAAATTAGCCTTGGCCTGGATTTACCCTGCACTTGTGAGTTTGCCAACTCTAGCCTCTCACAAAGCCTGGCATATATTAGGGGTTCAGCAAAAAAGGCCTTTCAGTCATATAGGCTGAGTTGATGGTGGTCTGTGGGGAGTGACAGAAGAGGATGTATAGTTGATCCTTGAACAACAAGGGTTTGAACTGCACAGGTTCACTTATACCCAATTTTTTTTTAATAGTAAATACTACAGTACTATAAAATCCATGGTTGGTTGAATCTGCAGATGCAGAACCAAGGCTATGGATAGCAGACTATAAGTTATACACAGATTTTTGAGTGCATGAAGGGTCGGTGCCCCTAAACCCACATAATGTTCAAGGGTTAACTGTATTTGAGAGCTATTGGATGATTGGTGATTTGATATGGAGGGTGGGTAAGGAGAAGAGGACAAATCCAAATTTCTGGCTTGAGTAACTGGTCTTAAGTAGGAGACATTTAACTAAAAAGAGTGGAACTGGGTATATTAGCAGAAGTGGGGAGGAAGAGATGAGTTACGTTTGGAGCATAGTAAATGTGAAAACCTGTGATCTATAACAATGGCTCTTAAACTTCAGCGCGTATTGGAATCACCTAGAGAGCTTGTAGAAAACAGATTCTTGGGCTAACCTCCAGACTTTCTGATTCTGGGGTGGGGCCCAAGAATGTGTTTTTCCTTCATGCTCCCAAATGATTTTGAAGATGCTGGTCTGGAGACCATCCTTGGCAAACAACTGTCCCAGAGAGACGTGCCAGGACTTTGACTTGGATGTTATCATTATGGAGAGTGAATGAAATGGAGAAAGGACCAAGGACAGAATTTTAGGATACCATAGACAGAACAATACACATACTATCATCCCTCAAGCAAAGATTTATAGCCCTTTGAGAATCAAAGAGAAAATAGACATTGGTATTAAACAAAGTAAGATGAAGAAAAATATAGGAAAGATGTCAAGCAAGAGAAATATTTAAAAGAGGAGGCCTCCAATCTCTGGAACTTCAAGCTCTGCACTTAATATTTTTGTTAACATTAATATCAATGAAATATTAATATTTGCAGGAAACTTCTTGCAAACCTTTCAACTACTAAATCAGGGATATCTCTTAGGCCTAGACTGTCACCTTTGTTTTCCTTCCTTTGTTTTTGTAGTTCTTCCCTTCTACTCTACATTATAACTATTATGGTTATTAAGTTAACAATTATATCGATAGCCACAATTCATTGACTGCTAAGTGCATTGCTAAGTACTTGTACTGGTAATGTACACTTCCTTTTTTCATCTTCACAACTACCACTGAGATAGATTTTTCTAGGTCCATTTCAGAGAGATTCAGAGAGGCTAAAAATTACATTTCTCAAGACCAAATGGTTAATAGCCAACAGTGAGAGAATTTAAGCCTAGACTTGACTGACGCAAAAGCCTATCCTCTTGACCAATCTTCAACATTCCAGATTTCCTTCATCCTTCCTGCAGTCCTCAAAAGAAAATGCACAGGGGCTGCATTTTTAAGGACCTCACTGCTAATCTGTACATGTATATAGGTAAGGTATACCAAGCTTAGCAAGGTTTCAAAATTGAGACACTATTTTAAAATTCTCAAGATCCTGATCTAGAGCAGGATACAATCTTATAAAAAAGGAGGTCCAGTTGAAGACTTCCCTCATCATTCCCTGCCAAGGAAGGAGCTCACCAAAACTTCCCCACCCCACCCCCACGTCATGAGTCTTGCAGAAAGGAGAGGAACAGGCTGACTACTGCATAAAAGAAGAGCCCTTTTCTTAGCCCTTCTCAAGGAGTGGGGGTAGGGAAGTGGAAACTGAATTTGGTTTGATGAGATGCCAGTCATACATATCTCTAAGCAGAGGTGCCAGTTAGTTACAAGGATAGCTCTGAGTAACAGATGCATGCTCATCTTAGGTATTCATCAGGGTTCCAGTGCTCTGAGTAACGTTCTTACCAGATGGTCGCAATATTCACACAGCTCTTCCTCTACGAAAACACTAGGCAGAGACAGTCACTGCTCACCTGATTCTCTGAGTCCTCTTGCAGTTAAGCAGGCATCGGTGACTAGCTTTGAGCCACGTACTCTGAAAAGTAATGTATGTTGCTTATGGGCAAAGCACTTAAGATTTAGTAGGCCACCTTCTGTCTCTTCCATGGACTTGGAAACCACATAGGCCAAGTATTGTAAGTGTCATAACCACAAGATTGAACACAGCCTCAATCCCTGAGTCACTAGTTGGAAGAGATTTATCCTTGACTGTCCTTCAGCCTTGGGTGGACTTTATATGAGTGAAAAATAATATTGTTGTTACTATGGATTATTTGTCACTGTAGCACAGCATGGCTTATCTAAACTCATGTAAGTGCTCTTATTAATACTAATTTATTTACTCTGGACTGGGTCAAACGAAGATTTCAGTTGGTTCCGCAATATATCTTCACTCTTAATCGACAAAGATCATGGCTAAGTTTAGAGGAGAAAATAAAAATAAAAGGGGAGAAGGAAAAAAATTCAAGAAACAGCATTCTGAGTAGAGAATGCTTAATTCATATAGACAAATGCAAAGAACATAGATTTCAAATGAAAACCTATAATTCAAGAAAACTATGACTCTAAAGGCTTGGAAACAGTGTTGGATGGTATAAGCCCTAAGCGTTTGCAGAAGTATTTATTATATTGTTTACTAAATGGCTTTTTTATTTTAAAGACATGAGGAAGAAGCATGGCAACATTAGAAGAAAGAAAAGAAGCAATAATGATGGAAATTTTGAGGGAGAAAAGTAACTTGAACTTTTGTCACACATAGAAAGTAGAAAGAAGAACATTTAAACCAGATTTTTTCCATGAAATATACACAGCACGGTCTTTCAAAGAACAAATAAAGCTGAAGAGGGTAGACTAAAGTAGACTGCATTTTAACCATCCATCCTGGAGATGACAGAGATCTGAACAGCTGTAGGTCAGTGTGGGTCATAAATCACGTGTTACCACCTCTGGAGCAAAAGACAAATGACCTGCTCACCAGTAAGAAATTCAGGAGAATTTGTGGAAGAGAAACTTTCCAACCTAAGTTACAAGGACAAATAAGCCCATATATAAACAGTCGGCAGCTCCAGTCTGTCTCCTACTCCATTCCTCCGACTTCACCACTCTCCTGTGCATGCATCTCTGTGTATGCACGCACACACGGGCTCATATGTACTGGCACACACCAACTCCTGCTGCCAACTGATCTAAGGCAATAGATCATTCACAATTAGTAGGTTCCTTATGATAAATAAAAGTTCCAAGAGTTAAGAGGCAGGTAAAAGTCTTAAGTCTTCTATAACCAGGTTACCCTAAAATAAGGCTAACAGAAGGAATTTGGTTATATATACAAACATTTATTAGAAAATAAGTCTGCAGCTTATTTTGTAAGCTCCTTCTTAGTGTTTTGACCCCAACGGTGTGAAAGATTTGCTTGAAGCATATGCAACAGATATCCTAGCAGCAGGATTTAGTATGGCAACAAGTTTGTTCTGAATCAGTGGGTATACAGTAGACCATTTCAGAATCTGGACTCAGGCCCCGCTCCAAGAGATATAGATAACCTGGTCTCTGGATTCTTACACCTCATTCCTACAAGATCAGGAAAGCCTGCATAATATTTCTGTCACTCATATCAGTAGCAAAAAATAGTTTCTAATACCCATTATGCTAATCTTATGCAAATCTGAAATAAGAATATTAGCGATAAAGTAGCTGATGTGTGTACCTTTGTAATGTGGGCTTTTGATTAGAAGATTTAAAATGCTAGCTATCCCTGGAATATGTTCTCTCAAATAGGCAACTGGCCTCCCATAGGGTATAAATTCACACACACACACACACATACACACACACACACACACACATCACACTGTCTCTGTAGAAATATTTTCAAGGATAATAAGAAACACTACACAAAAATTCCAATCTATGGAGCTATGGGGATGGATAAGGCATAGATTTCAGGACAAAATAAGGGGAGAGAACCATTATCATGTATTTAAATATATCTATTTTTAAATGAACAATTTAAACCACCAACCACAGATTTTGCTCAGTGACTTGAATTCTTTTGGTGTTCTACTCTTTAGCATTAAAAGTGGTAGAAACCTTAAGTAGCAGGAAGTCAGAAATGTAAAAGTTAAACCCCAAAATGGTACTGACACTTAAGCAGAGCCACATCAATTTCACTCTAGTTGAATGGATTTGAAAAATTAAACTGATAATCCCCTGAACATTTTCAGGGTGTAGCTCTCTCATTCAGTATGTTTAATCCACCCTCCTAGATCATTATACAAGTGTTTTGTTTTGTGCACAGTATGTTTAATCCACCCTCCTAGATCATTATACAAGTGTTTTGTTTTGTGCCATGGGAAATTCTGATCTTGCCTGATGAAGTACTCAGTCACCTATAATCTTGTGAGAGTCACAAATGACGATAATTGCAATTTATGGAGTAACCTGGAATGACGAACACAACATGCTGAGTCTGAGAGCTGAGGTAATTGCATTTTTACTTCAGATCAGCAGAAAATCCAAAAAAAGTAATGTTGTTTGAGCATCATTTCCAATTACATTTTCTCAGTTTTTATCAACTACACTCATTAAAGAATCATTAAGGAAAAGATAAGAGCTCTGCAAGTTGACTAGAGAACATGCATAGAAAAGAGAGAATAAACAATGAACAATCAATAAAAAGCTATGGAGGAGGTAAAGAAGGCTTAGTGTAGAAGAAACAATATTGCATTGGCACGAAGAACTTACAAGTTTAATTAAGGCCACCTCTAAAGAGTTGGGTGACCTTGAACTTCTCACTTCTCTTCTCAGGGCCACTGTTTTCTCATTAATTAAATGTGAGAATCCAGGGCTTCCCTGGTGGTGCAGTGGTTAAGAATCCGCCTGCCAATGCAGGAGACACGGATTCGAGCCCTGGTCCGAGAAGATCCCACATGCTGAGGAGCAACTAAGCCCATGTGCCACAACAACTGAGCCTGCGTTCTAGAGCCCGCGAGCCACAGCTACTGAAGCCCGGGTGCCTAGAGCCCGTGCTCCACAACAAGAGAAGCCATGACAGTGAGAAGCCCGTGCACCACAATGAAGAGTAGCCCCCCCACTCGCCGCAACTAGAGAATGCCGGCGCACAGCAATGAAGACCCAACGCAGCCAAAAATAAATAAATAAAATAAATAAATTTATTTTAAAAAATGTAAGAATCCAAATGAGTTACCATTAAGATGTAACCCTAAAATTCCTAATATTTCATGATTATACATGCAGGCAATTGCTACACTATTGTATAAATAATAAATATTACATGTGTTATCTGAGGCTATTGGCAGTGAGTGTTCTCTTCTTTAAATATCTTAAACAGATTTGTGTCTCTGAGGTCTCCAGCGTACTTTCTGTCTTGTCAAGGCATTCTTTTTCTTCCATGGTGTCCTGGGGATTCTCTTCTCATATCTCACACTTGGCACAGTGAAATCCAGCTATTAGTTTGTTTGTCTCAATGCTGTTATGAGTTCTTGCATTTCAGTAATCGTGTCTAACTTACTGTTTCCCCAGTGCTTAGGAAAGTACCTGGCATTTAATGGGGAATGATGGAATAAACAAAGGAACGACTAAGTGGGCTTTGAGGTTTGTTGTCAGTGAGGCAGAAAGTAAATAAAGAGACACTGAGCACCAAGTCATTCAATGCAATTCACCATGAAAGATTATCTTCAAGTTTCTATTCTTATTTTCAGGCCCTAATAAGATACTATCCAAAATGGTTCTTGTTTTAGCGGACAGCAGTGGCCTTCAGTGAAAATGACGGAGGGCTTGAGCATCTTTAGAAATAACTGTTTTACAAACCTTATTACCTTATTACCACCAAACAGCCTTCACAAAACACCTACCTGAGTAGGAATGGAATATATATATATTCCATTGGTGTGTGTATATGTATATGTGTGTGTGTGTGTGTGTGTGTGTGTGTGTGTGTGTGTATATATGTAAACAAAGACTTTATCATCCATCTCTGTAATTGGCACACTATGGTCTATTGGCCAAATCTACCTTGCCACCTGTGTTTGTACAGTCTGTGAGCTAAGAATGGGTTTTACATTTTTTAATGTTTGGGGAGAAAATTCAAAAGAATAATCATGGTACATGAAAATTTTATGAATTTCAAATTTCAATGCCCATAAATAAAGTTTTATTGGAACACAACCAAGCTAATTTATTTAGTATCTGGGTGCTCTGATGTCACAACAGCAGAGTTGAGTACTTGTGACAGACACAGTATGGAAAAAAATAATTTTCCCTCTACCCTTCTAGGTTCTTGGCTGAGACCTCCCTGTAATAAAAGATTAACAGGAGAAAAACAAACATAAGTTTAATAACATGTATACCTCCTGTATATATGGGAGAGATCCAAGAAAACTGAGTAACTCCCCCAAATGGCCCAAGACATTACCTTAAATACCATCTCCAGCTAAAGACAAAAGAAAGATGCTGGGATGGGTATGGGGGTGGAAGTTAAGGGGTTTTCAGGCAAAGTAAACAATGATATGTTTGTTATGCAGATTTAAGTCCTGAATGTCTTCTGCATTGATAAGAGTTTCTAGAGATTTGGTCATCCTCTTCTTGGTAGTGAGAGGGAGACACCCTTACATATGCTGATTTCCTTTATAAATGTAAATGTATCTTACCAAAGGATAACTTGTACTGGTTTTCAAAGGTTCTCCTGTGTTGGAGTTTCTTAAAAATAACCAGCCTAAAATAATCTTTATGCCAAAGAGGCATATTTTGGGGTAGCAAATTCTTTTCTCCTTCACCTGCAAAGCCTAAAATATTTACTGTTTAGCCCTTTACAAAAAAATTTGCTAAGCCCTGCTCTCTCTGTTGGTCAAAGTTGCTTTTGTACTATCAAAATCGATTTCTGAACAGAGATGGCTTTGTGTTGTGGAGAACATTTTCAAATGGAAAGTTTCTACACCTGCAAAAATTAAAGTAGCTTCATTGTCATTCTTTTTTTTGTTTTTCTGTTTTTGTTTTTTTGCAGAAGTGGAGAGGATGTGTTAAAGAAGATAACTACTCAAACCAAAGTTTTTGTATGCTATTTTTATGAAATTTAAAACAAGAACAATTATGAACATTTTATTTAAAATAATACATTTTCATTTAACTTTTATAAGTTAATCACATATTTATTTATTTATTCCACGCTTTCTTTTAATCCAAAATGACTAACCAAGATTCTTCTAACTTAAGCAGAGGTCTGATGAATCTCTTTTAAAAGACATTGGCTTGAGACAATTTATACAGTATCATTATGCTGTCCATGAAGTTGGTACAATGAAACAAACAAACAGCTCTCCTCCAATGAAAATAAGTGACTAAAAGACTTCTCCTAAGCCCTTTTGCTCAAATTGTGTCAGAGAGTAAAACACCATTAGAAAATAATATTGATTAGATTAAAAAGTTAGCTAACTCCATCAGATAAAAATATCCAGCAATTCACAAACATTGTTTTTGTAGTTATATTGTTTGTGCCATTTTTATTTTTTTTCAGAGTGTCATTCCCAAAATTGAGGGGAAAATCTCCAGCAGCTTAATTCACTAAAAATACTAATGTGTTCAGTGGGATCAGAATCACTTATGATAGGTAACTTCCATGTATGATTATATTGTAAAACTATTGTAGTCTATATATTTAAGAAAATGTTTTCCACATGGGCTAAAATATCTATGTAATGAGCAACCATGGTGGGAAAGTGAATGTTTCAGCTCTGAATCAATGAGAGGGTAAGTTGTTATCTTGCTGATTGATGGTGATTAGGTTCTTGGAGCAGATCTGGCCTACATGCTGGTGAATGCCAAATGGCTGAAGGCCACCTCTCTCTACACCCCTTTGCCGGCAGTTATCTCTGAATGACTTGGAAGAAGCCACAGTTGCAGCAGTGTGACTTTGGTTCAGTGGCTCCAATTGGCCATTTACTTTGTTTAGAGCATTGCCCCTACCCAGGCACCACCTGTTGGTAGTCATAGAAAGGTCAATTTAAAAGAAAATAGAGGTACACCAGGACTTCCTACTTCTTGTTCTCCTATATGAATGACAGGAAATAATCTATCGTAAGACTCTTAAAAATAAAATTTTTTTAAAAACTATTAAAAATAGAATAGCAGCTATAACCTAGATATTTATAAAACATATGCAGTAAAAACTCTAGCTGTGATCTTTAATAATCATATAAATGTCCAGGCAAATATTTAAATTTAAAAGAAGGTCCTGTATGCCTGCCTTTGAAACACGGATCAGTACAATTTTGTCTTGACAGATAGTTCATTTTTTTTTTTCTCATTTATGATAAGCACTAAATCAAATCTACCTCAAAAGAGTTGTGATTTCGTTTCTGTTTTTTGGGTTTTCTTCAGATACCAAATATAGCCTTAAATCTTGTTGGCATATCAGAGAGTGTCATTGTTTAATTTACATCAATTACTGAAGATAGTGGATTTAGAGAAAAATATTAAAATTGCTGTTAATTCTAGAATTCTGGAATAATTAAAATAAGATTTTCTATAGGTATAGTCAAGGTATAATTTCCTCCCCTATTAACGATGTAAAGTAAAAATATACTCACTTAGTCTGCCTGTGGCTTAATCATATGATTATTTAGGAATAACTGAGTGAGGTAGCATGCATAAGTGACAGACACATGTCACATCTCAAGTCTTCAGCTTCACAAGTTGTTTTTCAAAAATGGCATGGTTTTAATGCTTTAGAATTATTTTTTTTAAACCAAGTGCTACAAAAGATAATAATTATCTCATTAGTTTCTCTGTTTTGTAAATGTCAGTCATGACAATCTCACGCAGACACTTGGTTTTATCATCACACCTTGCTCTGCTGCCTCATTAATGCATCGTGAATACCTTCAGAATCCCCTTCCATCCCCATTCTTGATTTCATGGGAGGTGAGGATGCTAATCGTATCTGTGTGGGTGTATTTTTATAGAGCTGCCAGCAAAATCCTTCTGCTCACTTAAGAACATCATCTGTCTGTAATTAATGTTCTATATGTCTTCTTAAAAATGAGAAATGAGTATCTAGCTAATATCCCAAATTTCACCCAGCAGTTGAATTCTCGTGTCTGTTTATGCTCAGGTCTTTCTGAAAAATACTTTATTATGTCTACAATATTAGTTATTTGTTTGCTGAGCATCATGATTGTTCATTTGTTGAAGTTCTTGCTTTCCTTCTCTCTACTCTGTCTCTCTTCATTTATGTTGGCCAGCTGGTTCAAATTTCATATCAACTTCTTGGATACTCTTTGATTTAAAAAAAAAATTTTATTGTTTCTAAACAAAAATAGTCATAATAAAAATTAATAAAATAAACCTGCTTTCACATCAAGGAGTTTATATGTGTGTGAAATCCAACTACTGCATTGTAAATAACTAAGCAATCAGATTACTGTGAATGATTATACACACAGTGCAAATGAGAATTTGGAAATCAGAGTTAGTAATATGAGATCAGCAGGTCCTTAAGAGTAGGAACTATACATTACACCACTGTGAGTTCACTACAGATTCTTTTTTTTTTTTTTTTTAACATCTTTATTGGAGTATAATTGCTTTACAATGGTGTATTAGTTTCTGCTGTATAACATAGTGAATCAGTTATACATACACATATATCCCCATATCTCCTCCCTCTTGCTTCTCCCTCCCACCTTCCCTATCCCACCCCTCTAGGTGGTCACAAAGCACGGAGCTGATCTCCCTGCAGATTCTTATCTCTGAGACTGTCAACACTAAATATTGAAAGAGGAAATGGACCTGCTTAGTAATATACCTGGAGGCAGGACAAGAACGTTTCCTTCAGAATGTAATGTGATGAAGGTAATGTTCAGAGTTCTGAACCTGTATATAAATAAGATCATTGCATATTAACATTATACACTAATTGAAACACATTTCCCCTGAGTTGCTTACAATACAGAGTTTTTCAAATTTGCAGTGCATCCTAACCCTTCAGTATAGCTTTCTCCCACTCTAATTAATTCGCATTGCAAAAGCAATGCGTTTGATCTCAGCTGTACATGTCACAGTGACTTATCCCTTCAATGAAGTGATAATTGCTGTCTGGTTAATTTTACTTATAGAAACCATGGGGCATAAAAAATAATCCTAACTTCCATTACACAGCATGAAACTTCCAGTAGCACCTATGCTATTCCCAGCATAGCATATTTTTATTTTTTAAACTATAATTCACAATTGTGAAAATGCATCCTATAATCATATATCTACTGCCTGCTTGATCGTTACTCAAGAGGAGCTTTGAACATGGACACATGGGCTTGACACAAAAGATGGTTAGTTACCTTCAAAACACAAAACCCAACCAGACAGAAGCTAAGCTATCTCCTTGCAAAATAACTTCCAAAAACTAAGACAGATATAGTCCATGGACATTTATTCAATGCAAAGATGATTGGTGATATGCAAGGTACTTTTACATGGTTGTGTAATATTTTGTTATATATGAAAAAATGTACATATTCTCGCTGTATATATTTGTAAATTGTGAAGCAAATAAGAAAATGAATAGTCATGAACCAGCACCTAAGTGAAGAACTAAAATATCACCAACATGGTTGCATTTACTGCTCCTTAATTCTCCCATCATGTGCCCCCAACAAATATGTACATGATCTGCTTTGTTATCACATATCATTGTATTGGCATTTACAAAGGTTTATCACATGTTTATACATGCACAATTTTTAAAAACTTTTCATTAAAATATTATTTTCTGTACTATCTCCCACTTGCTTTTTCTACTAAATATTATGTTTCCGAGAATTACCCATGACATTTTATTAAACTTTGTTCTTTTTCACTATTACATAAATCCCCTGCGGTATGACTATACCACAGTGTATGTATTGATTATTTAGTCTATAGACATCTCTGTTGTTTCCTGCTTTTAAACAGCGTGAACAATACCACCGTAAACGTGTTTGTGTATTTCTCCTGGTGACCATGTGTAAAAGTCTGTCTAGGAGTAGAATCAGTGGCTTATAAGATGTTCAAGTGATTAAGTTTACAAAATACGTTCAAATTTGTTTCCAAAAACTGTTGTGTTATGTTATATTTTTCTCTAATAGTGTGTAAGATCCGCACAATGCCATGAGCTTATATAAATCACTGGGATACCATAATACAGTTGTTATGACAATTATTTTTATCATTAGTAACTTTGCTGTAAATATCCAGAACTATGTTAATAATTGTAAAAGATTAAATAATAATGATGAGACTGATAATAATAAACATTAATGGGACAAAAGAACAGAAACCAGGTACAGGAAGCAAGAGAGCACACTGGCATTGGGAGAAGAGAAGGAATGTAATTTGCAGACAGAGAGTCACCATCATGAGTGTGACTTTGGGGTATTAATGGGTAATGAGTATTTATTAATTTTGTAATGACTGAGTAATGTCTATATAAATACATTTATTTGATGTAATATGACAATATATTAA
This sequence comes from Monodon monoceros, assembly GCF_005190385.1. Taxonomy (NCBI): domain Eukaryota; kingdom Metazoa; phylum Chordata; class Mammalia; order Artiodactyla; family Monodontidae; genus Monodon; species Monodon monoceros. The sequence continues at coordinate 54,683,650 of NW_021703782.1, forward strand.
ATTATGTCATATCAGTATAACAAATATATTGATATTGTTAGAAATTCAATCAATTCTGGTAAATAAAGCCCTTGACAACTAGGCAGTCACTTCCCAATTCCAGTCCCCTCTCCAGCAGTAACCTGTTAAGAGTTTTGCAGACATTTCAGAATTTATATATTATAATAATATAAATATTGTATATATATTACCTATAATGTGTTATAGATATTATATATACGTTACGAATTTGGAAATATAATATTGGGGATAGTTTTAATGTACATGGTATTATACCAGAAGCATCATGCGACTTTCACTTGTGTTTGCTTTTTTTACCTAATATATGACCAGAAAATCTTTCCACCTAAGTGTACATAGCTTGACCTCATTTCATACAACCGATGGGTGTCCGATAATTTAGCCATTATAGATATGTGTGACTAAATAGGACATTATATAGTCATTTCAGGTAACCAATGAATGTCCTACAATTTAGCCAACAATTTAGCCTAGAGTTATCCTATGTGTATATTTAAGTCCAAACAACGTTGCAATAAATATCCTAGTGTGCCTTTATGTCTATAAGAAAATGTGGCTCTAAGTTAGAAACCTAGAAGTAAAGTGCCTTGGTCAAACTGCATATGCATTTTGAATGTTAGTAGTTATAGCCAAATGTCCCTTTAAAAGGCTAGAACTGTGAAGGGTCTGACATTTTACCCTACTTGCTGGCTATTAACTTAGCCTACCCCCGTTTCATAGATACTGGCAGAAGATACAACACTGCTGGGTCAGAGACAAAAGGACTTTATTACTCACAGCAATGGTAGCAGCCAAAGGGTCCACATTTTGTTGTGCAGATTTCTCAGGTGCAAATATGCATAGGGCCAAGTGAAGAGGGCCAAGTGACACCTGCACATGTTATTGTTTTATGTGATGAATACCTTGAGCTTAGGGAACCTGACTCTTTTATGATGGTTGTTAGGCATGCCTGTCCTGTGATCCAGAGGGAGATACTATCTTGATTATGTTGGATAATACACAAACATAACCTTTACTCCTTAGGGAGATATAGCCTCTGTCTTCCAAGGCTTTTCGCTCTACAAATATTCTTGAAAAGATAGTCTCTAACACAATTAGGGCTTCTGCTCACAAGATGTGCAGAAATAGGAGACCCACAAGAAATATTTCCCAACAATTTACTTCAGAGAGGTTTTGTACTGGCTTCCTTTGGGAACCATGGTGTGCTACTAACCTGTGGATGCATTAAACCCTTTCCAGATTAATTCAGGAGTATCAGGTTCAGTCCCCCCAACTCTTGCTGCTGACTCCAATCTGAATCTCCTAATTATAGTGCTGATACTGTGTTTGCTTTCAGGAAAACCAGTTTTTCCCAAGTGCTTAGCCACCATGCCAGGAATCAAAATATAATGCCTGTTTTTGCAAATCAGAAAGCATTTTGCTCATGCATAGGGATCAGCTACTGGTCCTATCCAGCTCATTGTTGCCCTGTATGTATGCAAATCAAGTGTTGCCTTACATTCCAATGTTTCAAGAGAAGGGAAAAATCTGTATTATGATGTGAAAACCTCTAATTTTCAAATGTGAGTGAATTAATTCAAGTTGATTAATAATATTTTCAGCAATGTGAGATGCAACAGAGAAACCGTAGAGGATAAGTAAAGAACAGTACCTTTGACATTTAGGAGCTCATTGGTGTCATGCCCTCCTATACTCAATTATGGCCCTGTTCACAAAGCTTCCATAACATTTTATATACCTCCCTCCTATAATGTGTCACATTGGCTCATGAGTTTATGGGTTTTTTTTGCCCAATTTAGATAAAATATATTTACTGTCCTAGAGGCAATTAAACTGAAACCTTAGGGATTAATCTTCTGTACCAAACAGACATTATTTGTCTCATCTGACAAATATAATTCATATGTTATATATAGTTTTTTGTACATTAATATCTAATCTTACAGAATTATAAAAGTGTCATGGTACACAAAAATTTTTAGTCAATGTTGAAAGTCATGTTCAGAAATAATTTTCAACACTTTGATTTTAACTATAATGTCACATTCCACAGTTCATGTGGTTCACAGTTGTCTCTTGGGGAGTTGTTGAAGTTTTTTTGTTTGTTTTTTTCCTATTATTGCTGCTGTGTATTATTTTCAGAAGGAATTTAGATGCCATCTTGGATCCTTAAGAATATGTTTTTAATTAAAATATAATTGTGATATAACAGTATATTAGTTTTAGGTATACAACATAATGATTTGATGTATATATATATATATATATATATATATATATATATATAGTGAAACAATATATAGAAATAATAATAAATCTAGTTAACATCCATCACCACAGGGAGTTTTAAAGTCATCCCCAGCTGGAGGCCACGTGTAAGAGGATCTCAGAACCTTCTGGGTATCTGCACTAGAAGTGTTCTTCACCACAAAAAGACCCAGGAGACTTCCTTGGGCCTTGCCTGTGACCAGATATATTTATTACTATACCACACATATGTTGATCTTATAGATCAGTTTGGGAAAAATTGACATCTTACAAATAGAAATACATTTGATTTTTGTACATTGATCTTGTATTTTGCAAGTTTGAACTTAGTTCAGGCAGTTGTTTTATTTCTTTTTAAAGATTTCTGCAGTCTTTCTATGTGTTGTCTGTGAATAAAGACCATTTTATCTTTTCCTTTCTGTTCTATTAGCTGTAGTTTTGGTTTCTTCGTTTTGTAAATACTATACATTAGCAATGATATTCCTTCCTATTCCAGTTTGCAGGGTTTTTGTGGGGTTTTTTGTTTTTGTTTTTTACCATGAATGAATGCAATCACCATTCCCATGTTGACTTCCAAATGAACCTGCCTTGTGTTCTTGAGATAATCCCCATTTGATCTTGATGTCTTATCACAATGTATAAAACATTGCTGGATTTGATTTGCTTTTGTTTTGTTGAGGGTTTTTGCACCTATGGATCATAAGGGATATTGCTTTATAATTTTCTTTTCCTGTGATGTCTTTGTCTGATTTTGGTATCAGCATGATGCTAGCCTCATAAAATAAGTTAGGAAGTAGTCCCTTCTCTTCTATATTTTGGAAGAATTTGTGTGGAATTTTTTGATGTTATTGTTGTTAAATGTTTAATTGAATTTACTAAGGTAGCAGTCTGCACCTGGAGTTTTCTTAGTTTGAAGTCTTTAACTTCTATTTCTTTAACTGACATCAAACTATTCAGATCATTTATTTCTTTTGGAATGATGGTTGGTACTTTGTATCTTTAAAAGAATTAGTCCATCTCATCTAAGTTGTTGAATTTATGGTCATTAAATTGAGCTTAATATTCTCTTATTATTTTTTTAATGTCTGTAGGATCTGAGATAATGACTACCTTTACATTCTTGATTTTCTGTATTCTTTCTGTTTTTCTCTTTGGTCAGTCTGGTTAGAGGTTTATTAACTTTACTGATCTTTTTATAGAACTAGCTTTTGGTTTTATTGATTTCTGTATTGTTTACCTGTTTTCTACATTATTTATTTCTGCTCTTATCTTTATTATTTCCTTCCTTTTGCTTGCTTTTCTCTTTCCAGTTTTGTAAGATGGAAGATAAGATTAGATAATTGATTTGAGTCTTTCTTCTCTTCTAATATAAGAATTTAATTATATAAATTTCCTTCTACATATTTCTTTAACTACACCCAACAAATTTTGATTTGTTGTGTTTTCAATTTTATTCAATTCAAAATGCTTCTAATTTCCCTTATGACTTCTATTTCATCCATGGGTTCACTTGGAAATGTGTGGCTTAATTTCCAAATACTGGGGAATTTTCTAGATTAAAAAAATATATATTGATTTCTACATTAGTATATTATAGAAAGAAAACATTCTTTACATAATTTCTATTCTTTTACATTTTTAAGGCTCATTTTATTGCCCAAGATAGAGTCAATTGTGGTTAAAATTTCTTATGCACTTGAAAATAATAAGTATTCTGTGGTTATTGGTGGAGTGTTCTATAAATAACAATTTATAGGTCAAGTTGTTTAATAGTGTTTTTCATATCTCCTGTATACTTGATGATTTCTGTCTCCTTGTTCTATCAATTGTTGAGCAAAGAGTGTTGAAGTCTCCGACTATAATTGCAGATTTATCTAATTCTCCTTTTACTTCTATTAGTTTTTGCTTCATGTATTTTGAAGCTCTATTAGATGCTTACACATATAGTATTGTTATATTTTCTTGGTAGTTTGACCCATTTATCACTATGTAACGTCTCTCTTTACAGTGTTCTGAAACCTACTTTGTCTGATATTAAAAATAGCCCCTTTCTTTTGGGTGTTTGAAGGATATATCTTTTTCTGCACTTTTAATCTAGCTATGTCCTTATATTTAAAGTAAGTTTCTTTTCAGTAGCGTATAGTACAGTCCTATTTTTTAATCCAGTCTAAAAATTTCTATATTTTAATTGGTGTGTTTAGAGCACTTATATTTGATGGAATTATTGATATGGTTGGTGAGCGTAATAATTTTTAATTTGTCTCTGTAAATTCTAAATTATTAACCATCTGTATATTTGAAGCACATTGCACATAATATTAACTTGATAAATTTATTAAGTATATATTTCTTTCAGATCCATTCTTTTTCACTCTACTGTTGACTTGTTCTAAACATAGTATCTCCAGTATTTTTTTTCATATAAGTTATAAGTGAATAGAATAGCTATTACACTTAATTTTTTTTTCTGAAAATACTAGGTTTTATTCACCTCCCTGTGGTAACCAATAACCATACTATTAGTTAATAAGATTTCTTTATAGTAACTGTCACCTGAAATACAAAAATCCATTAACAATCTAAGTTATCAGGTGTGGTCTTACTGGAAATTCTTAACCATATACTTGTCTTGACAAGTGTTGTTTTTTAAATGATGAATTGTCTTAGTATAAGTCACTGCATTTCTGTAACAAAGTAATGAAAGGCATAGCTAGTGCAAGCGAACTTAAACCCATTCAACTACCCGCTGAAAAAATACTTTGGTTCTTCAGGAAAAAAATTAGCAAGACAAAAAATCTGGTTTATTTCACAGTTCTGTTCATTTTCATAACTGTAATCTAATAGTTACAAGATAAAAATACTGCAGGAAGGACCAAATATGTAGCAATGAACAAACATGCGTGAGAGAATTTGTGCATTCAATGTATCTGGCAGAAAAACTAGTTAAAATGCTAAGTAGAACAAATTTGGTCTTTAAAATATCAGTTCCTTTCCTTTAAAAAAAAAACTTGAGTCTACCGAGAAAATACAAAAACATAAGGCTATAAGTAAATAATAGCTGTGTTTAGGCTATTACAGTGCAGGTTATCCTCAAGGCCACATACATCCTGCTTCACTGCTGCTGGCACTCTGCTGGGTTTTGATCCTTCTTTGGGTCATAGTCTGGATCATTTTCCTCACCTCCTTCTTCTTCCCCTTCCTCGTCCGCTTCTTCATCTTCTTCATCATAATCATCGTCATCGTCATCAATAGCTTCTCCAGTAAAGTATAACACTGATCTTGGGATTATGCGCTCACGTAAAAAGTGACCAATTTCAAAGTCTGCAGCAAGGGTAGCTTCAGCAGCAGCATCCAGATCTCCACTCTCAGGAACTTCAAGAGGGGCAAAAAAATTAAAGAAAGAGTCATTAGAAGCTGTTTTGGTCACAGTATGAACTGTCCCACATCCCTTGTGTTTCTGCTTCTTCTTAATGGTTTTCAGAGTGACATTCTTCCCTTTTTTCCAATCTATCTGGCACCCTGTACAACCCATAATTTCTGGTCCATCAAAAGAAAAAGGATCAGAATCATCTGGTTCTGACCGCATCCTATATGTCTTTGTCAACACTTCATTTGTGAAGTATTCATTGGGTTCAAAGTGAAATTCTAAGACAAAACTCATAGGCTGACCAGCATCTGAGAACTTCACTTTAATATCTTTCAAGTGCTTCAGAATAGGTTCATCATGTTCCTGAACCATATCACTGAGCACATCAACATTCTTAAAAACGGTCAACCAAAATTCAGGAATTCCTTTGGGGTCTTCTTTTTCTTCATCCTTTTTCTCATCTTCAATCTTGGCCTTTTCTTTTAGCTCCTCTGAAATATCATCTTCCTCATCTGGTTTCCATTCACATTCTTCTTCTGTAGGTTCATAAATGGCATTAATGATCTCAAATCACTTATCAAATAGAGGTTGATAGAGAACAGCATACTTTCTTTCAATATCATGAACTTCCTCATAGAACTTGGCTTCTATCTGTGCACATTTAGCTTGAAGGTTTTTGAGAGCATTCACGCGTCTTTTAACTCCCCGAGGCAAGCTTTCAATGTATCCTGTTGGTGCTTCTACCAGACCATCAAGTCTTTCTTGAAGGGCTACAAGAATCTGAGGATTTTGCATCATCTGAACAGTCAGCTGACGCTCTTTGATTTTTGTTTCTTCACCAGTTTCTTCTTCTTCAACTTCTTCAACATCATCCAAATCTTGATCAAGTTCAGACTGTTCTTTGTTGTCGATGTCTGCCATGTTGTATGAACGCCAAATATCGGTTGCTAGCACAGGGAGCCAGGCGGCCGGAGCTGCGCAGGCAGTGACTCAGGGCGGCGGCGGGAGGAGCAGAAGGCGGCGCGGCGAGCAGGTGGCGCTAAAAAAGCTACACTTAATTTTTAAATCATATTTTCTTATGAATGCATTTCTCATGTCTATACAGGGTAAAAGTAATATAGTAGCTGCTGAATATATCAATCAGTGAATATTAGATTACTTATTTATCTTCCTATTACATGTTTTGCTTTTACTAATAATAGTATGAGTCTGTTGAAACAAGAAGAAAAAAAGGGATAAATTGATAAATGCCTTGATGCAAAAATCAGTAGCAGCATATGGTCATGAATAAGGTATTACCATTTCAATGTCTGTGTCTGTTTTAGTTCCCAGCAGTATTACCTTAGAGAAGACCTTTGCCCTGCAATAGACAATACCATTGGTGTTTGAAAAAGGTGCATTATTTCTGAGAAGTAGGAGAACATGATAATGGTTTAACTTTAGCATGTTTGTGACAATGGTGAGCCTAGTGTTTTTTTTGTTGTTTTTTTTTTTATCCAAAACACTATTAACCTTCCCCATGGCAAATAAAAGTTTAATTTAAGAGCAAATGTTCTAAGGAATCATTACTTTCTAACTGGAGAATTCCAAAGGTGAGCTGAGAGAAAAGAAGGTTGCAGAGACACTCAATAACCCTTATGTAATCCTGGCAGATAGAAGGTGGCATTAGTTAGATAAGGGGGAAGAAAAAGAATATTTTAACTTAGGGTTTTCAGTGAATCTTATTCCCACACTTCACACAAAACCCAACTGATTTTTAAGCGTGATGGTAAATGATATCTAGACTAATCCTGAAAGTAAGCAACATCCCATTTGTCCCAAGCCTGAAAGAAAGCTCAGTTTTCCAATGGATCATAAATTATTCCATTGACTTGTTTTGTTAGGTTTTGTTTAGTTTTCTTATGACTGGGAATTTGTACAAGTTTAGTATTTGTCACATGCAGGTGTATATCTGTGTCATTCTCCATGACTATTCATTTACTTATTCATTACACAGATATTTATTAAGTATGTTAGGCACTGTTATAGATGCTGAATAGGACTATTACCATAAAGAGCAGTTTTGAGAGTAGATTCTGGAGATAAGAACCATTTTTAATCTTGGTAGGACAAATGAGCATATTGAAGCTACCAAGAAGCCTTCTGAAGTCTTAGAAATAATATGCAAGACTAACAATGTATTTTTTTAATGGATAAAGTTTTAATAAGACTTAATTAGATTGTGATTGTAGTCTATCAGAAATGTAGAACTCCAGAAAAATATGCTTAAATTAATAAGAAAAAAAATTGAAATTCTCAGTATTGTCAATGGGATAAGATATCAAAAACTCATAAAGAACTATTTCAAGTATGCAGTGACTCAACTTGGAAGGATGCAATTTGAAATTAGTGATGTTTTGAGTACGGATATGGTCTTTGTTCAAGAGCCATCATTACTGTTACCCCACTTAAGAAGATGGAAATGTTTTTTGAGTTTATATAAAAGTGCCAGGCTGCTAACTATTATTGTTCTATGTGAAGCTACTGCCCCTCAACCAAAACGCAGGCTTATAAAAATCACAATGACAGCCACTTCAGACCTAAGTAACATTGTCATCTATCTTCACTTCTCACTCTAGGGTTGTACTAGACTGACTACAAGTGTGTAATATTTGAGAAGCCATTACCCATGTGGTCCAGTCACAGAATGATGCTCCAGTTAAAGACACAGAGCTCACTGTCGAAAAACAATTCAAAATAAACTTTTCTCTTACACACAGGATCACTACTTTATTTCCTTTCTACTTTTCTCACATATTATATTATATTATATTATATTATATTATATTATATTATACTATATTACACATTATAGATATTCCCTCATTTCTCACTTTGAAACTTACAGAAAACTATTTTCTCCAGCCCTGGCAAACATGTCCATCTTATCCTCCTGCCTTGCCCCTTTTCTAATTAAATCTCATTATAAAATCTCCAAATCATCTGTCAGGCAGGTTGGGGAAAGAAAATCTAAGTGGGAAAAGCAAGATTCCATTTAGAATAAGATGAGTAGAAAAGTTAGGAATCTTAATAGAATATTAATTTTGGTTTTGCTACATGGGATTTCAGGCCTTTGCATACTAAGACTTAGTAGAGTCTTAATCTTAAAGGAGTGTCCTGGGACATTTATTCCAACTCACAAATGAGAAACTTTTGTCATAAAGTTTAAATGATCTTCCCCTGATTAAATCGTAATATTCAAGGTGCATCTGGGAAGCCATTGTCCCAGCCGTGTACTCATTTTCTGAACACTGCACCCACCATTGTCTACAGAAGAAGTCAGCAAACTTTGGCTCTTGGGCCAGATCTGGTCCACTGCCTGTTTTTGTCAATAAAGTTTTATTGGAACACAGCCACACTCATTTGTTTACCTGTTGCCTGTGACTGTTTGCACAGTACAACAGCAGAGTAGAGTCGTTGCAACAGAATCTGTATGGTTCACAAAGCCAAAATTATTAATTAACAGACCGTTTACAGAAGGCCCCTTTTCAAAAGTAGGCTATTTGTTAGTTAGTATGAGGTCCTTCAAGATAGGAATACCCCTCACTCACACCACCACCCCTGACATACGAACACAGTCATATTACAGGATTCTGTCAACTCCCCTGGTAAGTCACAAATGATCTGAGAAAGGCCTGCGGTTTCCTAGGAGGTAAGGAATAGAAGTGGTATTAAATGAAAACTCCCTGAGGTCCCTTAAAATAGGTCACATCTATTTACTGTTTATCCATTTCCTGGCACTGTTCTAAATATTTCATAGTATTAACTAATTTAATATTCACACCAAACCTATCATCTATTATTAACCTTTACAGTTTAGGAAACTGATCAAGTAACTTAAGGCAATACAGCTGTGAAGTGGAAGTCGGGTTTCAAATACAGACACTGTCTCCAAAGCCCACAGGCTTAACTTCTAAATGAGTTTGCCTCCCATAAAGAGTTTTTAAAAAATGAAAAAGTAAAAAGATAAAATAAAACCCACCTTTATTTATTTTTTTTGCAAACGCAGTGAACCCAGCAAAGGTGCGTTTGGATAGCCAGGGTTGGTTTGGGGTAATCTGTGATAATGTTTGTAAAGTTCTTTTAAAGCATTTGTTCAACAAATATTTGTTGACCACCTACTGCATGACAGACCCCGCTTTATTAAGTGAAGGCAATCCCTTCCTTGACAACACTTACAATTTAGCAAGAATTTCCTTTCTAGAACTTTAAGGCGAAGAGTAAGGGCACAAACATCAGGACTCAAGGGCTCTAGAGGGAATGAGGTTATTATGTTCTTTTTGACGTCAGATGATTATGTTGAATGAAGAGCAGGCATATTGGTGAGATGAAAGGAATATGGACTTTAGAGCCAGAAAGTAATGAATTTCAATTTCAAACTTGAGTTTAGAGAAGTTACTTCAAACTCCCTGAGTCTCAATTTTCTTATTTTTATAATTTATAATATAAAACTTCCCAGAGTTTTTTGTAAGGATTACATAAGGTCATATACGTGATGAGCTCTGATGTAATGTCAGCATCTTAGCTGGCACTCAATTAAAATTCTCTCATACTTTCCTTGAAAACTTTTATCTATAATTTCTCATATTTCAGTGCTGCCTCTGAGTTCTTCCTCCTTGAAATACCATGCACATTTCCTTATGGGAAAACGTTTCCCACCAGGCATGCAGGGTTAGAATAGCTGCTGCATTTAGGAACATATCACAGTGATCCTTCTTCTTGTATTTATCTATGGATTTATATGTGTGTCTGTATATCTACAGATCATTGAAAAATCATCAAGCATGGATTATGTGTATATCTATACATTTATTATTTATGATTTATCTTTTCCTTTAGGTACATTCTAACTGTTATATTACCAACTCTTCAGGGTCAAGGACCTGAAGTCTGCTTTGGTAACTAATTAGGGCACTTTGTCAATATTTTGCACATTTGTCATAATGAAATATTTTAGGCTCTTTCAATTGAAAGGGACAGAGACTCACTAAGTTCACCTTAAATAATGGATATTTATTAGAAGACTACAGTGGAGAAATACCACAGAAATCCAGGAGCAGCTGCATAGCCAACTCAGAGATAATGGAAGTCAGGGGTTTTTTTTGTTTTTGTTTTTCTTTTGCTTTTTCAGAAATTTGCAGCTCTGATACGAGTAGGGGGAAAAAATGAGTTTATCTTTCTCTCTGTATATCACTTCAGCCACAATGACTGTATTTTATTATTTCTCTTCTCTCCTATGTCATAGTGTCTTTTTTTTTTGCAGTACGCGGGCCTCTCACTCTTGTGGCCTGTGCCGTTGCAGAGCACAGGCTCCGGACGCGCAGGCTCAGCGGCCATGGCTCACGGGCCCAGCCGCTCCGCGGCATGTGGGATCTTCCCGGACCGGGGCACGAACCCGTGTCCCCTGCATCAGCAGGCGGACTCTCAACCACTGCGCCACCAGGGAAGCCCTGTCATAGTGTCTTTATTCAGAGCTTCTGCTGCCCTGTAGTTCCTGTGTACTATCTTTCCTCAATCTCTTTTTGTTTCTGCTTTCCACGGTCAGTTTTCCCCCCATTGGTTCAAATTCCCCAGAGAAAGTATGTGACTGACCTAACCAATCATCCTTGTCCATATTGGACAAAGCTTTTGCTCAAAGCCACACCAGGTGCTGTTATTCAGCTCACAAATTGTCAACCTTGGGCTAGGCGCTCATCCTTAGTCATTTCAGCTGTGGGCATGGGGGTAGGGTCCTGATATACAGAATTTGGACACTTATATTTTCTAAAAACAGACTAAGGCCACATCCATAGCTGGGGGTAGGGAGTGAGGACAGGAGGACTGACACTTAACTACAGGATACTCTTGGAAAGGCATTTAAGGATTTAGTATGCATTCTGGGTCTTATAATAGTTTATACAGGTCATAATAATCCAGTGGGAGAGAGAAAGGCAAATCGTTAGAGAGAGTGGCATATGAGACAGAAATCAGTCTTTAGGCTCCTAGGTTTCTTGAGAGAAGCAACTTTTTTCTTTCTCTAGTAACTAGCTCGAGATGATCAATGTGTTTGTTGAATGTGTAATGAGCAGTATGAATTCTGGACTAAACTGAACATTTCCATGTTGAAACCACCATCATATGATGTTTCCATTCTCTAGTATTCTCAATGGTTGGTATGAGCCAGCAGAAGTTCAATATTCCATGCCCATAGATTTAGAATATTTCTATCTTTGAGACTTCTTAAGTGGAGAGTTTGTGTGGAGGCCACAGTTCAGTTCACTTGATGCCATTCTGGAAGTGATCCTAATTTAAAAAGAAAACTAATGTCCGAGTTATGTCAGTCAGTTAATCTTTAATAGCATCACCTTGACATTGTATTCAATTTCTTTTTTTTTTTGGCATTAAAACTATTTATTGAACTATTGTAATAGCCAAAATCTAGAAACCACCTACTCATCAGTAATGAACTGATGAGATATATTACAGTTTTACAGTCCAGAAACCCTGTAGCTGTGAAACAGAATGTGGTAAATTCAAACATGCGTATATGAAGAGATCTCTAAGATATATTGTTATGTAAACAAAAATTAAAGGTACAAATTTAATATTGTTTGAAGGCTATATACACACACGCATTTATACACACAAATACATAGCTGCATATGCAAAGGAAATTTCCGTAAGGACATAAAATATCAGTTAATAGTGGTTAAATCTGAGGAGGGGAGCCGAGTTCAAAGGTGGGACCATAGCATAGTTTTAATAGATAACATTTTGGACATTTTTTTTTTAGTTTTTTGAATTTTACTTTATTTTTTTAAACATCAGGTTCTTATTAGTCATCCATTTTATACACATCAGTGCATACATGTCAATCCCAATTGCCCAATTCATCCCACCACCACCACCACCCCCCTGTCGCTTTCCCTCCTTGGTATCCATACATTTGTTCTCTACATCTGTGTCTCAATTTCTGCCCTGCAAACTGGTTCATCTGTACCATTTTTCTAGGTTCCACATATATGCGTTAATATACGATATTTGCTTTGCTCTTTCTGACTTACTTCACTCTGTATGACAGTCTCTAGATTCATCCACATCTCTACAAATGACCCAATTGCATTCCTTTTTATGGCTGAGTAATATTCCATTGTATATATGTACCACCTCTTCTTTATCCATTCCTCTGTCGATGGGCATTTAGGTTGCTTCCATGACCCGGCTATTGTAAATAGTGCTACAGTGAACACTGGGGTGCATGTGTCTTTTTGAATTATGGTTTTCTCTGGGCATATGCTCAGTAGTGGGATTGCTGAGTCATATGATAATTTTATTTTTAGATTTTTAAGGAACCTGCATACTGTTCTCCACAGTGGCTGTATCAATTTACATTCCCACCAACAGTGCAAGAGGGTTCCCTTTTCTCCACACCCTCTCCAGCATTTGTTTTTTGTAGATTTTCTGATGATACCCATTCTAACTGGTGTGAGGTGATACCTCACTGTAGTTTTGATTCGCATTTCTCTAATAATTAGTGATGTTGAGCAGCTTTTCATGTGCCTCTTGGCCATCTATATGTCCTCTTTGGAGAAATGTCTATTTAGGTCTTCTGCCCATTTTTGGATTGGGTTCTTTGTTTTTTTTAATATCAAGCTGCATGAGCTGTTTATATATTTTGGAGATTAATCCTTTGTCTGTTGATTCCTTTGCAAATATTTTCTCCCATTCTGAGGGTTGTCTTTTCGTCTTGTTTGTAGTTTCCTTTGCTGTGCAAAAACTTTTAAGTTTCATTAGGTCCCATTTGTTTATTTTTGTTTTTATTTCCATTACTCTAGGAGGTGGATCAAAAAAGATCTTGCTGTGATTTATGTCAAAGAGTGTTCTTCCTATGTTTTCCTCTAAGAGTTTTATAGTGTCTGGCCTTACATTTAGGTCTCTAATCCATTTTGAGTTTATTTTTGTGTATGGTGTTAGGGAGTGTTCTAATTTCATTCTTTTACATGTAGCTATCCAGTTTTCCCAGCACCACTTACTGAAGAGACTGACTTTTCTCCATTGTAGATCCTTGCCTCCTTTGCCATAGATTAGTTGACCAGAGGTGCGTGGGTTTATCTCTGGGCTTTCTATCCTGTTCCATTGATCTATGTTTCTGTTTTTGTGCCAGTGCCATATTCTCTTGATTGCTGTAGCTTTGTAGTATAGTCTGAAGTCAGGGAGTCTGGTTCGCCCAGCTCCATTTTTTTTCCCCTCAAGACTGCTTTGGCTATTCAGTGTCTTTTGTGTCTCCATACAGATTTTGAGATTTTTTGTTCTAATGCTGTAAAAAAGGCCATTGGTAATTTGATAGAGATTGTATTGAATCTGTAGATCCCTTTGGGTAGTATAGTCATTTTCACAATATTGATTCTTCCAATCCAAGAACATGGTATATCTCTCCATCTGTTGGTATCACCTTTAATTAGGTTCAACAGTGTCTTATAGTTTTCTGCATACAGGTCTTTTGTCTCCTTAGGTAGGTTTATTCCTAGGTATTTTATTCTTTTTGTTGCAGCAGTAAACAGGAGTGTTTCCTTAATTTCTCTTTCACATATTTCATCATCAGTGTATAGGAATGCAAGAGATTTCTGTGCATTAATTTTGTATCCTGCTACTTTACCAGATTCGTTGATTAGCTCTAGTAGTTTTCTGGTGGCATTTTTAGGATTCTCTATGTATAGTATCATGTCATCTGCAAACAGTCACAGTTCTACTTCTTCTTTTCCAATTGTATTCCTTTTATTTCTTTTTCTTCTCTGATTGTTGTGGCTAGGACTTCCAAAAGTATTTTGAACAATAGTGGTGAGAGTGGACATCCTTGTCTTGTTTCTGATCTTAGAGGAAATGCTTTCAGTTTTTCACCATTGAATATGATGTGCTGAATTTTTTCAAAAGCTTCTTCTGTATCTGTTGTGATGATCATATGTTTTTTTTCTTCAATTTGTTAATATGGTGTATCACATTGATTGATTTGCGTATATTGAAGAATCCTTGCATCGCTGGGATGAATCCCACTTGATCATGGTGCATGATCCTTTTAATGTGTTGTTGGATTCTGTTTGCTAGTATTTTGTTGAGGATTTTTGCATCTATATTCATCAGTGATACTGGTCTGTAATTTTCTTTTTTTGTAGTATCTTTGTCTGGTTTTGATATCAGGGTGATGGTGGCCTCATAGAATGAGTCTGGGTATGTTCCTTCCTTTGCCATTTTTTGGAAGAGTTTGACAAGGATGGGTCTTAGCTCTTCTCTAAATGTTTGATAGAATTCACCTGTGTAGCTATCTGGTCCTGGACTTTTGTTTGTTGGAAGATTTTTAATCACAGTTTCAATTTCATTACTTGTGATTGGTCTGTTCATATTTTCTATTTCTTCCTGGTTCAGTCTTGGAAGGTTATACCTTTCTAAGAATTTGTCCATTTCTTCCAGGTTGTCCATTTTATTGGCATAGAGTTGCTTGTAGTAGTCTCTTAGGATGCTTTGTATTTCTGCGGTGTCTGTTGTAACTTCTCCTTTTTCATTTCTAATTTTATTGATTTGAGTCCTCTCCCTCTTTTTCTTGATGCGTCTGGCTAATGGTTTATCAATTTTGTTTATCTTCTCAAAGAACCAGCTTTTAGTTTTATTGATCTTTGCTCTTGTTTTCTTTGTTCCTATTTCATTTATTTCTGCTCTGATCTTTATGATATCTTTCCTTCTGCTAACTTTGGGTTTTGTTTGTTTTTCTTTCTCTAGGTCCTTTAAGTGTAAGGTTAGATTGTTTATTTGAGATTTTTCTATTTCTTGAGGTAGGTTTTTATAGCTATAAACTTCCCTCTTAGAACTGCTTTTGCTGCATCCCTTCCTCATGTTTTCATTGTCATTTGTCTCTAGGTATTTTTTGATTTCCTCTTCAGTTTCTTCAGTGATTTCTTGGTTATTTAATAACGTATTGCTTAGCATACATGTGTTTGTGTTTTTTACGTTTTTTTCCCTGTAATTCATTTCTAAACTCATAGCGCTGTGGCCAGAAAAGATGCTTGATATGATTTCGATTTTCTGAAATTTACTAAGGCTTGATTTGTGACCCAAGATGTGATCTATCCTGGAGAATGTTGCGTGTGCACTTTAGAAGAAAGTGTAATGTGCTGTTTTTGGATGGAATGTCCTATAAATGTCAATTAAATCTATCTGGTCTATTGTGTCATTTAAAGCTTGTGTTTCCTTATTAATTTTCTTTTTGGATGATCTGTCCATTGGTGTAAGTGAGGTGTTAAATTCCCCCACTATTATTGTGTTACTGTCGATATCCTCTTTTATAGCTGATAGCAGTTTCCTTATGTATTGAGGTGCTCCTTTGTTGGGTGTGTAAATATTTAAAATTGTTATATCTTCTT
The DNA here is from genome assembly GCF_005190385.1 of Monodon monoceros. Classification (NCBI taxonomy): domain Eukaryota; kingdom Metazoa; phylum Chordata; class Mammalia; order Artiodactyla; family Monodontidae; genus Monodon; species Monodon monoceros. Next base: position 54,699,736 of record NW_021703782.1, read on the forward strand.
CCTGGATTGATCCCTTGATCATTATGTAGTGTCCTTCCTTGTCTCTTGTAACATTCTTTATTTTAAAGTCTATTTTATCTGATATGAGTATTGCTACTCCAGCTTTCTTTTGATTTCCATTGCATGGAATATGTTTTCCCATCCCCTCACTTTCAGTCTGTATGTGTCCCTAGGTCTGAAGTGGGTCTCTTGTAGACAGCATATATATGGGTCTTGTTTTGTATCCATTCAGCGAGCCTGTGTCTTTTGGTTGAAGCATTTAATCCATTCACGTTTAAGGTAATTATTGATATGTATGTTCCTATGACCATTTTCTTAATTGTTTTGGGTTTGTTTTTGTAGGTCCTTTCCTTCTCTTGTGTTTCCCACTTGGAGAAGTTCCTTTAGCATTTGTTGTAGAGCTGGTTTGGTGGTGCTGATTTCTCTTAGCTTTTGCTTGTGTGTAAAGCTTTGGATTTCTCCATCAAATCTGAATGAGATCCTTGCCAGTTAGAGTAATCTTGGTTGTAGGTTCTTCGTTTTCATCACTTTAAGTATATCATGCCACTCCCTTCTGGCTTGTAGAGTTTCTGCTGAGAAACCAGCTGTTAACCTTATGGGAGTTCCCTTGTATGTTATTTGTCGTTTTTCCCTTGTTGCTTTCAATAATTTTTCTTTGTCTTTAATTTTTACCAATTTTATTACTATATGTCTCGGCATGTTTATCCTTGTGTTTATCCTATCTGGGACTCTCTGCACTTCCTGGACTTGGGTGGCTATTTCATTTCCAATGTTAGGGAAGTTTTCAACTATAATCTCTTCAAATATTTTCTCGGGCCCTTTATCTCTCTCTTCTCCTTTTGGGACCCCTATCATGCAAATGTTGTTTTATTTAATGTTGTCCCAGAGGTCTCTTAGGCTGTCTTCATTTCTTTTCATTCTTTTTTCTTTATCCTGTTCCGCAGCAGTGAATTCCACCATTCTGTCCTCCTGGTCAGTTATCCATTCTTCTGCCTCACGTATTCTGCTATTGATTCCTTCTAGTGTAGTTTTCATTTCAGTTATTGTGTTGTTCATCTCTGTTTGTTCTTTAATTCTTCTAGATCCTTGTTAAACATTTCTTGCATCTTCTCGATCTTTGCCTCCATTTTCTTTCCGAGGTCCTGGATCATCTTCACTATCATTATTCTGAATTCTTTTTCTGGATGGTTGTCTATCTCCACTTCATTTCGTTGTTTTTCTGGGGTTTTATCTTGTTCCTTCATCTGGTACATAGCCCTCTGCCTTTTCATCTTGTGTATCTTTCTGTGAATGTGGTTTTTGTTCCACAGACTGCAGGATTGTAGTTCTTCTTGTTTCTGCTGTCTGCCCTCTGGTGGATGAGGCTATCTAAGAGCCTTGTTCAAGTTTCCTGATGGGAGTAACTGGTGGTGGGTAGAGCTGGCTGTTGCTTTGGTGGGCAGAGCTTATTAAAACTTTAATCCACTTGTCTGCTGATGGGTGGGCCTGGGTTCCCTCCCTGTTGGTTGTTTGGCCTGAGGTGACCCAACACTGGAGCCTTCCTGGGCTCTTTGGTGGAGCTAACTGTGGACTCTGGGAGGGCTCACGCCAAGGAGTACTGCCCAGAACTTCTGCTCCCAGTGTCCTTGTCCTCACGTTGTGACACAGCCACCCCTGCCTCTCCAGGAGACCCTCCAACACTATCAGGTAGGTCTGGTTCAGTCTCCTATGGGATCACTGCCCCTTCCCCTGGGTCCTGATGTACACACTACTTTGTGTATGCCCTCCAAGAGTGGAGACTCTTTTTCCACCAGTCCTGTCGAAGTTCTGCAGTCAATTCCCAGTAGGCTTCAAAGTCTGATTCTCTAGGAATTCCTCCTCCTGTTGCCGGACCCCCAGGTTGGGAAGCCTGATGTGGGACTCAGAACCTTCACTCCAGTGGGTGGACTTCTGTGGTATAAGTGTTCTCCAGTTTGTGAGTCACCCACCCAGCAGTTATGGGATTTGATTTTATTGTGATTGCACCCCTCCTACCGTCTCATTGTGGCTTCTCCTTTGTCTTTGGATGTTGGGTATCTTTTTTGGTGAATTCCAGTGTCTTCCTGTCGATGATTGTTCAGCAGTTAGTTGTGATTCTGGTGTTCTTGCAAGAGGGAGTGATAGCACATCCTTCTACTCCACCATCTTGAACCAATCTCTCAATTTCTTGTATAAGAGCATACTACCATGTGTTCACTGCATTCATATTTGCTTTTGTAAGACTAGCCCAAAATGTTTCCATTGGTCTAGAAAAACAAACCCACTAGCGTCTGCTAAAAAGTGAGCAGCTTATAGTTGGAATCAAGTAACTAACAGTCCTTACTGAGAGCAATTTTGGCCTGAGCAGAAGACCTTCCTATGTTCAAGATGTTTACACTGGTTTAGAACTTGGGAATATCTGGTAGCCCACAGTACATGAAATATTTAAAACTTTGAGGCTTAACATTTTATGGCAATGCAGGAAAGAGATACATTTGACCTTCAATCCTTGTGTATGGCAATGAAGCAGCAAAAAGACAATTAAGGAGAAAACTCTGAAGGCCAAGTGTCAAAAATGAGAGTGTTAACCCTGAGTTCTGACATTTTAAAAATGTCCTTGGCTCACATTGAAGTGCAAGTGCTAATGTGGTCATTTATTTGTCTATTTCTAAGGAGAAAAAAGCCCTGAGATTTCTAAAATGTTTAGAAATGGATCTTATTCTTCCTAAAAAAATAACAACAAGCTGTTATTTTCAAACTAAGGGTCAAAACTAAGAAGTATCCATTAGTACTCATCAAAGCTTACACATGCATAGTGCATGTCTCAAAGTGAGAATTAGCACACTATATTTTTACTTTGCTAATATTTCTCTGAGATATAGGAAATAATCATGTAAAATATTTGCATTTACTGGCAAGAGTACGGTATTTATTCTAGGAATCCTAACTATGTGGTTATAAAATAGTTTAAAAGATTATGTGTACATGTTTCCACCTTTTTTTCTCAGTGTTGATCATTAGCACAGTGCCATTATAGTAGGAGAAAGTCCCTTTAGACTAAGTGTTGATCAAATAATCACTAAGTATATATTTCTTAGGAGGATAAGCAGCCAGAAAAATTTTTGTTTTCTAATTAAATAACTATAAATTGTAGAATCATACACTTTAATCAATACCCCCTTTTTGTGCTTAACTATGCAGTAAAAAGGAAAGAAAGTTTAAAAAACATTGTTTTCATAGAAAACATAACCTTCCCCTGTAGGTGCAGAAATGGTTGGTTAAAAGTATACTACATCCTATAGTTTTAAAAAAATATAAGATAGTAGCTAAGAAATGTATAAGCTTTAAAGAAAGTACAGTGTTGATATTTAGAAAGATGGAGGGTTTTTTGTTTTTTTTTTTTTTGGATGGCTCTTTTGATGAGAGATCAAAACAATTATCCTTAAGCTATGGTGCTATCTACTCTTCCTCTTTCATCGAGTGGCCTTCTTCAAAGCCTTGCCTGCTTTTGCTGTACAGTGTGTCATTTGAAGTCCACTTTTACTACCATTGTTAGGGACAAAGGCTGACACATTACCTCTGGTTAAAAATAACACTCTCAAATCCTCTTCATTTGCAGTCCTTGAAATGTTCTAGATGTTATACACATTGACTTTGGTTCCCAGAGATGTGTGTCAATGGGAACACTTTTTTATAAAGCAATGTGGTACACCAGCACTTAAAACATAATACATCAACACTTAACCCGAAGAGGCGTAGAGCTTTGTTGTTAAGTGGGAGTTTTTGATGTTAGACTGCAGGAGTCTGATGCCAGCTCTACTGCTTAGTGCTGTGTAACCTTGGGAAGTTACCTAACCCCATCTATGTCTTATTTTACTGATCTCAAAAAAGGGAATAATACAATGATAGTATATCCTTTCTAGTGCTGTGAAGTGTCTATTCAAGTAAAGCAGCTCAAACAGCATGTGGCATAGAGTAGCAAGCTATATTTGCAAAGAAATTAGTATTCGTGTATAGCTTTTCTTCACTTTGTTGAGCATAATTTTACATTAATTTTGCATGTATTTTAAAGGGTTTTTTAAAAACATATTCCAGACTAAAGTGACCACATGGTATATTGGAGAGGAAAATCTGGACTGTAGATCAAAGATTTTAAAAATCTGTCATTCATGTCTTACACCTTATGTGAATTTGGCCAAGTTATATCAACTCTCTTGATATCTGTTTCCTGTTCTTTAAAGTAAGAGTCATAAATTGAGAAATAAGTGATATTACGTACTCAGGGGTCTAGCCCAGTAAGAGATGCTCAATGGATAATAACTACAGATTATGATTTGGCCAAGTTAGATTAAATCCAGAATTGTACATGTCTATTTTACACAATATGCCACTAGTTCAGAATTTAGAGTGTTCAAGAAGTTTTTGATCATTTAATATTGCATTTGTAGCTTTACCTAGCACAGTGGTTCCACTTAAATATTAAACTTCAGTAGAGACCCTTGCCCAGGAATACATCATTACCATTGTATTAATCTGATAAACTAATGAACTGGATGAAATCCCACCTCTCCCCCAATTTACCTCTGTCTGTGACTGTAACAAATGGGCTGAATTTTGCTGTGAGGTAATCAAATTCTCCCTAAAGTACATACATACTATAATGCTCCGTGTCCAGATTCCCTCAATGAAGTGTTTCCCTCAGCTATCTAGAGCTGCCAAAGGTTATGTCCCCTACCAGGGGAGACATGACCAATAACTGGCTGATGTAGGGATCCAAAGGCCTTGCTTCCTGCCCCAATTAGGGGCAACTCTGAAGGGCCACACTAGCACCAGAGCTCATTGTAGTATTAGCTGAGTCATCTCATATAATCCTAGTGTAGAGAGCTTCTCCTTCTGCCCAGTTTGCCTTCCACCTTCCTTGTGTGTGTATTTCCTGGGAACATTCCACAATAAACCTTCTGCCCACAACTCTCTGACAAGAGAACACAGTCCAAGGCCTCCCCTAGTTTGAAAAGTTGTAGAGTTGTAAATCATGGACCAAATATCTATTTCTTATCTATCGTGGCACAGCAGGCAATGGCTGAATTAAAAGTGGAAGTTGTTCAGGCTTTTAAAAGCCAGAACATCATAGCAAACCTAGGAAACTATACCCACATTCAACAGCAATTATTTACTGTAAAATTTGGGGAAAGAAATGTTATATGAAATTATTTAACTATGTATAATTAATATAAGTTGTGATTGGCTATGATATTTTTGACATTCTGCAGACTTGGAAAATCTTGCAAAGTGGGAAAACTTTGCCCACAAAACTCTTTTCAAGTGTAATAAAACTTTTATGAATACTAAATTTAGTAATTAATGAAGTTGACATAATATTATGTTATACAGACATTTAATTAAACATTTATTCATTTTGATTTTGTAGTTTTCTTTTTTGTTTTTCTATAGTCATTACATTTAATTATGAAGACTCAAATTTTGTATGATGATCTTTGAAAAATTTCATAGGCCATTGAAAATTTCAAGGCCCTTGAATATATCTGAACAGAAATCTAGTATACATTTCTAAAGGCAAAATGTAAAATTTTCTCTTTTCCTATTAACTCTTCTTTCTAAGTTAAAGCAGGTGGGCATATCCTCCACAGCTTGCTTCAGAGCTCATTCAAGCTTGAGAGAAAAGAAAAAAAGACACAGGGCTTGGTGCAGGGGCATACCATGTGAACACATAACTAACTCATGTTAAGCTAGGGTCATTCTCTTTCATGTTTCCAAGGGACTTTCCCATTTCCTTCAGCTTCATCTTGTGTATACAGCCATATCTATGGCCAATTACATGTGGCTACCCCAATAAAGTGATATTTCACATGGCTCCCCAACTATGGCTTGTTAAAGTAGAGCATAGATACACACGTCTATTCACAAATCTTTGTGTAACACTGTCTTCTATTAGTCTCAGAAAACTTGCTCTTTAAACCAGTTGTTTTGAACCCCTATAAACACATAAAGAAAAAGATTAGACTCTGTGTGTGTGTGTGTGTGTGTGTATTTAATCAAGAGCAGCCAACCAACCTCTTATATTCAGTTTGCTCAATCATAAGATTACCAAAGTCAACAATGGAAAAGACTTAGTATGTTAGGAAATTATGTCCATCAAATTAGCAACAGATACGTCTTTTGCAAAGATTTTTTCCAAGGCTGTGGCCTGTCTTCTAATTCTCTTGATATTGTCCTTCACAGAGAAGTTTTTAAATTTAATGAAGTCCAGCTCATCAATTAATATTTTCATGGATCATGCCTTTGGCATTGTATCTAAAAAGAAATCATCATGCCCAAGGTCATCTGGGGTTTCTCCTATGTGATTTTCTAGGAGTGTTATATCTTTGCATTTTGTTTTAGGTCTGTGATCCAGGTTGAGTTATTTTTTGTAAATGGTATAACATCTACGTCTAGATCCACTTTTTTTGCATGTGGATGTTCAGTTGTTCCAGCACTATTTGTTAAAGACTCTATCTTTGCTCCATTGAGTATCTTTCTTATGTCCTCCTTTCCCATCAAATATCCATTTTCTGGTTCAATCTTTGTATAAAAAATGTTTGGAGGGCTTCCCTGGTGGCACAGTGGTTGAGAGTCCGCCTGCCGATGCAGGGGACACGGGTTCGTGCCCCGGTCTGGGAGGATCCCACATGCCGCGGAGTGGCTGGGCCCGTGAGCCATGGCCATTGAGCCTGTGCGTCCGGAGCCTGTGCTCCGCAACGGGAGAGGCCACAACAGTGAGAGGCCCGTCTACCGCAAAAAGAAAAAAGAAAAAAAAAAAAGTTTGGAGACTGAGCAAAGCAAAAAGTGACTCCAGTAGTCTAACATAGTGTTTGAAAGTTTGAGCTCAGTAACCTAAGACCACTTCAGGAAAGTTACTTAAGCCTTCACAGCCTAAGATTCCTAAGATCTGTAAAATGGAGATAATCATGTTAACATAAATCTTAGGGCTGTAGTGAAGATTCAGTGATGTAATACACATTGAGTATATAGAATACTGCTTGGCAAATAGGAGGTACCAGGTAAATGAAGAGATATTTTTATAAGAGTATAATTAATGGGATATAAAAAGACAGTTTATATACTTCCAGTTCACTCCTTAAGAAAAGCCCCTTAATCCAGAAAGATAGTAAGGAGCCTGAAAGGAGTAGCAGAGGATGCCTTATGTTCTGTCCAGTGGTTTTTAAAACTTTTCCTTATAACAGTAGCTTCCAAATGACAATCTATAGTCTGGTTCTAGTCTGTGACAGTGTTATGTCTGTTCCAGTCTAAGGTAAATGGGAAAGTTAAAGAGTGAGTGAGTGTGAGTTTGAGAATGTATGTGCATGTGGGTGTGTGTATATGGGTGTGTGTGTTATGTCTACATAAGTAGCAAACCCTCCTTTCTTGGGAAAGTCTCTCCTTTATTCTGAGAGCATATCCATAGTAAACTTTATGGTGCTATAGCTTATTTTTTAATGATAAAATGATTAGATACTAGTTGATGTTTTTTAAATGGCATTATGTTGAAAAATTAAAGGTTGGCAACACTATGTCTATCCCCAAAACATATCCTTAAATTATCCTAGTTTATGAAATCCCATGTCTGGGAACCACTGCCTGAGGAGACAATCACTTCCTAGTATGGCCAGAGTTCTGAGGTAACTGTGCAGCACAGTTGGGGAAGAGCTGTGATGTGGGAAACAAGTCTACAAAGCAGTGGACAATTTCTATGTGTTACACACAAGCAGGTTAAAAGCATAGTTTACTCTCAAATCAAAGAAGGAAAGGCTCTAGCTTCAAAACACATTTGTTTACTATAGCACAGTCACAAATTACCACAAACTTAGCAGCTTAAAATAAGACACACTTATTATCTCACAGATTCTGTGGGTCACAAGTCCAAGTTTAGCTTGGCTGGGTCCTTCCTTGGAGATTTTACAAGATTGCAATCAAAGTATTGGCTTTGTGTTTTCATCTGTAGGTGTAACGGGAAGAATTTGCTTCAGTTTCATTCAGATTCTTGTCAGAATTCTTTTTTTTTTTTTTTCTTTTGTCTGTGCAACTGAACACCCTCACTTATTGCTGGTTATAGGCTAGAGAACAACCTCTGATGCTGGAGACCATCTGTAGTTCACAGGTGCCGACCGAGTGTCTTGCCAACTTGTGCTTCCTCAGCATGATTATTTGCTTCATCATGCCTGCTAGGAAATTCTCTCTTATTTAGTGTCTAACTCAGGTAGGGTCTACTCCCTCTTTTAAGGGCTTTTGCCTGGTTGTCAGGCCTATCAGGAAAATCTCCCTTTTGATTAACTCAAAATAAGCAGATTTGGAACCTAAGTTACATATCTGTAATATCTCTTCACCTCTGCCATAATCCAGTGGTCCCCAACCTTTTTGGCAGCGGGGACCGGTTTCGTGGAAGACAGTTTTTCAATGCATGGGGCGGGGTGGGGCATAGTTCAGGCGGTAATGGGAGCGATGGGAAGTGGCAGAAGAAGCTTCGCTCACTCGCTCGCTGCTCACCTCCTGCTGTGCAACCTGGTTCCTAACAGGCCGTGGGCTGGTATTGGTCTGCCGCCTGGGGGTTGGGGACCCCCGCCATAGTCTACAGATGAGAAGCAAGCCACGTCTGTCTTGTGTACACTTAGGAGTAGAGGGTCATACAGGGTGTGAACAGACGGGATGAGAGGAGATAGGAAAAAGCCTTGGGAGCCACTCTAGGGTCTGTCCACCACAGAAAGGATTAAATATGTGTTCCCAGTCTTTTTAAAGGACCATTATTGGTGTGGGAGAGCAAGCAGCAGTACTAAGGTACTCGGATTTCTAGCCTTAGTTCCACCACTTATTAGCTGGTTAAACTGGACTGGTTGCTTGGCACATTAAGAATTTCACTTCCAAAATAAAAATAAATACAAATCTTGAACTAAGAAAGTCTTGAAGTTTCCATAGAGTGCCGAAACACAATGACTGTAGGATCTTAAACTGAGGTTCAGTCAGACAGTAAGAGCAGGCGTGTGTCCCTGTGACTGAAATTCCCAAAGAATAAGTAAAAATTCTGTTGCTTTTATTTGTTTTTTAAAGAGATTGAAACTAATCAAGAAAAACTGTATAGAGCAAGATGGGTTCTGTTTCCTTTTTAAAATATACTAAATGGAATTTACCCTCAGCTTTTAACTTCTTCAATTTTAGGGCCTTTTGAACTTGGATAAAGTTGACTGGATCAACCTGAAATTTTTAAATCATTTGGATCAATATAGATAGCTATACTCAAAGAAAACTGAGAATTGGAACGTATAATAATGTATTGCAACAGTATTTCCATACCTCTATGAAAGAATGAGAGGAAAATAGTATATTATTTCTTGTGGCAGTACAGGACCCCTTATGTAAAACTAGCTTTATGAAAATCACCTTGATTTTTTCTTTGACAAGTTGGCATCTTGAATTGCAAAAGTAGCTTCACCAACCCCTGTGTAAATCTAGATAATCAAGTGAAGCCAAGGCAGATTCTGGCTAATTTAAGTCAAGATTTCCTTGTGAATAAATAAAATGCTGAGAATTATGCAATTCAGCTGGTCTCTTAATCTCTCCTGATACTTGAAATACATGACTGATTCCTCAAGGACTTTGTCCATGGAAGAAATAACTACAGAAATATTTTATAATAAAATGTTGATTTACTTAAAACTGTATTCCCTGGCAGACAATTGGGAGAAAAGCTTTTTTTTTTTTTTTAAATTTAATTTAATTTTAGGGATTCTTTTCATCTAATGGTGAAATAACAAGCTACCGATGATCCTCAAGCTGATATTACACAATAGCCGGGTGATTGAATTCTGTCACTGCTGGAGTGGACTCATTTTTATACTGCTCTTTCAGTGCTGCCAGGATCAGTTGCGGATAATATCTGAGGTTTCTATATTAAATTAAGAGGTGTACACATTTCTTTCATCTTCACATTCTAACACTGTCTTTGTAAACTCATTTCATGGTAGTCGAGTTTAAGAGGAGCTTAGGAGCTTAGACCGCGCAGGCTCAGCGGCCATGGCTCACGGGCCCAGCCGCTCCGCAGCATGTGGGACCTTCCCGGACCGGGGCACGAACCCGTGTCCCCCGCATCGGCAGGTGGACTCTCAACCACTGCGCCACCAGGGAAGCCCTAAAGGCATATTCTTAATTTATTGTTTTAAGTAGGTGCTTTCTATTTTCCTTTTATATATGAAATCCTATTATAAAACTAGAAATAATAAAGTTATTTTTCTATCTCCTGAAACTATTAAAAATATACAAATAGCTTTCCATAAAGAAATTTATTGTAAATTGCAAGATAAAGATGAAGAAGTGTTTAACTGAGTATCCCATGAATAAAAAGTAAAAAGTGATACCAAATCAGTTATTAAAATACTGGATGATAGTGAATGTCAGAAGTTTTAAAACAAAACCAAGGATCATTCAAACATTGCTGGTGAGAACGTAAAATGGCACAGCCTCTCAAGAAAATAACAATTTCTTATAAGACTAAACATACAATCAGAATACAATCCAGCAGTTGCACTCACGGGCATTTATTCCAGGGAAATGAAAACTTATAGTTCACATAAAAACCTGTGCAGGAATTTTCATAGAAGCTTTATTCATGATAAAGCTAGAAGCAATCTAGATGTCCTTCAACAGGTTAATTGTAAACAAACAGTGATATACCCATACCATGAACTAGTATGCAGCAATGAAAAGCAACAAATCATTGATATACTCAACAACTTGGATGAATCTTGAGAGAATTATGCCAAGTGAAGAAAAACAATCCCAAAGGTTACATTGAATCCATTTATATAAGATTATTGAAATGAAAAATTATAGAGGTGAAAAACAGAATAGTAGTTCTAGGGACAGATAGCTGGGCAGCTGGGGAGGAGGGAGATGAATGTGGTTATAAAAGGGCAACATGGGCTTCCTGGTGGCTCAGTGGTTGGGAGTCCACCTGCTGATGCAGGGGACACTGGTTCTGTGCCCCGGTCCGGGAGGATCCCACGTGCCGCGGAGCGGCTGGGCCCGTGAGCCATGGCCGCTGGCCCTGCGTGTCCGGAGCCTGTGCTCCACGACAGGAGAGGCCGCAACAGTGAGAGGCACTCATACTGCAAAAAAAAAAAAAAAAAAAGACAACATGAGGGATCTGTGAGTGATGGAAAAGTTCTGTAGCTGCACTCTAGTGATGAATACAAAAATCTACACATGTGATAAAATTGTGTAAAACTAAATACACCCCCCCCACACACACACAAAAGTAAAAGTAAAACTGGGAAAATCTAAATGAGATCAGCAGATTGCATCACTGGCAATATCTGGTTGTGATATACTACAGGTCTTCAGGATGTTAGATTGAGGGAATCTGAGGAAAGGTTACATAAATCTCTCTGTATTATTTCTTACAACTGTATGTTAACCTACATTTTTATAAAATAAAAAGCTTAGTTTAAAAAATCCAAATATGTTTTCAGCAAATAACCAAAGGACTAATTGAAAAAGTCCTTGAAAACTTGAAGTAAGTATATATAAATATATATATTTTAAATGCAAAGACCAAACACATTTGTAATTCCACAATATTTAACATATATCATTATGTTAAAATTATGTTATTATAAATATTTTTAAATATTTATATTTTAAAATTGCTCCAGAAGAGAAAAGAGTATTACACACACAGGTCCCACTCTGGCCCCCTCAACTCCTAGGCAATTTTCCCTAATCACTGTGTTCTAGAAACAATATATCTTTATATATATATATATATATATATATATATATATATATATATTATATATTATATATATATAAAATATATTATATACATATATGATAAGTACCTACCAAGAAGGAAAAAAGGTGAAAAGCATTGCAGGAAGAAATACACTCTAATAAAACTCATAGATAGTTCATACCTAAGGAACATTGTATACTATTTGATACACACAACATGAAAAATAAGCAAATTAAAAAGGTGGCCAGGGACTCAGAGGAGAAGAAACATAAAAACACAACAAATTCAAACATAAGCAGTAATGTTTTAAAAACTTAGTCATAACATTATACAAATACATGCAAAAATATAGTTGGAACTCCTTTTAGTGTTATGATAGGTTGTGATGTTGATTACCATGGAATAATTTACTTTTCATTGGAAATTAAACTTTTGAAAGAGAAGTATGATTTGTTTTCTTTACAAGATTAAACTAAAGTAATGTCAAAGCTTTGTGAATTACCAGGACACACTCCTTAATTCTGGAATCAATGGCTCTTTAGTATTATTCATATCTAAATTATGCATATGAAGGAGTAGGTATCCTTAATACATAATAAATTACTGTAAATTGATTCATTAGCCTGATTAATGGTTTCTCAATGTTATATGAAATATCTTACTTAATTGATAATTAAAATCTTTTCTTTAATAAAAGTCAGTAAAGATTAAATCTGAGCACAGACTTTGGGTATATTTAATTGAGTTTGTGTGGGTGCATGGAATTTAAGTTTTCACTTTCTTTTATTTAAAAAAAAAAATCAGTGAAATGGAAAGGTACCTTATTTAGCCTAAACCTCCCACTGAACAAATATAAAATTAATTTTCTGTTGAAGGATCAGAGAGTAACTGAGGCCAGAAATTTGAATGGCCAGCATTCCTAAGTGATATGAAAAACAAATTCTAGGTAATATAACATCAGCCATAGCCTCAAATTAGCTCAAAAATATTTTTATATACATGGTTGGTATTCTTTGAATAATTACCAGGCATGCCAGAAGCCAGGATCAAATGACCAAGAGCTACCTGAAGAGAAACAGACAATAGGAACAGAACCACAAATGATACATATATTAGGTTAATAGTCATAAAATTTTAAAATGATTAATATGTTTCAGGGAATAGATAAACCAAATGGCGAATTTAGCCAGAGAAATGATATTAAAATAATGAAAATAAAAATTGAATAGAAATTCTAGACATAAAAAATATAGTAATAAAAATTAACAACTCAATAGATAAGTTAATGATTAGAAATAGCAGAAGAGAGAATTAGGAACTAAAATGTAGCACAATAGAAAATATCTAAAGCACAGGAAAAAAAAATGTTTCAAATGAAAAAAACGTGCTACAGGTATGTGGAACAGGATGAAAATATCTAGTATGTGTATTATTAGAGACTGAAAGGAGAGTAAAGAAAGAATGGGAAAGAAACAATAGCTTAAGTGATAAAAGCTGAAGATTTTCTGAAACTGTCAAAATATAACAAGCCAAAGGTTCACTAAGAACCTCAAGATATAAATACAAAGAAAAATAAAACCAAAACAACTGAAGGGGGAAAAAAAGACACACTACCTTTAAAATAGTGACAAGACTGACACTTAACATCTTAGCAAAACAAGGGAAGCCAAAATATAATGGCTGACATCTCTAAGGTGCTAAAATAAAATACTGTAAGCCAAAATTATATAATCAGTCAAAATGTCTTTCAAAAATATTGTCATGAAGATGTTTTCAGATAATATGATAGCAAGCATAGAGCCTTTAGAATATCTTGTGAAATTTGATATATGTAGGATTAAACTGCATGAGAATATTAGCACAGAAAGCAGTAGGGTATAAATGTTGTTAAATGGTTCCTAGACCCTTGTTTTGTCTGGTAAGAATATTAATCTCAATTTCTGTCATGAATTCAGTTGCAGCAATCATAAACAAAACATTTGCAAACTGAATCGTTTCAATCATATATATATATATATATATATATATATATATATCATTTCAAGGTTGCATCTTTGATAAAAGTTATCTGCAAAAACATCTACAGCAAACATCGTAACAATGGTGAAATAGTTTGCTTTCCACTGAGATGAGAAATGCAATATGGGTTCCCATTACCACCCTTCCATTCAACATTGCACAAGAAGCTCTAGCCAGTGCAGTAAGGCAAGAAAAAAATGTAAGAAATATAAATGAAGAACTAAAGCTGACTTTTTTTTGCAAAAGGACAGTATGTGTAGAAAACTCATGGGATCTACAGAGAAATCACTAATGAATTTATCAAGGTAATTGAATTCATCATCCACATGTGAAAATCAATCATGTTTCTACATATTAGCAATGACTAGATAGAAAATTTTAAAAAATTAAATGACACGATTTACTAGCATTGTATGTAAATCAAATGTGCAATGTGCAAAACTGCTGTAATGAAACTACTAAACATTACATTTATCCATTCATGCATTGATGAACACATAGGTTGTTTCCATATTTTGGCTATTGAAAATAGTGCTGCAATGAACATAGGGATGCATATATCTTTTTGAGTTACTGTTTTCATTTTCTTCAGATAAATACCCAAAAGTGGAATTGCTGGATCATATAGTAACTATATTTTAAATTTTTTGAGGAAACTGTATACTGTTTTCCACTGTGGCTGCACCAATCTACATTCCCACGAACAGTGCATAAGGGTTCCCTTTTCTCCACATACACGCTAATGCTTGTTATTATTATTTTTTTTTTTTGATGACAGCCATTCTGACAAGTATGAGGTGATATCTCATTGTGGCTTTGATTTGCATTACCCTGAGAATTAATGATTTTGAACATATTTTAATGTACCTCTTGGCCATCTGTATGAATTCTTTAGAAAAATGTCTATTCAGATCTGCTCATTTTTTAATTGGATTGTTTGTTTCTTTTGCTATTATGTTGTATAAGTTCTTTGTATATTTTGGATATTAGCCTGTTATAATTTGCAAGTATTTTTCTATTTACTAGGTTCCCTTTTCATTTTGTTGATGGTTTCCTTTGCTGTGCAGAAGCTTTTTTGTATGATGGGGTCACACTTGTTTATTTTTGCTTCTGTTGCTTTTGCTTTCAGTGTCAGATTTTTTAAAAATTATGACCAAGACTTACATCAAGGAGCTTACCACCTATGTTTTCATCTACAAGTTTTGTTTTGTTTTGTTTTGTTTTACATCTTTATTGGAGTATAATTGCTTTATAATGTTGTGTTAATTTATGCTGTATAACAAAGTGAGTCAGGCATATGCATACCTATATCACCATATCCCCTCCCTCTTGCACCTCCCTCCAACCCTCCCTATCCCTCACCTCTAGGTGGTCACAAAGCACTGAGCTGATCTCCCTGTGCTATGCAGCTGCTTCCCACTAGCTATCTAGTTTACATTTGGTAGTGTATATATGTCAATGCTACTCTCTCACTTTGTCCCTTACCCTTCCCCCTCCCTGTGTCCTCAAGTCCATTCTCTACGTCTGCATCTTTATTCCTGTCCTGCCCCTGTTTCAGATCTTATGTTCAAGTCTTTAATCCATTTTGAATTCATTTTTGTGTATGGTGTAAACTGGTGGTCAAGTTTCATTCTTTTGCATGTGGCAGTCCAGTTTTCCCAATACCATTTATTGAACAGACTGTCCTTTCCCCACTGTATATTCTTGGCTCCTTTGTCATAAATTATTTGACCATATATGAGTAGGTTTTTTTCTGAGCTCTTTATTCTGTTCCATTGATCTGTGTGTCTGTTTTTGTGTCAATGCCATACTGTTTTAATTACCATAGCTTTGTATATATACATGCATATTCTTATATAATTCACACCGTTATCATAATGATTAGTCACTGTTTTTAACCCTATTTAACAAACAAGAAAGCTAAGATACAGTGAGGTTAAATGGATTACATCTATAAATTACATCAATTGATGGATTCCACTGGTGAGAACTACTAGAAAAACTCTAGAAGCCTTCCAGAGACATTAAGGTATGATTTCAAGGATGAGAAAGTATGGCTGTGGGATGAGCAGTTTGTGGTTTAAAACTCTGGTGCAAGCCACTAGCATCTCATTCCTAACTGAATATCCTTCTTCCTTTCTTCCATCCTAACCTAAAACCCCATAATTTATTTTCATTCATGTTGAGATAAGTAAGTCTGTTAAACTGTAATTCAGATTTTCTTACTCTTCTGCTCAACCTCCCCATTAGCTTCACATTGCAGTAGGAGTAAAAAACAATGTCGTTATGATGGTCTACAAGGTCCTATAGAATTGATCTTATATGTTACTCCTATTCCCTGTTTCACTGCACTCCAGACACATTGACCTCTTTACTGTTCCTCACACATGTCAGATACAGTATATCCTCCTACTCTGTGCACTGGCTATTCAGTCTGCAATGAACATGTTTCCCACTGATATCATAGACCTCCCTCCAATGGGACCTTTCCAGTCTCTTCCACTGTCACTTTTTAACAAGGTTTACCATGATCTCTCCATTTAAAATTGAATCTTCCAGCATCAGGGCACTCTCATCCACATTATTCTGCTTTGTTTCCGTAGCATTATTACTTCTTAACACACTATTTAATTAATTTCACTAATATCTTTATTATCTATCTCTGACCAGTAGAATTTCAGTTCCAACAGGAAAGAGATTTTTGTGTTTAACATGTGTGTGTGTGTGTGTGTGTGTGTGTGTGTGTATATATACATACACATGTATCTCCAGTTCCTAGGAGAGTGCCAATTCTGTAGTAAGTGCTCAATGAATATTAGTGGCATGAATGCTTCAGCCAAAAGTCCTGACATATAAAAAATAAATCTGAGTTTGAAACTGATTGTTCAAAGTACAATCAAAGGCTGCTCCACAGTTATGTACATTTGTTTTAAAACATGTGAAATTGCATTGCATTATATTAGATCTCTCTGCTTGTAGTCTGAATTCATAAGCTATCTGCTCATTTGTGTTAGACAATTTTTCCAAACCCTCTATTCATATCACTTTTCTGAACACACAACTGCAGTTCTTTAATGAAGCGTTATTGCCTTCATGATTTTCAATCATTTGACTGAATGTCCACACTAATTGTGCAACTCCGTACCAAACACTGCTATCAGATGAAATTACTGAGTTAACATTATTCAGTTTAGGTAGTCTCAGCTTTCTTTAAGCAAAGGGATGGAAATGTATTTGGTGTGGGGCAGTTTTTGAATATAATAAACTCTTTTTATCCCTCAGTGTTGCGTGCCATGTCCATCAATGTCATACAGAAATAACCTGACCTTGAAATGGTTGGTCCAGGTGCCATGGATGAACTGAATCAGATCAGTCAAACAGCTGATTGGATCATTGTGAGGCAATCAGTTTTCAAGATGACCTGAGGAAAGGCATCATGGAACAGTGAATTCTCTGACTATATAAAATATAACTATAGATTCCCTTTTTAAAAATTCTGATGACCTATATACAAATCACTATGCTGTGATAGAGTGGTCTGGAGCAATGCAGATGATATCCATATTTTTAATTCTGCCAAACTTGGGATCCTTAAAAATAGACTCACACAAAAAATCGCAGTAACAAATAGGATCCACATGTTGAAGCTACAGATTCTGAGAAAACTTGCAGAAGCCATTTCTTATGCCTTAAACCCCAGTGATGTAAATTATTTTTCTAAAATGTAATATATAACAATTGTATATTGTGGTGTGTTAATTAGCACAAAATGAAACTGATTCAAACACTCAGCTGAACTTTTTGGAAGCCGTTTGCATCTCACTTGTATATTTTTTTAAAGCCATGCCACAGTCAATAAAAGTAATTACTCTAGGATTAATAAAAGCTTCTATTGAATTAATATGTGTCATATAAAAGAGAGGACTATTCTCCTTGTATTACTGCAAAATCTCACCATACTTAAACCATGTACCTCTCCAGTGACCCGGCAAAAGTGATTTAGGCTGGGAAAGCTTCCAGATATATTTTATTGATCTAATTCCAGCACATGATCTTTCCTTTTGACATGTCTAAGGAAAGCAAAGTCTTCCATGTACTAGTGTTCACTAAACATCTTTCTCTTAAAGAGATCTAGCCATATGCTACACTTTTTGTAATGGTCTTGGTATGCAGTAAGTTATTCATTCAACACATGTTTTTGAGCCCTACGATTTGCTAAGCTTTGCTCTCAGCACTAAACGTTCAGCAGTAAACAAGATAGCCTAAATTCTATTTGAGGAGGCAAATTTTTTTTTTAATGAAAAAAAGATACAGATTATGGTGAGTTGAGGGAAGTAAATATGATGATGTACTGGAGTAACTGGGAACCAGCTTGCATAGGATAAGGGAAGGCTTTTCTCAAATCCTGAGTCACCATCAAAGCTAAATTCAAATTATTTGATGGGAGTAGGCATTTCAGTGAAGGTAGAACCTTAACTCCTAAACCACCATTTTGCTATTTACTTTTAAAAACAATTTCTTACCTTCTTGAGTACGAAAGATCACACTCAGAATTACAGAATGCTGGAGCTGGAAGCCACCTTCGAGTTCATGTAATGTCTAGTTCTACCTCATTTTAAAGATAAAGTACCTGATGCCCAGAGAGGTAAAGAGTTTTATAAAAAATTTACCCATGCTGGCTGGAAGTAGAGGCATAATAAACATTGGAGTCTCGTGACTCCTAGTTGAGCATTCATCCTTGTATACCCCTCTCTCACAGGACACAGTGGTCAAGGATGGCATTCCAGTGAAAGGAAAGCCTGAGACATCCTACCCAGATGAATGTAAGGCTCAGGGTCACCATGTGAAAACCATAGCCATTGTAGTATCACATCTCTTTTTACATAGTATCTTTTCTCCAACAAACTCACATGCTTTCTGGCAATTTATCACATTTATTCTTAAAACATTCTTGTGAAATGAGCGGAAGTCTTTTATTTCTGAAATTTAAGACCTGCCTGGGATTGGGAAATAAGCCACATGGTGCCTATTAAAATCAAGTCAGGAAATTCATTCTGGATAAAGGCAGAAATCAAATGATAGATATAAGCAGTCATATGATATTTGCACAGTAGCCTGACATTTTAAATCACTTATGCTGTGTTCACTATTGGCATTATTCTTCCACTGAAACATATATTCAGTCTTGCCTACTAAATCAGCGAAATATTGGACCTCATTTTCTCAAGCATAATCAGATAGATGATAGATAGATAGATAGATGGATAGATAGATGATGTCAGTTTTCCTTTGGAGGTGGGGTTTATGGGAATACAGAGAAAGACTGTGATAACTAACAAGGGATTGAGAAACATATTTCCAAATCTTAAAAAATAATCAGTTTCTTCTATCAGTCACAAAGTATGTAAATGAATTATTAGCCATATCGGTTATTTGTGGATAATTAGTTGTTTACTCATTAGACAGTATCCATGCAGTATTTTTTTTTCAAGGCTTTAATTTTTTTTATTTTTAGAAACATATAATGCATCCAGGGGCATCCATGCAGTATTTGTGCATTATCAACTTTAATTTTTTTTTTTTTTTAACATTTTTATTTATTTTTGCTGTGTTGGGTCTTAGGTTCTGTGCTAGGACTTTCTCTAGTTGTGGCAAGCAGGGGCCACTCTTCATCGTGGTGCGCGGGCCCCTCACCATCGCGGCCTCTCTTGTTGCGGAGCACAGGTTCCAGACGTGCAGGCTCAGTAGTTGTGGCTCACGGGCCCAGCTGCTCCGCGGCATGTGGGATCTTCCCAGACCAGGGCTCGAACCCGTGTCCCCTGCACCGGCAGGCGGATTCTCAACCACTGCGCCTCCAGGGAAGCCCCTAATATTTTTTAAATGATTAAAAAATCTTCCCTGATCATTAGAATGAGGATCAAACTGTGTTTGGGCATGTAATCCTACCTACTTTCTCTTTTGATTTGGTTACATTGTATTCAAACTATTGATGTGTGTGTGTGTGTGTATATGTATGTAGAATTTTATGCTACTAAGTAAACTTGAACTTCAGCTAGTAGAATATGAAATGCAGAAGAAAAGAAAGGACTGGAACACTAGGGATTGGAGTTGATTTTTTGCTAAAGGTCATTGGATGGGGGAGAAATATTTGTAATAATGCCTGGTTTGTTAATGTTTCATGTTCAGAGGCATCTTTCTGTTTCTGTTTCTGCTCCTGCAGCTGACTCTCAGTGTCCATTATCCCCCAAAGCAGTGGGGTTTCGTGTGTTTCCTTTGAACTTGCCAGGGATTCTGTTTGAAGGGTATTATTTGAGTTTGACAACGGGGAGCAACCCTGCCTTGTCTACAGGAGGAGAGAAGAGCTGTTTATTTGACCAGCTGAGAGAAATGTGCACAGAGGCAGACCTGCTAGTGTCACTGGGTCCCAAGGCCCTCAGTAGGATACAGAATAACAGCTGTTTGCTACAGTGAACAGATCAGAGCCTTCTCATTTAATAAATATGTGCTCTACTTTTATTAATATTTTTAATGGAGCCTGGCTTCATCTTGTCCTGCTGTGACCGTTACCTACATTTTAGGGGTAGTCAAACTGACCAATAATCTGAGCCACTGATGGACAGCCTTGGGGCATATTACAAATATTAGTAGGCCCAGGTTATCTGTGGGCAAAAAGGAAAAGGAGGGAGGCACCTAAAGTAGCTGCTCTGAAGCTGAAGAGTTATAATATATGCAAGTTATTTTGGTTTTTATGAGCCCTCATTGTCATGTTTTTGTTCTTTTTTTGTGTTTTAGTTTTTAATAAAAGAAGATTCTAAAATCTAAGTCTACACGTCCGAAAAAGGTTATTCACTGCAGTAGAAATGGGAAATAGCATTTGAAATTTATCACATTGTAAGAAGAAATATGCTGTCAAAAATTCCATTCACATGTTCTTATTTTTTTTTAACATTTTTTGTTGAAGTGTAACACATATAGAAAAGTGCACAAAACAAATTTACAGCTGAAGGCATTTTTACGAAGTGAATAATCTATATAACCACCATCCTAGTCAAGGAATAGAAGATAGCTGCTACCCTGTAAGCCTTTCTTTGGTCCTCTTTCAATAATGATTCTTCCCCTCCTCCCTAGAAGTGTTTACTCTCCTAACTTCTTACAGGAAACTTCCATTAGACTTGACTTAGAATGTTACATAGAGTTTAGATATGAACTTTAATAAATGTATGCATTATTTAGTATTTGGCTTCCTTTTTAGCATTATGTTTGTAAGATTCTACATTTTTTGCAATTAGCTGTAGTTTGTTAATTTTAATTGCTGAATAGGATTTCATCGTAGAACTATAGTGTGATTTGATTTTTCCGTTGTATTGTTGGTGAGCGCTTCAGTTGTTCCATATGGTCACCAACACGTGAAACACATGATATGTCAGTGATTTTAATTGTAGCCATTATAGTGAGTGAGTCATGTTATCTCTTTGTGATTTCTCTGATTAATAACAGAATTGAGCGTCTCTTCATATGTTTATTGGCTATTTGGATATCCTCTTCTAATTGCCCTTTCAAATATCTTGCCCTTTTTTTTCCTGTTGGATTGATGGTCTTTTTCTGAATGATTCCTAGGAGATCTGTGTATTCTCTGTTACATGTGTTGAAAATATTGTTTTATGATGTGAGATAGGGGTCAAAATGTATTTATTATGAAGACCTTCTTTTTTTCATTGCTCTCCTGCACACCTTTTCATAAATCCAGTATCTGTACATGCATGGGTCTCTCACCAGCCTCTATTTGTTCCATTGGTCAATTTTTATATCCATGAACCAATGTCAGTTTTCATTAATGTAGTTTCAAAATCACCCTTAATATCTGATCAAGAAATTCCCCCCTCTATCATTATTATTCTCAGGAATATTTTAGCTATTCTTAGCCCATTGCATTTCCATATGAATTTTAAAGTCAACTTATCAAGTTCTGACAGTACACACAAATAAATAAATATTTATATTTTACTGGACTTACATTAAATTTATAAAACAGCTTGAAGGGAATTGGCATCTTTACAATACTGAATCTTCAAATTCATAAGCAAGGTATACCCCTTCATTTATTTAAGTATTAAATTTCTCTCAAAATTATTTTATGCTTTATATAGAGATCCAATACATTTTTATTAAAGTTATTTTTATTCACTTAAAACTGCTTTTAATGAATATTTTCTTTATTATTTCATTATCTATTTTTAGAAATATAATTGATTTTTTTTGTATATTTACCTTATATCCAAGAAACTTGTTAAATTCATTTATTAAGTGATATTTCATCTTTTTAAAAATTTTTATTGGAGTAGAGTTGATTTACAGTGTTGGGTTAGTTTCAGGTGTACAGCAAAGTGAATCAGTTATACGTATACATATATCCACTCTTTTTTAGATTATTTTCCCATATAGGTCATTACAGAGTATTGAGTAGAGTTCCCTGTGCTATACAGCAGATTCTTATTAGTTATCTATTTTATATTTAGTAGTGTGTATATGTCAGTCCCAATAACATCAGATTCTTCTGTTTAACTTACTCATTTTTTCTACCTCCTTATCATCATTAATTTTCAACTTTTTTTTTCTAACAAATATATTTAAGGACAGATTTTTTTTTTTTTTTTTGCGGTACGCTGGCCTCTCACTGTTGTGGCCTCTCACTGTTGTGGCCTCTCCTGTTGCGGAGCACAGGCTCCGAGCGCTCAGGCTCAGCGGCCATGGCTCACGGGCCCAGCCACTCCGCAGCATGTGGGATCTTCCCGGACTGGGGCACGAACCCGTGTCCCCTGCATTAGCAGGCGGACTCTCAACCACTGTGCCACCTGGGAAGCCTCAGGACACAATTTTTATAAGAATGGTTTTAGCTGCATTGACAAGTTTTGATATGTTGTATTTTTATTATCAGTCTGTTTCTAAATGTGTTCATTGAGTGTTCTTTATACATAGGCTACTTCTTTTTTCCTTTTGTTATTGACTTCTAACTTAATTTAGTGTGGCTAGAGTCTCTCTTTTCTGACTATATCCATATCCTGAAATGGCCTCCACCCTGACGGTTCTCATCTCTTTTAAAACCTCTCACTGGCCTCATAAGCTCTGAGGCTTTTTCTGGAGTCACTTATTCCTTATCTGGTTTGAGCCTGATTATGGATCATTTCAATGCTGCCTACTTTGGGACCTTGTAGTTGGCTGTTTGCCTACCCTCAGCTACTGGCATTGCATATTTTCTTTAACCTCTGACTAGTGAAAACATACAATTTGATTTCTAACCTCAGCTGGGTCCTCAGAGCTCCCCACCACCCTTTCTACACTCTTCTTATATTTCCTCCATGTTGTACAACTCACAGTCCCTGTTCCAAACTGTTTCAACACTCTTAGGACCACCAAGTTTTTCTCCATCTCTTCTGCCTCAGCAAAGGACCCACTCTTCACCCACTCTTTAACTTAGAGATTAAAATTCTCTGGCCTAGGTTCCACCAAATTCCCTCTACTCCAAATGAACATTTTTGGGCAAGCACGTTTATTTCCACTGTAAATATATTACCTATCCTCCTTCCTCATTCTCTCCTCCTTTGTTCTAACTTCAGGGAAAAAAGTCTTTTTTTTTTTCTTCCAAGGCTAACCTCACTATCATCCGTTTCTTCATGACTTGTTTTTTTTTTTCAACTTTTCCTCTAACTTTGACTCCCTTTCCCCTTGCTTTAAAGGAAACTCCTTATATTTCCATGACCCATAGTATTATATAGAAATTATCTTCTAAGCTATCTTTCCAGGAGATTTAGCCAGTCCAGTCCAAGATTTTACCAATCAGAACCTAAAAAGAATATCACTGCTCCTTTAATGCTTCATGGACCATAACATTGCATAGAACACTGCTTTATTCTAATTTACTTTTAGTTGATAGGTGAAGTGGTGACTCCATTAGAGAGCATGATGCTAAAAAAGTACTCATGAGTGCAAGCCCTAGCTCCCCTTTGTGTTCTGTTCTCAATATTTAAAAATTTATTTAATATTCACTCTTTCTCTTTCTGAACATGGTAAAGTAGATGATATGTGTTTAAGGAGTCCTAGGAATTTCTTTTTTCTTATAGCTTCATTTTAGGTTGTTCTTTGTAGATGTTAGGGCATTGAAATATTTGTAAATATTTGGAAATTCTACAATAAAGGAAGATGTGAATAGTAGAGGCTCTTTGGTTTTTTCCCAAGAATTCAGCCTATGTTATTTTTTATAAAATATTTATACCCCCACATCATGTCTTACTTAGACTAATATTATAATTATTTTCCATTCATTGCATACACCTTGACTAATTATAGAAAATAGCTACTCAGAATAGCATTCTTGGTATCCCTGGGAAAAGGGTGGAATCAAGCATTTGCAATATGAACAATCACCTCATAGATAACAGAGAATTGGGAATTTCACTGATGTTTTCCACATTCTCTGCAGCTTCATTCACCCTCATAACTTTCCGATGTTATTTGATAGTGGCCATATATCCTTTTTATGTGGACATACTTTACCAGATGTTAGTATAGCATGTCAGATATACCCAACAACTTTCTATTTTTATCCTTTCATTTATCACCTAACAAGAAATCCCTTAGGAAGTTTGATTCTTATTTTTGAATCTAAAATTTCAGCCTTCATTTGTGTCCTAGTAGAATCTGAATACATTTTAACAGGCGATTTTCAAAGAGAAATCCATTTTAACCGTCTAGAAAGTTTTCTTTTATGTTCACATTAAATTTTACATTATGGTAAATGAGGGTGAGATATTGAGGACATTACATTGGATGTTTTCCAAGGTTCCTTTCAGCTCAAATATACTCTGATTCTGGAAAAAGACAAAAACATTGCCAACACTGAGAATCCCTAAAGAATGGATTACTTTTAAGTCTAATGCAGAATAATATTTTGATGCATTTTAACTTGTTCATTGATATAATGAGAAAAAATACCTTTATATATTAGAATATGTGATCCTCTGCTTCCTGTAATGAAATTCCTATCTGTACTGTTAATTGCATTTGTATAGTTCTTTAAGGTTTATGAAGAGTTTTTCATGAACATTTAATCATTACAACCACTCTATAACACATACCACTGAGGAAAGAGAAAATATTAAGATGAGGGTACAAAAGCTTACATGATCTATCCAAGTTCACCAAGTTAGTAAGTGGTGGAGTCAGTGCCCACAGAACTCTCTCAAAAATGTCAGTTTACAATCCATGGAAATATCATCATAATATATTATTTTTTACTTCCAACATACCTACTAGACATTTGTTTACTTAAATGATATAATAAACATGATTGAATAAATGCATTTGCATTGTCAGATAAATAATGAAGAAAGAAATTCTGTGAAGTTCACAGCACTACCTCAAACATGGAAAAATTGACCATGGTGGTAGTGAAAACTAGGTGCCAGTAAATGTTTTATAGTCATAAACGTCATCCAGCCTAAAATCCCAAGATCCTTACTGCCCAGTAAGAAAGTAAAATGAGCCTTAGAAGCTTTAAACATCTCCCTTCTTAAGAGGGGAATATACTCATTGACATAAATTTCCCATAAATGACATTTAAAATCCACATTGAGAAGGAACTAGGGAATGAACATTGAGAATAACCATGTTAACAATTCCCTTTAGGAGATGAGAAATTCAAGTTACAAGGTAGGTTTTCAGTACTTATTTTACACTGATAATGTCTGTGCTGTGCAAGTTACTATGGAATCCAAATTTCTGAGTCAAGCACAACTGTCTCAAGGTTTTGTCTCCTTTGCTTCACTCAAGGATGGTGTTTAAAAGGCTCTTTGTACTTCTTATGATGAGGCACGTGATATTTCCGAATATCCATAAACTTATTAACAGATTTTCAGCTTCTCCCACATATATGTTGTTCCTTGAACAGTTAGCTGTCCTGTGGTCAGTACAGTGGTGGACTTGACAGATGGTTTTATCTTCTTGGCAGATTTTTCTGATTACTGAGGTCTGTAGATATAGAGAATAACTAATTTCCACTTGGCACTCTCAAAATTTAATCCTTCTTTGTGGCAGGTCTAGCAGCACCCTAGTACATTTTATCAGATATTATGAATTAGAACTGTTCACCAGTACACGAACACAAATGACACAGGGAGAAGCCCAGCAGAATAAACAGCTTGCAGAATATTCTCAGAATGATGCTGATGAACACTCATTGACTGAGAACGTATAGTCTGCCACACTAACTCTCATGGCATGTATGCGCGCACGCATGTGCGTGTGTGTGTGTGTGTGTGTATGCATGTGAACGTATCTATATATACATACATACACATTTGTCTGATTTTCAAAATCACTGTTAAATCAACCCAACAAGTATGTACTCAACTTTTACTATGTTTTGAGGCTCTGAATTACCAGCCTGGATTTTTGCAGTCATCCTTTGTAACTAGTCTCTTGTCTCTACTCTTATGATAGTTAATTTTAGTTTTCAGTTTGGTTAGGCCACAGTGCCCAGATATTCAATCAAACATTATTATGGGTGTTTCCATGATGCTGTTTTGCATGGGATTAACATTTGAATTGGTGGACCTGGAGTAAAGCAGATTGTCCCCATAATGTGGACAGGCCTTGGATAATCAGTTGAAGGCCTGAATAGAACAAAAAGACTTGACTTCCCCTGAGCAAGAAAGATTCTGCCAGCAGAAGGCCTCAGCCTTAAACTGCAGCGTTGGCTCTTCTCTGACCTTCCATGCTGATGGCTTTTGGACTTGAACTGAAATATTGGTGATGCTCTTTCCTGGGTTTCCAGCCTGAGCACACACTCTGTAGATTTGGACTTCTCAGCCTCCATAATCATGTGAACCTATTCCTTAAAATCAATCAGTCAGTCAGTTAATCCGTGTGTGTGTTTCCGTCTCTCTCACTCTGTCTCCAAACACACACACAAACACATCCATCCTATTGGTTCTGTTTCTCTGGAGAACCCTGACTAATATAACTCTTATATTTTCAAAACAATTCCTCAAACAACCATCCATGTAATCTGCCAGAAACATTTATCTAATCATAATTCCCCTCCTCAAAACCTCCAAAGGCATCCCAGTACCTACAGATAAAATCCAAGTACCTTAACTTGGGCTGTAAGGCCCACCACAGTCTATATATCTACTTACCTATCAAATATTTTCCTACTACCATTTTCTACCTACATCACACTTCCTACTCCTGTAGTGAATCTTGTGCCCCTTGAATACACCAGCCTTTTGTACACCTTTGTCTGTTTGCCCACACTATTTCCACTGCCTGTATACCTCCCCTCTCACAGATTCAGTTCTCCTCAATACTTCATCCATCCTGTTCTTAGCTCGCTCTCTTCTTTTGTTTGTTTCATTTCATTTTGAGATATATTTATAAACATAATTTGGGATTTGAAAACCTGACAGTTTTTAGCTTTTTATATCCTTGTTCTATTTTTTTTATTAAAGGAAATAAATATTACAAATAATGTTTAAGTCCTCTTTAAACTCTAGCTTTTATCTATAGTCCTTCTTCCTCCCGAGAAGCAACCACTGCTGTAAAGTTGTTGTCTGTTCTTACAGGTGATTTTTTTATTCACACACACGTGCGTGCACATGTGCATACACAATACGTATCTGCCATACAGCATTGCGTATTTTAGATAAGTAGTATTACACTGTGTTTATCATTCAGCAAAAGTTTTACTCAACATTATGTTTGGGATATTTATCAATAATGAGATGTATAGATCTGTCTACTCCATCACTTTGAAGTTGGGTATTGTGTTCCACATATGAATATACCACAATTTATCTATCTATTGATGAACACTGATGTTGTTTCTAATTCGAAGGTCTTATAAATGATTCTGTAATGAATATTTTTATACATGTTTTCTTTTTTTAACTTTTTTTAAAATTGAAGCATAGTTAATTTACAATGTTGTGTTAGTCTCAGATGTATAGCAAAGTGATTCAGATATATATATATATATATATAGTTTTTCAGATTCTTTTCTGTTATAGGTTATTACAAAGTATTGAATATAGTTCCCTACGATATACAGTAGGTCCTTGTTGTTTATCTATTTTATACATAGTTGTATATATATGTTAATCCCAGACTCCTAATTTATCTCTTCCCCCACCCCCCACTATACCCTTAGGTAACCATAAGTTTGTTTTCTACATCTGTAAGTCTATTTCTGTTTTGTAAATAAATTCATTTATATCATTTTCTTTTAGATTTTACACAAGCAATATTACAGGGTATTTGTCTTTGACTTACTTCACTTAATATGACAATCTCTAGGTCCATCTATGTTCCTGCAAATGGCATTATTTCATTCTTTTTTATAGCTGAGTAATATTCCATTGTGTGTATATACCACATCTTCTTTATCCATTCATCTGTCGATGGACACATAGGTTGCTTCCATGTCTTGGCTATTTTAAATAGTGCCACTATGAACGTTGAGGTGCATGTACCTTTTTGAATTATGGTTTTCTCTGGATATATGCCCAAGAGTAGGATTGCAGAATAATATGCTAACTCTATTTATAGATTTTTAAGGAACCTCCATACTGTTTTCCATAGTGGTTGTACCCATTTACATTCCCACAAACAGTTATACATGTTTTCTTGAATACTCAAGTGAGAGTTTGTCTAAATATATAGCTGGAAAAGTTTATTATCACATATTGGCATTAGTAATTTTACTGGATATTGTCAAATTTTACTGGCTATTGTCAACTCCTTAGTATTTCTATTTTTTGATTAATAGTTGAGGCTGAATATCATGTTGTGTATGCACCCTTCTAATCACATATCAAAATTCAGCTCAGGAATCATCTCTTTCAGGACACTTTCACCAGTCTCCTCCTTTGTGTTCCCTTGAACAATTCTAGCAAAGTATATAAAACAGTATCTTGAAATTGCCTATCTTCCTTCCTGCCTGTCCTATAGGACTATGTCTTTTCATGGACTGGGGTCTATTCTTATTTACTTTTGAGTTACAAGATAACACAACAATGCCATACACATTAGTGTATAATCAATAAATGTACGTTTAAACAAACTAAAATGTAATAGTGAATATAACCAAACTCAAAATGGATTTGGAGCATACTTCATACAGACTGCTGTATGAGAGGATAAGAGAGCATCAGGAGTCACCATCAGATCCCTGGCCTCATGTGTTCCTGTCCACGGCAAAAACTCTTTCCACGGACTTGTAATGAATATGATCTAGCAAGCCATAGAGGCCCAAGGGCAGGAGGGATCACAAAAGACTGCTAGTAAAAGCCATAACAATTTTACATCTACTAGTTCAATTTTTCATTTTTCAGATAGAAGCACT
Organism: Monodon monoceros; assembly: GCF_005190385.1. Lineage (NCBI taxonomy): Eukaryota > Metazoa > Chordata > Mammalia > Artiodactyla > Monodontidae > Monodon > Monodon monoceros. Next base: position 54,728,928 of record NW_021703782.1, read on the forward strand.
TACTGAATGTTATCAAAAAATTGTAAAGTTCCCAAAAAGACCTCATATACTTTCATACACACTTTGGCTAAAGTCTTCATAGTTGTGCAGAGTATCATTGTCTCAGTATATTGAATACCTAATTTATTAGTTTCATGACAATAGGAACGTGATTGAATTCCTCTGAGCCTCAATTTTCCATTATGTAAAATTGTGATAATGACAGAACTCCTCTCACAGGATTGTTCTCAGAATTAAATGAGATGATGTATTTAAATGCTTCACGCAATGTCTGCAACATTTAGCATGTGTACTAGGTACACAGTACATGAACTGGTAGCTTTAATTATTGTTATTGTTGTTGGACTTTGACCTTAAAGGGGAAAAGAAAAAGAAAAAAAAGTGTGCTTTCTTGCCTGTAATATTTCCAAGTTGGTCCTTCACTTTATGAGTAATATAGAGCTTTCAATAAGGAAAGTAACAGAGCATCCTTTCTGATCCCATGTCCTTTATAAAAATTATCTAGCTAGCAGTTAGATCTTGGCTTCAACCCATAACAACTGATTAGACCATGAATACACCGGAGTTACTTTATAAAACCAATCTTCCAATAAACCTAGTTCACTAATCAACATTTTCGGTAGCCTCCAATTTTCATTCCCAACACAACCCATGCTAATTTTGTATATGTGTTTTCCTTTTTCTGTAATCATGTTATCAAGACATTCTAAACACATCAACCCTTCAAATCCATTGACTCAACCAGGATGGATTAGTTGTGTAGAACAAACATTATCAACATCATTATCATCATCATTGTCATCATCACCACCGTTACATTTGTTATCATTGTCATAGACTGGATGTTTGTGTCCCCTCAAGATTCACATATTAAAATCCTAACCCCCAATGTGACAGTATTAGGAGGTGACAGTATTAGGAGGACAGTATTAATTACTTTGTGAGGTACTTAAGTCATGAGGAGAAGCCCTCATGAACGTGATTAGTACCCTTATAAAAGAGACTTCGGAGATCTCTCTAGCTCTGTTTCTCCCTGTGAGGACACAGCAAGAAGACAGTCATCTATGTATGAAGCAGGAAGCAGGTCTTTACCACACACTAAATCTTCCAGTGCCTTGATCTTGGACTTGCCAGCTTCCATAACTGTGAGAAGTCAATGTTTGTTGTTTAAGCCACCCTGTCTATGGTATTTCATTCTAGCAGCCCAGACTGACTAAGGCAGTCATCACCGTCATAATCATCATCACCAACTGTCATAAAACTAGCATTTCCTCAGCACTTATATGACTAACGCGAGGATTAGAATTTTATAAGTATTCTCTCTTAACAGCCCTAACCATGTACCAATTCTAAATGGAAAAACCAGAATTTGACCTCGAGCTCATCTTTGGTGAGATCCCATGATCTGAACCACTCTGGTATACTATTATGTCAAACAGTATGAAATTGCCAATGTTCAGACATTTTGCAAAACATTCAACCTAATACATGGTATTATTCTTCAGGAAACAAAAGTCAATATATTTAGGTTGTACACATATACTAAGATATAAAGCTTATTCTATAGGAAATGCTTTTATGATTTTTATATTTTTTCAGCATTATCAAGGTATAATAGGCAAATTAAAAAAGAAAAAAAAATATATATATATATGGTGTACAAGGTGATGATTTAACAAATGTATACATTGTGGAATGATTACAATCAAGTTAATTAACACATCCATCTCCTCCCAGAATTACCATTTGTGTAATGAGAACTTTAAAAAAAATTTTTAAAAACTTTAAAAAAACTTTAAAAAAAACTTTAAAAAAAATTTAAAAAAAACTTTAAAAACTTTAAAAAAAATTTTTGTGATATTACTTTTTTAAATTTAATTTTTATTTTATAATAGAGTATATTTACAATATAATAGAGTTGATTTACAATGCTGTGTCAGTTTCAGGTATACAGCAAAGTGATTCAGTTATATATATACATATATCCATTCTTTTTCAGATTCTTTTCCCATATAGGTTATTAAAGATTATTGAGTAGAGTTCCCTGTGTTATACAGCAGGTCCCTGTTAATTGTTCATTTTATATATAGTAGTGAGTATATGTTAATCCTAAACTCCCAATCCATCCCTCCCCCTACTTTCCCCTTTAGCAACCACAGGTCTGTTTTCAAAGTCTGTGGGTCTGTTTCTGTTTCATAAATAAGTTCATCTGTATCATTTTTTTAGATTCCATATATAAGTGATATCATATGATATTTGTTTTTCTCTGTCTGACTTACTTCACTTAGTATGATAATCTCTAGGTCCATCCATGTTGCTGCAAATGGCATTATTTCATTCTTTTTTATGGCTGAGTAACATTCTATTGTATATATGTATCACATCTTCTTTATCCATTCCTCTGTCAGTGGACATTTAGGTTGCTTCCATGCCTTGGCCATCGTAAAGAGTGCTGCAGTGACTATTGGGGTGCGTGTATCTTTTCATATTATGGTTTTCTCTGGATATATGCTCAGGAGTGAGATTGCTAGATCATACAGTAGTTCCATTTTTAGTTTTTTGAGGAAACTCCATACTGTTCTCCATAAAGGTTATACCAATAATGAGAACTTTTAATATCTACGCTCTTAGCAAGTAGGAAATACTTTTTGATAGTACTTTTTTTTGCAATTGGAAAATGTCTTCTACTATCTAAAACTGCTTCAAAGGACACTTAGCTCATTACATGAGTAAGTTAGATTTAAATTTTCATTAAGTAAACTGATTTGCTGTAGACAGTGGAAGATGGCAGGCAGACTCAGTCAGCTCGCTAGAATGAACATATTCCTTTTCAATATTACTTCATTCTGCCTAATAAGGTTATTTTGTAGTGCCATGAAAGAAACATATGCCTCCAGTGGCATCAAATTGCTAATGCAACTTCCAAAGGAAGCATAAAGTTACCCACGCGGAGCCAGTCACTATTTTATAGCTTTGTTCTATGTGTACTGTATATTCCAGTAGACAGTGGGCTTAGGCACCAAAGGCATGGGTTTGATCTTTAATTCAGTCTACCAGTAGAGTCATAGACAAGTCATTTTGCCTTACTGGATTTCAGTATTCATATTTATAAAATGTGATAGTTGTATTTAATTCACATGTCCAGATCGCAAATTTGATACTTTTATCTTAGATTCACTGTGACATTGTTTTGTGGCAATAGAGCAATGGGATTGAGAATATATAATTTTGATTGGGTAGGAATAGAAGAGAAAGAAGATCTGATACCTTTTGAGTGCCTGTGTACTGTTTGTCCCAAAACAATTAGGTTTAAATGAATTTGATAGAAAGCACCTTGGTCAGCCCTACAACTAAATGAAATAAAGACCTGAAGTCACTTGACCTTCTCTTATCTTTAAATTCTCTATAATCATGGTCTCTAGAAGCAATCCAATCTTTTTTTTTTCCTAATGACCATGACACAACCTAAACATTAATTTACACTTTATACCTCCACAAAAAGTTTTCTGAATGGTTTGGGCATATCAATTTCAGATGTTCTACTTCTATTTTTACCAGTTTTACCTATAATTGCCATTGATTTCTGGATTTCTATGTTAAAAAATGAAAGAATACCTCTAAATTTTGATGGCAGAATGTAAAACCAAATGACACCAAGGTTGGATTTTACATTTAACTGCGTTTGCATTTAGATCAATGTATTTAGAGATATGCAATATTCTGTATATTTTCACCTGAATAAACATGCTGTACTGCATAATGAAACATTTCAGTCAGTGCTTGTTGGGCAATTTGAAAGCATTCCTTTTAATAAAATAGACCCTATTTTAAATAAATCCCCTTTATGCTCAGAAACAAAACTACAAAACTGTTGCCTCATAAAATCATAATATTATTTCATAATATTTTTATTTATTGCCTCTTTATTAAATATTGCATGTGTACCAAGAATGAGCTTGACAGCTAGGAGATGGTATGCTAGAATAAAAAGTGCCCTAGTTAGGAATCAGAAGGCTAGGTCCTCGATGTTGAAAAAAAAATTGAAAGTTGTACCCATAAATGAATTCTGTGTAATTGATCCAATTTTTGTTTTAATATTTTTAAATGGTACTCAGTTCCTCCTTGGTGTTTAGGGACAGGGAACACATTGTCTTTGAGTGTTGGGAGACTATGCAGTAGAATTGGAAAAGGGAGAAATCCATGATTCAAGTCGGGACCTATCATTGTCTGTTAACTGTATAACTTAACATTTTTGTACTTCATTGCCTTCCTTTCTAAAATAAAGCTGTTACACTAACATACACCTCAGTGTTAAGACCCTAGGTTTTCATTGATATATTGAATACTGCTTTACTTCAGGAGAAAATGTGAAAGGGAGGATTTTTCAAATGTAGTAACTGGATGCCTTGAAGCAATAAGGCTTTGTTCTCTAGAAGCAGGTCCCTGGAGAAGGGCTGCTAGACCTTAGATGTTGAAAGTAAACAAAAACCCCAAACTGTCTTGAGGATAGCAATAATGACTAGTGTTGCTTCCCGGGTCATTAGATGCTTGGTGTAGAACAGGGGATAGCAAACTATGTCCTGTAGGCCACCAATTTTTGTAAATAGTTTTACTGAAACACAGCCATGCTCATGTTTTATGTACTGCCCATGGCTGCTTTCCCACTACAACTACAAAGTCGCTTGCGTCGTTGCAGAAGATACCCCATGTCCTGCAAAGCCTAAAATATTTACTATCTAGTCCTTGAAAGAAAAAGTTTCATGACCCCTATTGTAGAGTATTATCATCTCTTTGATTGGTTTTAAGTCCTCCCTAAAATTATCAATAAAATGAATAGGAAGACATTAGTAACAGAATGTTCATAAATGCTCTCTTCAAACTATTTGGTCTGTAGATATGAGTTGTTTTTCTAGATAACTTGGAATTAAGTGCCCAAATGGAAACAGGATTCATTCAGTTCCCAGTAACAGCCACCTATATTTTTTTAAAGAAAATTTCACATTATAATCACCACATCTCCCACTTCGACCTATTGTTTAAATTACATATTCTTGGATATCTTTCCTTGTAGGATGGCAAAAGACTGGCGTTTTACTTAAGTAATTAGCTGCAATTTATATAAACTATGTCTTTGTAGAACTTCTAATTATAACAACTAGCTTTCCTGTGTATTTGAGGCGTGAAGTGTGCATTTAAGTAATTAAAGCGACATTATCGAGTGACTTCCACTTTCCTTCTGAAGCTGAAAAATATAGTTAACAAAATGTGTGTCATTTTTCAATGAAAAAAGCATGATTACTATATTAAAGTAATTCTCTTTGTTCATATTTTTAAGCTCAGAGTTTATCTTTTCTTTAGCACATAACAACCAAAACTGGCTTAGTTTACAGACTGTGCAGAACTGAGGCAGCTGAGGAGTGTCCAGATAAACCGATCTCAGCAGAGTGTTCAACAGTGTAATGATTGGCGGAAGCCTAATCGTTTCTTTTACTCAGGTCAAATATTCACCACCCTAAAACATCTGCATATCTCAAGATTTTGCAGTTTATACAGATTTTTGATCATCTGCTTTTTTTTTTTTTTTCCTTTAACGTAAAATGTTTCCAGGACCGAACAGCTGGTGCTTGCTGGCTGAAGGAATGAACAGGAAGACAGTGTGTTCACAGGATTATAGAACAGGCTGAGAGGGAGAATTTATGCAGAGTTTTATAAGCTTAGTCCGGCAGAAAATAGATTGGGGTGCACACAGGAAATAATGTGTCATTCAAAGCTCAGCTTACAGGCATCACTTCTGTAACATAAGAGCTGCCTATGGCTGTCCTTCTTCGGGCAGCTTCCACTGTTACCTTCAAGTTGGGCTGAAGCAGGCTGCACTGAGGTCTTACTCTCCCGTGGCTTTTATTGTTTGCGTATCAAAATCAATCAAATCACGACCCTCCAGCCTCCACCGCCACCCCCCTCCCAACACACACACACACAGCAAAACTTTGTAGTACTGGCCAGTACTCAAGCAGCATGTTAGCTGAGAAGGGGTAAAGGGAAATGGATTATTTTTAAGGGACATGAAAAGCATCCTCTAATCTGTATGACTGACCTCTGACGCTTTTTTTTAAAAAGTTCTGATTTACAGCAAGCCCCCTGGGTGCTTATAACTTCACCTTCCTTTAATGAGCTCCCATATGTCACTTGTGATTTATGTAAGTGCTCTAAAATCCCCTAGGTTGTAGAGTGTATTTCATGCTCCTAATTTGGACCATAACAGAACATGTCTAGTTAGGTGGTTGGAAATGACAGTCATGTTTCCTGAGCATCATTGTTTTGAATGATTTGGCTAAGATTCTGTCATCAGGAGTCTTCACTTGATTCATTTCTTGTTTCTGTTGATTATCTTGATTATGTTTTATAAGCAAAATTATTGTCCTGGGTACTTCTCAGCAAATGGTCTAAATGGGGCTGTCTTAGGTAGTGCTTATTAATAAGCTATTACGGCAATATATTCAAAGTAAATATTTCATTGGTATTCTTGAGGCACAGAGATATCTGTCATTCCTTCTGAAAGGTGATTAGCTTCCAGTAAAACTAACAAGAAAAAAAAGCATAAGAGAAGAAGCTGGCAGAAAATGTTGTAAAAGGCAATTGCTGTGTATTCTCCCTTGGTGGAAAATGATTGGAAGCTCCTAGTAATGGCCAGTTTGTAATGACTTGATAGCTCCTGATAAACTCCAAGTTAAGATCTACTTCTCTGAAGTGCAGCATTTATTTAACAGTGTCGTTATTATTAAGTTACACAGTCACTCTTTCTACATTTGGTGCTGCCCTAGAAAAGACAGAAATGCCTAAACTAGTTAGTGTTCACAAAATGAGCAAACAGCCAAACACACCTACAGTTCCTGAACAGCTAGGAGGCAATAAGAAATCACGTATCACCCCGTTTGCTGTGACAGTGCCCTCAGCAGCCCTAGACCAAGCAGCATGTTTAGATACTTGTGGCAGATTAACATGGGCCACTCGCAGGGGTCAGTGACATCTATCTGTAGCAACCATATGTGTATGTGTTCTTTTTCCAAACAAACAAAACCCAGAGAGAAGATAAATTAATAAATCCTTTGGTGACATGTTGGATATTTTCAGATGGTACTTATTAGCCTTAGCAACAATTTCCTGTCGTTCCTCAGCAACTCCTGTCTAAATTTTATCTTCCACCCAAAACTGTAAAAAAAGAGACTGGAAGTTCATGCTGTCCTATTAAAGACAACTTTTAATCTTCATTTTTATTTGTGGCAATTTAAGATACACAGTTATATCACTAATATATCAGCCTTTGTAATGAAAATATAATATTAAGTCTTATTTAAATTAAATACTAACCTGCATTAACAGTTGCTCACTGAAGTTTTCGTTTTTCCTCCTTGCTGATTTTCCTATTAGCTTTTGAGGAGTTGGGGGTCAGGCCATTTTTCTGTCAAGGGTGGGATGGCAGGTTCTGCCTGAGAGTTTAGTCGAAAGTAAACTACTTAGTGGTATCATTGCATTAGTAGAATTGAAGGAGCAAAACAGAGGTTATGGTGACCCTGAAGTCATCCTGACAATGAAATCCAAGAGAAATATTGAATTCCATAGTGTTTAACAGTGATAATACCTATCCACCAGTGGATGGCATAGACTAACAAATATGCTTTTGGAATTATTTAATATGAATTGACATAAGTAGCATTCGCATTAAAAATAACCTACCTTTAATATAGGGCAAGTTGTTAATCAAAACTTCTCAAAGAAGAGAAGTATTTTGTAAAAATATTTATTTATTTATTTGGCTGCACCGGGTCTTTAGTTGCGGCACATGGGATCTTCTGTTGCTGCGTGCAGAATTTTCACTGCGGAGGGCAGGATCTTTTAGTTGCGGCATGTGGGGACTTAGTTGCGGCACGCGGGGTCTTAGTTGCGGCACGCCAGGTCTTAGTTGCAGCATACGGGATCTAGTTCCCTGACCAGGGATCAAACCAGGGCACCCTGCATTGAGAGTGCAGAGTCTTCACTGCTGGACCACCAGGGAAATCCAGAAGAGAGGTATTAAGTTTCTCAATAAAAATAATATGTTTTTAATAATAAAAATGATTCCAGAATTTTCTGGTACTGGGATACTGGATTATATGATTTCTTTTTTGTTTTCTCTTAGCTGTGAGGCACAGAAACAAACTCTAGATTGATTAAGCTGAGAACCTATTTGTTGTAAAGTTACTGGGAGCTTATGGTATCACCAAGAGGGCTAGAGAACCAGGTTCAGAAATGTTCAGGAACATGTCAAGCTGGGTAGCAGGTAACACTACTGGTAACACTACTGTTACTACCCCTGAGTACTGGCTGCCCAGCTTGCATCCACCATGTCTGCTGCTTCCTCTGGACTTGCTATTGCGGCCGCTATTGCCTGTGAACTAAATATTGGTGTCACTAACCTCTGACTCAAAGTCCAGGACATTGGCTGAGTCTAGGTCATGTTCCTGTGCCTTAGTTTCAAAGGAGGGTGGGAAATCAAGTATTTGGCATTTTCAAGTTCTCTAGAAAATAGGTAGTAGAAAATAACTTATGCCTCCCACTGAGGCTCATAAGATACATTCTTCTGTAAAAGAGGGAAGGAGATCTAGGTGATAAGCAAGCTAAAAAAATTGCTAAGTGCCTAGTATATTCTCTAGGGTCAGAGTAAGTCTTCGGTGACTCTAACTTCTCCCTCGCCGCCTGCTGTTCTGATTGCCCAGCACATCTTTCCTCCTTGCTCAGGTAGCATCACTCCTAATTCCTTAGGGAACCTGCATCTCTCACACCCCAAATGTAAGTTTGAGATGAGCTTCAGTCTTACTAGCCTGATGCTTCCTCTTAAATAATTCCAGTTAGAGTTATCCAAGAATCAACCTCTCAACCACAGTGATCAGTCCAGAGATGATCATTTGATCTTAGTAGAATCCATCCATATTTTCCCCTAGAATTTTCCTCATTAATACTGGCAGAGAGGAATTCTGTTTCCTCTTTAGTTAGGAAGCAGTAAAGATGAAACCTAGATCTACCTGACACTCTGATTCCAGCCTCACAGAGACAGTCAGCCTCAGAGAATAAAACCAGCATCTGAAAGAGCATAGATGAAGGATGTGGAAAGACAGATCCTAAGGGTGTGTGAGTCTCTAGGTCTCCTCACCCGTAGCCGGCACCACACGTAGTTTGGTTATGTGAGCCAGTAAATTCCCCCTTTTATACATAAGCCAGGATAAATTGGATTTCTGTCCACATTAACAGCCTTCTAAGAAATATATAGTCCCTCTTCTGCCAACACTAAGGAGACCTAGAATAACTTCTTGCATTTTAGAGACTTCTTGTTCAAACAATTCTAAAGGAAATGTGAACTTTTATTTTTCTTAGAAAGCCAGTACAGTTGAGATTAACTCTTATAGTAGGAGATTAACTTGGATTCAGGAGTTCTGGTTGTTCCTCTCAGCTGGGCTACCAATAAATCCTGTGGCCTTGAGCTCATCACTTAGTATTTCTAGGGTTTATGTAATGCATTTGCATAATGGGTTGAATTCAGTGGTCTCAGAGGTGCCTTCCAGTGCTAACTTTGTGTGACTAGGCTTTTCCAAATAACTTCTAGTTGTCAGTGTATTTACTCATTTGACTTCATGGCTCCTCAGAGTTTAGTTGTGGTTCCCTATTTTTAAAAAACTGAAGAGAGAAACTAGTAAAAGGAATTCTTCATGGATTAGAGTTTTCTTTCTGAATATTCTCATATATATTTCCATTTATGATCAATTGGTTAAAAATTCTATCTTACAACAGTATGATGCATTGGCAATTTTTTTTTTTTTTTTTTATGAAACACCCACCATCCGCATAGCTGTAAATTAAGTGTCATTGAGATAAACTTTGCCATCTAAAAGTTTTCAATCTAGATAAGAAGACAAGAAGTACACTCAGGCAGAACATTTACAAATCAAAACCAAAGCAGTGCACAACCACTGTGTGAGAGGGTGGAACCAGCTCTATCTCTAAAGGCTGGTTTCCTTTAATGCTGAAAAAATAATAAACAAAAGCTTTTCAGAGGTTCTGAACTCCTAAAGAATGGGTCTCAGCAAGCAACATTAACTGCACTTTTACAGTCCATTTTATGTTGAAATTTCTTTGAGTTTGGCTTGAAGGGAACATTTTAATTCTTTTCAGTGTTTTATTTTGAACACATATTATGACTGTGGTTATGACCATGTTATAGATAACCTTCGACTCTGTTCAGCTTTCAGAAATTCTAAAATATGTTCTTGCTGCAGTGAATTCAGAGTACAACAATTAATTCACTTCAAGTACAAAACCAGTTTTGAAAAAAGAATTTTTTGTCATGAACTGTTATTTATGAACATCGGGCTGCGGTGACACCAATTTCTTTATGCAAGAGCATGTTTGAATATGTAAAGTAGTTGGCTAAGATTCTATACTCCAGTATTAATGTTCGGGATTTATTTTAAAATTTTACACCTTTAAAATCTCTAGGATTTTCTAACTTCATCGTGTTTATTAAAGAACAACAGTATACCTCAGTGGAAGAGACCAAGGCATATGGTGTTGCTCTCTTAAGCCCAGCAACAGAAGACTGTCAGGCATTCTAGGTCAAGTGAAAACACAGAGTAAAAGTATTTGAGTCTGAGCACCGGATTTCAGATCCTGACTTCCTAACAAATTAGTATGGCCTTCCCCTTTCTCAACCTACAGTTCCACATCTGTGAATATACACACTTGAGTTTTATATCTCATCTAGGCTTGTAATGATTAAATGGCATTACATAGGAAACAGCTGTGAGCCTAGAACAGAATAGATGTTCAATAAATGTTTTCTTTCTTCCTCTCTCTGATTTTTAGCTTCCTCATCTATAAAGTAGTAACTGAAAAACATGCTATCAGAAAGAAAAGATGCACTGTAATTCCCAAAGTTACCCAGAGAAGATGGGCTCCAAACAGACCCAGGCTACAATACCCTGTGGGTGGACACTGGGTCAGTCCACCAGCTTTGCAGTCACATACATAAATGTTAGTCTACCCAGAGGGTCTACCATGACATATGAATAGATGGAGCTTTAAACAGATTGGTTTATTACTATTTTACAAGTTGTCTCTCTCTCCTAGTACAAAGTATGTACAGGAGCAAACAATCAACATCGAATCAAAAGGTTGTTTGTTGAACATGAAATCAAGGGAAGTTGGCTGAGCTATCCGTGGTCAGCAGACATTTTCTGTAAGGAGACAGACAGTAAATATTTTCAGCTTTGCAGACCATACAGTTTCAGTCACAACTGTGACCACTCAATTCTGCTGTTGCAGCAGAAGGCAGTCATAGACAGTACATAAATGAATGGGCAAGGCCATGTTCCAAACAACTTTATTTATAAAAACAAGCTGGTGGGCTGGACTAAGGCCTTAATTTGTGGACTACTACATTATGTGGTAAGAGTTATCAAGATAAGCATTCTGGGTGCATCTGCCTGCCCTGAAGGATTAGAGCTGCAGAATGGATTTGATACCTGGGTCTGGAGCTAGTGAAGCCAATCCCTTAAGTAGGATAAAACTTAATTCATTACCAACGATTGTTTCTCAGCATCCTGTGTTTCTGTTGCTAACACTCCTCCAATTGACACATTCTCTCCATATATGTAAATAACTTCAATTATGTTCCAGAGTAGGTCTTAGCCTGAAGGCCAGTCTACCTGTTTAAGCTAAAGCTTTGCATAGCTATGCATTCATATAGCTCAATGTATAGAATTTATATAGCTATGCTTGGATTTATGTTTGTTTTATAGCTTAACTCTCAAAAAGCAATATTACCTTAGTTCCTTATTTTCTACTTTAATATTTGTGGGGAGGTAGACCTTCTCACCATTATCTCCCTGTACTATTTATAAGTAATACCCATGAAAATATAACAAAACTTCTAAAAAGTATGTGGCATTAATTAGGGATTCAGAAATACTTCCTGGCAAGGAAAAAATTTAAATAAAAATAAGAATAATTGTTATCACGTACATTGGACAAACATTAAATTAGTCCCACTTAAAGAATCATAACACTTTTACACACATTCACTTCTGTCAGGCTCTTTCATTTTTATTTGGGAGTGCTTGAAAGTATAGCGGAAGGGAATTTGCTGAAGAAAAGGAAATGAATACAGATGAGAGTAAGGAAAGCTGAACCAACCAGCCTAGATGAAACTGTGCTCAGTCCCCAGCGGACTCTCTCCGCTCTCACCTGCTTACCATGTTATCAGATGTACGTAGATTTCTCACTTTCCCCCTACCTTCCCAGTCATGCACATGTTGGATCACTTATTCACCCTACATCCAGTGACTATTTAGAAATACCATGTGTCCTTAAGGATTTTGTATCCAGACACGGAGCAGGAAGTAGGAATGAAAAAGGAAAAAAAAAAGTATTAACATTTTATGTATTTAGCATTTGCTCTGGCTTTCCAAATGTTATGCAGTTTATTAATTTGAATACCTTACCCTATTCTTTGAAGTTATTCACCTTTTATAGATTATGAAACTGAGGCTCAGAAAAGTTTATTAATTTTCCTAAAGTAACAAAACTTAGACCAGATAGAATACTACACATGCCTGCCTCCGAAGTACCTGCTTGAGCTGTCGGCCAGTCATCACTGCTGGCTCTCACTGCACTCCTGGGCACCCTGAAATCTCCTAAGAATTTGGCCACGGTAAAAAGCAGACTTGTCTCTCTCTTCCTGGCTTGTTTACATGCTTAATCCTCCAGCGATCTTTGGATTTCACCGTGGCCATCCTTGTTACTCAGCTTCCCTCTGCCACCTGATAGCCCTTTCAAAGAAGGAAAAGACAACAGGGATCATTCTAAAGATATTTTTACCTTAAACCCTTAATTATGGAATAAAATTGGTATTGCCCACTAAAGAAATTTCAAAGTTCAGTGGCAGAGTAATTTTTAGAGGGAACCCGTTAGCAATGCTCTATACTTGAGTGAACTAGCCCTGCTGTCTAATATATTTATAAAGCTTAGTGCTTCAGCAAAGTTCCCCCTGGAGATGCTAATCTTAGTGGTTGAGTCATTAAGGTCAAGTTCACTAACACAAACTATTGTCTATATATTCTTTTTTCATTCTACTTTTGTCCTTCCTCATATTCTTTATACGATAAGATGACATATAAATGTTCTACAGTTGGGGGATTTTTGATAAACCAGGTAACCTCCCTGAACTTCAGTTTACTCACACATAAAATGAAGACATTGAAATAAGTACTCTCTAAGATCCTTTCCACCTCCAACACTCTGTATTTGTTTTATTCTGAGATACATATTGGTAGGCTCTCTACTTTGTACTTAGCCTAGATTTAATACCAGATACAAGGCACAGGATGAATTAATAGGTTTATTAAAGGGACTTACCATTTTGTAGATGACATTTTATTTTTAATGCAGTACACAATCTTTCATATTGCACCATGAAAGCATAAGTTTGTAGATTCATGTTCAAACCAGTTTAACTTTCACTTTCTTTGAATGGTGAGAAAATCACCTAGTAGCCAAAGTTGTTGGTATAAGCTGTATTCTATGCTTTACTCTTTTCAAAACCTGAGCAGGGTCAACCAAGAAGCATGGATTTTATCAACAGAATGGAATGTGTATGTGGAAAGGGGTAGAACATAGAGAATAATAGGAGAGGAGAAAGGGAGAATATTAAACAGATTTTTCATTCAGTATACACTGTACTGGGCCTAGGGATATAAAGAGAAAGAAGATATTTTACGGGCAGAGAGGGGATCAAGATAGCAGAGTAGGAAGACCCTGAGCTCACTTGCACCCATGGACACACCAAAACTACAGCTACATGTAGAACAACTCTCTCTGAGAACAACCTAAAGACTATAAGAAGAGCTCTTCTACAGTTAAGGATATGAAGAAAAAAGCAAATCAAGGTAGGTAGGAGGGGCAGAAACACAAACTAGTCAAGACCCACACCACCAGTGGGTGACTCAGTAGTGGAAGGGGATGTAAGAAACTCAGAGGCTTTCCCTAAAGAGCAAGGGGTTCAAGCCTAACATTGGGCATCCCAGCCCTGGGGACCAGCACTGGGAACATAAGCCCCCTAATGGTTTTGAAAACCAGCAGAGCTTATGACTAGGAGAGACAAAGGGCTGCAGGAAACTGAAACTCTGCTGTTAAAAAGCACACTCACAAATTTACTCCAAGTCCCGGCATAGAGGCAACAGATTGAAAAGTGCCTGGCATTTTAGCTGACCTGCCAAGGTCTGGTTCTGGATCCAATCACATCCCTCCACCAAGGCAGCACCCCTTGACATGCCCCAGGAGAAGCCCTGGCCTGTGCTGGGCTCCAACTCCAGCCCTATACACCAAGGTGGCAGCCCTCAGTGAGCCCTGGGAGAAGACCTGCTCATTCTGGTCTCTGGATCCAGCCCTCCTGCCAAAACCACCAGGCTCACAGTCTGCACAGGGATGCTCCCACGCAAGGACAAACCTTCAAGACCAAAAGAAGTAACTGTTTCACCTAATTCATAGAGACAAACAGAAAGTCAACAAAATGAGAAGACAAAAGATTGTGGTCCAAATGAAAGAACAAGGTAAAACCCGTAAAACAAATCCTAATGAAATGGAGATAAGTAATTTACCTGATAAAGAGTTCAAAGCAATGGTCATGCTCACCAAACTCCAGAAGAGAATAGAGGAACATAGTGGGAACTTTAACAGAGAATTATAAAATACAAAAAGGAGCCAGTCAGAGCTGAAGAATATGATAACTTAAGTGAAAAATACACTAGAAAAATCAACAGCAGATTAAGTGATATAGAAGAATGCATAAACGATCTGGAAGACAGAATAGTGGAAATCACCAAATCAGAGCAGCAAAAAGAAAAAAAAAGTTTTTCTTTTTTTTTTTTTTAAAATGAAGATAGTTTAAGGGACCTCCAGGATAACATCAAGTGTACTAATATTTGCATTATAGGGGTCACAGAAGGGTAAGAGCGAAAAAGGCAGAAAACATATTTGATAAAATAGTAGCTGAAAACTTAGCCAACCAGGGAAGAAAATGGTTACCCAGGTCCAGGAATCACAGAGAGTCCTAAACAAGATGAACTCAAAGAGATCCACACCAAGACATATTGTAATTAAAATGATAAAAGTTAAAAATAGAGAATTTTAAAGGCAGTAAGAGAAAAGCAGAGTCACATACAAGGAAATTCCAGCTAATTTTTCAGCAGAAACTTTGCAGGCTAGAAGGGAGTGGCATCACATATTTAAAGTGCTGAAAGAAAGAAACAAACAACAACAACAAAAAACCTATAACCAAGATTACTCTACCTGGCAGGTTATCATTAGGAATTAAAGGAGAGAGAGAGTTTCCCATACTAGCAAAAACTAAAACAGTTCATCACCACTAAACCAGCCTTACAAGAAATGTTAAAGGACCATCTCTAAGTGAAAAAGAAAGGCCATAACAGGAAATGAGAAAAAAATATGGAGAAAAAAATCTCAATGGTCAAGGCAAATATATTGTAAAGCCATGGATCAACAACTTAAAAAGGCAGTATCGCAGTTAAAAGTCAAAACTCATAAAATCAACTATAACCATAACAAGTAGCTAAGGGATCCACATAAAGATGTAAAATTCAATGTCAGAAACATTAAAAGTGGGGGATAGTTGTAAAATGCAGAGAGTTTAGAAGTTTTGGACTTAAATAACTTTCTGCTTTAAAAATATATACCTATCTCGTAACCACAAACCAAAAATCTAAAAATAATACAAAAAAAAGAGAAAGCAACCCAATAATAACACTAAAGAAAATCAACAAGTCACAAAATCACAGACTAAAAGAAGAAGAAAAGAACAGAGAAGAACTACAAAAACAACCAAAAAGCAAGTGACAAAATGGCAATAAATTCATACCTATCAGTAATCACTCTAAATGTAAACAGACTTAATGCTCTAATCAAGAGACATAGGGTGGCTAAAAAACAAGACCCATTTATATATGCTGCCTACAAGAGTTTCACTTCAGAGCTGAAGACACACACAGACTGAAAGTGAAAGGATGGAAAAGATATTCCATGCAAATGAAAACAAAACAAAACAAAAAACCTGGAGGGTAGAAATACTTAGACAAATATACTTTAAAACAAATACTGCAACAGTAGACAAAGACTGATATAACAATAAAGGGATCAATCCAACAAGAAGATATAATAAGTATTGTAATATATATGCACCCAACATAAGAGAACCTACATACATACAGCATATTAACAAACATAAAGGGAGAAATTGATGGTAATACAGTAATAGTAGGGGACTTTATTACCTCACCTATATCAGTGAATAGATCATCCAGACAGAAAATCAATAAGAAAACATTGACCTTAAATGAGACATCATTAGACCAGATGGACTTAATAAATATCTGCAACACTTTCTATACTAAAACAGCATATACTACACATTCTTTTCAAGGGCACATGAACATTCTCCAGGACACATCACATGCTT
The DNA here is from genome assembly GCF_005190385.1 of Monodon monoceros. Taxonomy (NCBI): domain Eukaryota; kingdom Metazoa; phylum Chordata; class Mammalia; order Artiodactyla; family Monodontidae; genus Monodon; species Monodon monoceros. The sequence continues at coordinate 54,745,486 of NW_021703782.1, forward strand.
GGCCACAAAACAAGTTTCTATAAGTTTAAGAAGATTGAAATTATATCAAGCATCTTTTCCAACCAAAGAGGTATGAAACTAGAAATCTATTACAAAAGGAAAGTGAAAAATACAAATATGTGGAGACTAAACAACGTGCTACTAAAACAAACAAAAAAGCAAAACAATGGGTCAGTGAAGAAATCAAAGAGGAAATTAAACAATTCCTTGAGAGAGGAATGAAAATAGAAACACAACTCTATCTGTGGGATGCAGTGAAAGCAGTTCTCGGAGGGAAGTTCGTAATGATCCAAGAGCCTACCTCAAGAAACAAGAAAAAAATCTCAAATAAACAACCTAACTTTACAACAATAATAATAATATAAATAAAAATCAGAGCAGAAGTAAGTAAAATACAGAATAAAAAAATAGAAATGATCAATGAAATTAAGAGCTTGTTTTATCAAAGGATAAACAATATTAGTAAACCTTTAGCCAGACTCATCAAGAAAAAAATAGAGAGGGGCTCAAATAAAATTAGAAATGAAAGAAGGGAAGTTAAAACTGATATCACAGAAATAACATAGTCATAAGAGGATACTATGAACATAAGAGGATACTATGACAATCACTTGGACAACCTAGAAGAAACTGATAAATTCCTAGAAATATACAATCTTCCAAGACTGAATCAGGAAGAAATAGAGGATCTGAATAGACCAATTATTAGTAATAAAATGAATCAGTAATCCAAAAAAAAAAAAAAAAAACTTTCAACAAACAGAAGTCCAGGACAAAATAACTTCATAGGGGAATTGTACCAAACATTTAAAGAAGAGTGAATACCTGTCCTTCTCAAATTATTCCAAAAAATTGAAGAGGAGAGAAAACTTCCAAATTTATTCTACAAGGTCAGTGTTACCCTGATAGGAAAACTAGACAGAGACAACTACAAAAAAATTACAGGCCAATGTCCCTGATGAACATAGATGCAAAAATCCTCAACAAAATGTTAGAAAACTGAATTCAGTAATACATTAAAAGAATCATACCTAATGATCAAGTGGGATTTATTCCAACCACGATTCAATATCTGCACATCAATCACTGTGATATGCCACATTCAAAATAATAGGTAAAACACACATGCTGAAGAAAAAGCATTTGACAAAACTCAACATTCATTCATGATTAATAACTCTCAACAAAAAGGGTATAGAGGGCACATACATCAACATAACGAAGGCCATTTATGAAGAAACCCACTGCTAACATCATACTCAAGAGTGAAAACCTGATAGCTTTTCCTCTAACATTAGGAACAAGACACAGATACCAACTCTTGCCTCTTTTATTCAACATAGTGTTGTGAGTCCTAGACACACCAACCAGACAAGAAAAAGAAATACAAGGGATCCAAATTGGAAGGAGAGAGAAAACTGTCACTATTTGCAGATGACATGATTAAATAAATACAGTAAAGTTGTAGGATACAAAATTAATATACAGAAATCTGTTACATTTCTATACACTAATAATGAACTTTCAGAAAGAGAAATTAAGAAAACAATTACATTCACAGTTGCATCAAACAGAATAAAATACCTAGGAATAAATTTAACCAAGGAGGAGAAAAACCTGTACTCTGAAAACTATAAGACATTGATGAAAGAAAATGAAGATGACATAAATAAATTGAAAGATATATTGTGCTCATGGATCAGAAGTAATATTTTTAAAATGTTCATACTACCCAAAACAATCTACAGATTCAATGCAATTGCTATCAAAAGACCCATGACATTTTTTACTGAACTAGAACAAATAATTCTAAAATTTGTATGGAACCACAGAAGGCCCCAAATAGACAAGGAAATCATGAGAAAGAAGAACAAAGCAAGAGGTATCACACTCCCTGATTTCAAAATATAGTACAAAGCTATAGTAATTAAAACAGTATGGAATTGGCACAAAAATGGACACATAGATCAATGGAACAGAATAGAACCAAGAAATAAACCCATGCTCATATTGTCAATTAATATACGACAAAGGAAATAAGAATATACAATTCAGAAAAGATACTCTCTTCAATAAGTGGTGTTGGGAAAACTGGATAGCTACATGTAAAAGAATGAGATTAGACCATTTTCTCATACCATATACAAAAATAAATTCAAAATAGATTAAAGACTTAAATGCAAGACTTGAAACCATAAAACTCCTAGACGAAAACATAGGCAGCATGATCTTTGACATTGGTTTTAGCTATATCTATATCTATCTATCTATATATAATATTTAGCTATATATTATATAGCTAAATATTTTAGCTGTAATATATATAACTAAAATATATGTATGTATATATACATACATATGTGCGTGTATATATATATATATATATATATATATATATATATATATATACACATACATACATATATATTTATCTGTCTCCTCAGGCAAGGGAAACCAAAGCAAAAATAAACAAATGGGACCAAATCAAACTAAAAAGCTTCTGCACAGTAAAGGAAACCATCAACAAAAAGAAAAGGCAAGCTACTGAATGGGAGAAAATACTTGCAAATGACATGTCCGATAAGGGGTAAATATACAAAATATATAAAGAACTCATGCAACTTAATATCAGAGAAAACAAATATTCCAATTTAAAAATGTGCAGAGGACCTGAATAGGCATTTTTCCAAAGAAGATACACCGATGGCCAACAGGCACATGAAAAGATGCTTGACATCACTAATCGTCAGGGAAATGAAAATCAAAAGCACAGTGAGATATCATCTCGCACCTGTCAGAATGGCTATTATCAAAAAGACAAGAAATAACAAGTTTTGGCAAGGACATGGAGAAAAGGGAACTCTCATACTGTTGGTGGGAATATAAATTAGTGCAACCACTATGGAAAACAGTATGGAGTTTCCTCAAAAAATAAAAATACAATTACCCTATGATCCAGCAATTCCACTCCTTAGTATATACCCATAGAAATTAAAACACCAATTCAAAAAGATATATGTACTCCAATGTTCATTTCAGCATTATTTACAGTAGCCAATATATGGAAGCAATCTAAGTGTTCACTGACAAATAAAGGGATAAAAATGTAGTATAAATGGAATAAAAAAGAATGAAATAATGCCATTTACAACAACATGGATAGACCTAGCAGATATTATGCTAAGTGAAATAAGTCAGACAGAGAAAGACAAATACTGTATATTTTCACTTATATGTGAAATCTAAAAAAACAAAACAACAAATATAATAAAACAGATTATCAGATACAGAGAAAAAATTAGTAGTTGCCAGAGGGGAGTGTGGGGAGATAGGCAAAATAGGCGAAGGGGATTAAGATGTAAAAACTACCAGTTATAAAATAAATAAATCACAGGGGTATAATATACAGCACAAGCAATGTAGCCAGTAATCTTGTAATAGTCTTTAAAAATATTGAATCACTGCATTGTACACCTGAAAGTATTATAAGTTAACTATACTTCAATTAAAATAAGAAAGGTATTTTAGGATTTTCACCTAAGGTCTTTGTCTAAACTCTACTCCCTCCCTGACAGAGCGCTCCTTGTACCTCACACTGTTTCCCTTATTATTAACATCTAACATTAGAATGTCACATTTAATTACATTACGATTAATGGAGTAATGTTAATGCATTATTAGTAGTAAAAGTACATACTTTATCCAGATTACCTTAGTTTTTTACGTAAGGGCCTTTTTCTCTTCCAGGATTCCATCCAGGATTCCACATTACATTTAGTAGTCCTGTCTCTTCTTATTTTCCTCTTGGCTAGAACAGACTCATTTTGTTCTAACAATTATGCATTTTCCTTTCATCTCAGTTTCTTTACTTGCTTAATTTATTTGAGTAAGCTGTCTTAAATCTTACTCTGTTTACCAGAGCATTACTTATTTACCCCACTATTTAGAAAAGGCTGTGGAAATCCCCACTTTCCATACAAACTGCCAAGCATTTTTTTTTTTTTTTTTAATTTCTAGAAAACTTTCAAGTAATGAGGGCAACCCTAGCCAGAGGCCAATGAGAATTTATGATTACTGAATCGGGATTTTCTTTGGATGGCAGAAGGGGAATAATCTTTATTACTGAGTCACTCAGTTAAAACTCTTAAAATAACTTACTCAATTACAGAATAATCTAGTTAAGTTTCAAAGAGGTAGGCATGTTTGTTTAATGTTTATAGTTAAACAAAGAAATAGTTAAGACCATTAGCATTTAAACCACCAGCATTAGTCTTGAGAAATCTCACCTCCTTAGAAAGAGTGAGGATGGTTCATACCTTCTCAGTGCTTCCTGTTCAATCTGTTCAACAGATTTATTAAACTAGGTATGAAATCGAGTTTGTATCTATTTCTGATGGAAGGGCCAAGAACTCCAGTGCTGTCTATTCCCACTTCAATAATAAAACCCCTGACAGCTTCTGAATGAAAGATCCTAGAAAAATGCAGTTTATTGTCTAATACACAGCCTAACAGAATGAGGTTGATATGAAATCCTGCAGACCATTCTTTATATCCATAGTCATCAGATACCATTTAGACTGGGAGACGTGATGCTCTGCTTAGCAAGTATTGGGGAAATATAATTAAAAAAAAAAAAAAAAGCTTCTCCCAACCCAGAATTCCTCTTCACAAAGGTAATAAGTAGAGAAAGAAAACACCTTTATTATTGAATAAGCATTAAACCAGAGTGTGATATGCACCACAGACAATTCGCTGAGATTGCAGACAGAAAGAAATCTCACCCTTTGATATAGCCAAGCAGATGCATCACATCACATATATATTTTCAAGATCAGCAATAACTAGTCTTCAAATAAGAGGACTTGACAGCATTATTGGTCACTCATCATTCATTCTAACTTTACCTGGTGATTGGGATGACCATCAGTGTTAACTTGACTTTATCCAAAAGGGTTGTGGGAGGAAACAAAAAATTCATATCTTTTGATAGGAAGGAATTTTATAATGTGGAGCAAGGGGCCCACCAAAATTAGGCTCCTACCTTCCCACAGAAACTAGGAGATAGGGGTACTCCCTCCCTAGATATTTACATTTCCAAGAGATGGCTGCCAGGTCCTTGAGAAAAATATTCCTAGGTCCTAATGTTAACAAAAGGCTTATATAGTTTCTAAGGAGATACATTGAAAATGACAGTGAAAGTACTTAACATTTTTAAATTTCAGTGGTCAGTGTTCTGACAGAAAGGAAAGAGAAGGAAGTCTCTGCCCTTATTTTCAAGGAATTAAGTTTCATATTTTTCATTGCTATGTGTCCTTTCACAGCCAAAGATTTCTTTTCTCATTCATGCAAAATGTTTACCATACATCTGGCCATGTGCCAGACTGTGTGCTAGGCTCTATGACTGCTAATATTGGTGGGATGCAAAAAATCTAATCCCACACTCCGGTAGCTCGCTATCTAGGGAATGAGATCCCAGGGACTGCAATGTCTCATCAGCCTTCTTATAGGTCCTTAGGCATCCCTCCTTGTAAGAGAGAAACCTGAATAATTCTCGCCCATACTTCAGACTATACCAGGCAATGAAAGCTTTTGCTTTGTTCAGAACAAGGCATGATGTGACTATCCCTGCATGTTGCACTTATTCTCTGCTAATAATAATAGGTAACATTAATTGCACTGTGTTCATGTTCCATCCACAGCAATGTTGATTCTCACAGTATCCCTTGAGGTGAGTATTATTTCAGTGCCCATTTTTAGATGAGTCTCAGCAGTTGGCTAGCTTGCCCCTGGACACAGAGCCAGTAAATGGAAGACTCATATGACATAGGTTTATCTGACTCCAAAGTCCATCTATACTGCAGCCATTGCATATGAGGTTAGGTCAGGAAAAGAAGGCCAACCTCACCATTGGCTGAAATCTGTGTTTTGTAGAATTGTGCACGAGCTCAGTAAAAATGACTGCCTCGAAAAAGACAAAGCCTCCACGTTTACCGTGCACTTACCAGTTTTCAAGTCATATTTTGTACAAGGTTTTATTTGATCCTCACAACAATCTTGGGAAACGAGTAGGGCAGGTATTTAAAACCCAAGTTAGGTCATTGAAACCTGAGATTCGGAAAGGTTAAATTACTTGCCCAACATCAAACAGCTGGTGAGTTAAGATATGGGACTCCTCTCCAGGTCTCCCAACTACTAGTTATCTGTGGCTTGAAATTAGAAAACCTCAAGCTGGAGAATTATACTATGTATGGATTTCTAATAGAGCCATAGAGGTTCCAGGATTCACCTGAAGCCCACTATCTGTGTCAAGAGCTGAGCTCAAATAAGTATGAGCTCTATCAATTCTGGCCTGCATCAGGCAATACTCACTTAAGCATGCCTTTATGTGACTTGTAAATAAAATTCTGTTTGCTTGATATTGCCTGTGGCTAAAGAGTAATGTTTAAACTTCTTCAAAGTTATTTTTACTGTGCTTCCTGAAGCATCTTGTACACCACTTACCCCAAATTGGGCCCTGTTCTGCAGTTTCTATTCAGGTAAAACTAACGGAGTTTCCCCAGAGTGAGGGATGTATAATCAGTCCCATTGTTTAATTTCAATGGCTTATTACCAGGTGGGAGAATTGTTATAGCAGAGGCAATTTAGAAAATCAGGTACGATTGACTCTAGCCAATTTGCATACTGCAGTCCCAACAGCAAGAAGTCATGGTGTTTCATGCCTGCGAGAGTGCAGTCATTAATGAGACCACCTGGGCAACTAACTTATCCTGAGAGAGAACAGGAGAACTGTGTGTGTGTATGTGTGTGTGTGTGCTCATGTGCCCAAGTGTCTCTAAACAAGGATGCATTCAGAATTGTTGCTAATCAAAGAAGGAAAAGATAATCTTCCAAGGGGTTATCTCTACTATTTTCCAAAAGATAGTCAGAATCAGAACCATCCCTTTACAGATTCTTATGTGACTGTCCTTGAATGTAACATTTGGATTTACTGTGGTTGTATGTTCTTCCAAAAAAGTTGGCAAAATGCCTCTCTGAGAGGTATGAGAATGATTGGAAAGCTCCCTGAGCTGAACAGCAGGAATCTGAGTTCTAATCTGAACCTGGCCATTACATTTCTTTATGTTTTGGGCAAGTTACCTCTTAAGCCTCTGTTTCCTCATCTGTATGAAGAGTTTGGATGAGATGTTTTCCAAGGCCTTTTCCAGCAGTAGCATTTGGTGTGTCTAACCCTGACTCATGCTTGGAAATGGAAAGTCTTTACCTGAAAACACTAACCTGATTATTGCCAAGTTGTGTGTCACGTCTGTGGAGTACTCCCAATGAGCGAAATGAGAAATGAAGATCAAAAAAGAATGGAGGAAAAGAGTCCAGCTGCCTATCCTAGCGCACAAATGTGTCTCCATCAGGAATGGAAAAGTACGCGCACAAACACTACAGATGGTGGGTGATTAGCACCATCTTTGCAGCAAAGAATAATACAGCCCTCATTCCAATCGTGTGCAGTGAATCGACTGGTCTGAGAAGTCCCTGACAGAGAGGTTTCACTCGTGCACTCCGTGAAGAAAGGAAAGGAAGGCAAGCTGGAGCAGGGGATACCAACATTTATGAACTGACTAGTTTCTGATGTTATCTCAAAACTCTCAGGTCACCACTGAGAAGTAATTAATACAAGCTCCATATGCAGGAACCTGAACTTGGAAATATCAAGCAACTTAGCAAGTTAAAAAATATATACTGTTGAAGAGTAGAACTGGGATACAAACCTTGTCCTAACACACAAGCTCTTTCCAGCATAATACCTCGTAGGCGCAGAAAATGCCGCATCCTTTAAATCTTGTCTATTTTTCCCCTTGTACTCATTCCCTCCCCCTCCCCACTTATGCATACCTTTTCAGAGCATCACCCAGAGAACATCGCTGTCCTGGAGGACAGGGTGGGAGGGGCACTCACTAGGTCTCCACTTCCCTCCCTCATAATCATTTTTACTTCATGACTGCCCATTTCATCCACTTCAGCTTATTAAAAACAAGGCCTCTTTCTTTTTGTGGAATACTCTATTGTTGGGAATGGAATATCTTAAACAGTTCAAAGTCAGGCTGGTGCCAACGCTGGGAGCTGCGTCAGCATGGAGATAGCAACGGCCGCATCCTGAAAAGCAACCGCAGTTTTGAGAAGCAGCAACTATTTGCAATCCTCCTTTCAAAAACATCACTTTCAGAAAGTGGCACTGGGTGGAAATGGATGCAGTCATCACTTTCAGGGGTTTTGTTGGGCTGTGGCAGCTGGGAGCTCTCTTTTCTCATCTCCTACAACCCACAGACCCTCACACAAAACAGGAGGTAAAAATGCCGTTGTCCTTAAAATAAAATTTGGCTGTGCGTCTACATATTGTAAGGAAATTTTTTATGAGAAAAAAAAATTTTTTTGTAAAGGAAAAATGATCACACGAGTTCAAGTAAAAACTAACCAGACATGGGAAAATGGGTAGTTTTTACTGAATAAGTATAAAGGGATACATATTTTGGGGTAGGACCAACAATCCCTGTTCCCTTTAGTGAAATTTCCCGTTTTCACCCTCCTTCTGGCCTTTGCTCAAATGCCAGCTTCTCCAGGAAGCCTTCTCCCATCCTTTCTGTACGACATTTTTTTTTTTTCCTTTCACTTAACTCCTAATATGTTTTTATCTGAGTACTTCTTTTATCAGGCATCTCCTTCCTGTCTGTACTCTGGCTGCTTGTGCACATTTTGTCTTCTTTTCTCAGTTTGTCAGCTCTTTCAGGAAGGAATGCACACTTTGACTGATTTATATATTAATTAAGCAAATGTGAGTTGGCAGTCTGCTCGGTGCCAAGAACTGTCTAGGCATTTAGAATACAAATATTGATAAGGTGTATAATAACCTGTTCTTTTCCTCAAGGATCTTACATTCAAGTATGGAAGAGAGACATGTAAACATGCATATAAATTGCACTTGAGGGTATGCAGGATGCCTATAGAATTCATTTTATAACTTTAAATATTTTGGTGCCTTGTTGAATGAATGAATGAAAGAATGTGGGTTCCACCCTTAAATAACAGTAAAGGCCCTAAGGAGAAACAAAGCATAAAAACTGGTGGAGAAATGAAAAACCAGTGATGACATATAGGTCCATGGGAGCACTGTGGCTCTCACAGTCCAGATCAAGCATTCCTGCTAGCCTTAGCCCTGAATCTTTCTTTATCAGTTCTGTTTCCTCTAAGAATACAGTATTTTAAACATTAAGGGCAACCCTAAGGAGATAGCGAGGTGGAAGATGAATAACTTTGGAGTCCGAAGAATACTGTGTACGAAAAGACAAAATAGGCAGTCTGTGATAAGTGCTGATTGAGGATACAGATATTAAATGCTACAGGAAACGGTAAATCTGACAGTATTCAGCGGAAACTTTATGGGATAGGTGTGATTACCAGAGAATGAGAGGAGGGCAAACATATGTGGAGAAAAGCCCAAGCATGGGCCAGGTGATCCAAAGGCAGAAAGACAGATCATGGAACATCTGCTGTCTCTTAGATCCCATGGTTGAGGATTGTATTCCTACTGGCTAATATTTTGATGCTAAATAGTAAAATGCCATCTACAGTCTTTTATACATTTCTTAAAACATTTTCTCCTGTTGGCCGTCTCCTCCTCCTTGATATTTTTATAGTTCCTTAAGCTCCATGATCCCACATTGTCTTTGTTCTCTTCCTGTTTCCATAACTGATCAATTTACCTTCATAGAACATCCTCTCCCAACCTCCAAATGTCAGTATTTTCTATGGTTCAGTTCTTGGCTCTGCGTTTGAACTGTCAGAAAAGTCACCACCTGAAATCACCCTGGACTCTTGAATTCAATATTGAATTCTACCAAGATGGCTGTCTAATCGCTATCATTAATTTGATCATTCCCTCCCTGAATTCCACTTCTATTTTACAGAAGGCTTAAGTGCATTTACTCATTGATGTACAGCATTATATCAGACTTAGCCATCTCTACCTGTTCCTTGCATTCATTCCGTGGAGAGATTAATCATCATCACGACTCCACCACTACAAAACATTCCAAGGCTTAAAACCTCTCCCCGCAAAGCATGTCCCCCCATCGAATTCCTCACTCCCACCGATGGCATCATCATTTTCCCTGTCTCCTCAGTTTGCAATGGCAGACGTATTCGATTCCTCTCTCTTTCTGTCTTCATATCTAGCCACTAGAGTTAGGTATTCCAAAAGTCTCCTTGTATAATGTCTCTGGCAGTGGGAACAATCTAAAAAAGTATGTTGTCAAGCAGAAGTAATCAGACACAGAAAAATATATAATGCCACGCCATCTCTCTTCCACTGCCACCTGCTTCATTCAGCCCTTGACACTTTATGTGTAGGCCTTTGAATAGGTGGTAATTATTCATATTTCTAGTCTCTAGCCTCTCCTAACCAGTCAGCACTTTTTTTAGCCTGATTACTTTTCTTTAAAATACTTATTTAATAAACCCAGGCTCTTTACAATTACTCAGTGACTTGATGCTGTCCAATAGAAGAATAATGCCAGCCACAAATGTGACTTTACATAAATGTAATTTAAATTTTCTAGTAGCTACATTAGAAATGCAAAAAGAAACAAGTGAAATTGATTTTAATACCACTGTTGTTATGTTTAACCCAATATATCATCAATATTATCATTTCAATATATAATAATTAATATTAAAGAGATATTTCCCTTTTTTTTTGCATACCGAGCCTTTGAAACCATACATCTAAATTCCGACTAGCCACAGTTGAAGTGCTCAAAAGCCATGTGTAGCTAGTGGCTACCATACTGAACAATGCAGCTTTACATTATTCCTTGTGCCTCCCATTTCCGTTGTTTGCTCATGCTCTTACCCTTGTATTCCTCCTTTTCCCAACATAATTAGATCTTGATCATATCTCAAGGCTCTCCCAGCTTAAGTTCTAACTCTCCTGGGGGGATTTCCCTAACCACCACAAGACTTTGACCTCATCTCATGACAGGTATTAGCTATACTGTGTAGCTGGCATGTGCTACTTTTTTTTAATGTGCTACTTTTTATAATTAATGCATGAGAACTGCACCCTAGCCAGATTGTCAATATCTCGAGGACTGATACTTCCCTCAGCCCCTGATGTCCCAGAGTGCTTTTCACAGAGAAGACACAGTAAATATTTGTTGATGGAGTGTTGATAGTACAGATTCCTAAAATATAAGTGTATAAATAGACTTTATTAATTAAGTCTTTTATTATTTACCAATTAGCTGTGATAACACACTATACTATTACTAATTTATTATAAGGTTAACGTTACAGGTTTTAGTTAAGATTTATTTTCCAAAACGTAATACTTATTCTTGTTTTGGAAAAACAAATATTAGAATTAGAAGAATAATATACACTAAGTGGAAAGTCAAGTGAAGCTAGTATAATTTCAGCTCTATGATTTATTTATTTGTATATGGAGTGATGAGAATATTGATGTCTGAAAAATAGTAAGCATAATAATATTATGGAATACGTAATTTAGTGAGCTCCAACAAAAATCGTCTGATTATCTTATCAGTTTGGAGGAATTCTCAGAAACACATTTATAAGATTTAGTAAAAGAATGTGTTGGAAAAAGTGATTTGATAAGGGATCTCCAACACCAATTTGTGATAGGGAGGTTTTGTACAATCACTCATGGGCATGTTTAAACTCTTTGGCAAATGCTTTATCAGGGATTGGTAGATGTGATGGTGGATTATAGGTTTACATACACAAGGAGCACTTGAGATTTCACACAAAGAATGGCTGATTAAAGTAATGAGCCTGGTGTAGAGTGTAGAGAGGTTGAATGTGGCTAATATTTCCTTGAGATGGGGATTTGTTAATGTTACTATCATTTTATATAAGACAAACTGTCAGTAGACAAAATGGTGGTTAGTTTGAAGGACATGACTCGTTAACATATTATAAAATATATGGTATGCTTGACAAAAACAGATCTTACATAAAATAGTTAAATAAGTGAAATCTGTACTTTGAGACACTCAATTTCCACTATCACTAAATGCTCTGGTCTCCCTTCAGGCCTATTCATTCCCTGTTTACAGCCCACGTCACCTCCGTGATATGTGATAGGACTTTCAGATGAATTCTAATTTTATTGGGAGCTTTTGAAGCTTGATGATTTCAAGATACAAATATATAGTACAATGATTGGCATTAAGGAAACTAATTGGGTAAAAGCCCCACATCAGCTCTTAAAATTGTACTATAATCTTCCTGCTAATAAGACAAATATCATATGATATCACTTATATGCAGAATCTAAAAAAATGATACAAATGAACTTATTTACAAAACAGAAATAGAGTCACAGATGTAGGAAAAAAACTTACGGTTACTAGGGGGGAAGGGGAGGGAAGGATAAATTGGGAGATTGGGATTGACATATACACACGACTATATATAAAATAGGTAACTAATAAGGACCTGCTGTATAGCAGAGGGAACTCTTCTCAATACTCTGTAATGACCTATAATGGGAAAAGAATCTAAAAAGTGTGGATATATGTATATGTATAACTGATTCACTTTGCTGTACACATGAAACCAACACAATATTGTAAATGAACTGTACTCTAATAATTTTTTTTAAATTAAAATTAAAAAATCATTTAACCATTAAAAAAATGACTGATGCTGAAGTCCAAAACTTTTACTATTTACAAGAGTAACTTAAAAAGTAATTTAAAAAATGCTTCTTAGGGCTTCCCTGGTGGCACAGTGGTTAAGAATACGCCTGCCAATGCAGGGGACACGGGTTCAAGCCCTGGTCTGGGAAGATCCCACATGCCGCAGAGTGGCTGGGCCCGTGAGCCATGGCCACTGAGCCTGCACGTCCGGAGCCTGTGTTCCGCAACGGGAGAGGCCACAAGAGTGAGAGGCCCGGGTACCGCAAAAAAAAAAAAAAAAAAAAAAAAATGCTTCTTAAACTCAATCAGTATATATTTTTTAAACTCTTAGATGACTGCAAACAAAATTAGAGCATCTGTATAGTTTACATATGGATGTGTTTTCCACGTAACAGCTATTATTAAATGGATAAAACCTAACTTGCGAATGCATGTTATGTGTGTGTGTTTATATTTGTTTGTTTATTTATTTATTCTTCTTATAATTAAGGTTATTGTTAATTTAAATGTGGACAAAGAGTGCCACGGTAGGGGGAAGCAAATTCTATACTGGTTGACAGTTACATTTGGTGAATCCAACTGGGAAAGTGGAGGGCGTGGGTAGAAAATTGGCTGGAAAAGATGCATGATGTATGCCAGAGGCTGTGTAGGAAAGCTGAGGTACAACCTGAAATAGTGTTGGGAAGAACACCAAACATAGCAGGTGCCAAAGCAAAGGATACAGAGTGGACTTCACAGTAAAGGGAAAAAGCCGTAATTGGAAAAAATAAATAGACGTTCAAGCAGGTGAGACTTAAACAGGCAAAAGGAGTAGTTCAGGACACAATGCTTTGAAAGGGGAGATTTCTTCCTAGATTGTCAATTGTAGCTTTTGCTTTTTGTGTGTGTGTTGACTGGTAGGGCTAAAATATGTGTGCAGGAAAGTGTGGCTTAAAATAAAGGGGTTTGGGACATGGGGTAGGTAGAGAATGAAAAAGCTATAAAAATGTCTATTAATTATAGATCATTAAAATAGTTTGAATTTCAGAACTCTAATTCCTAAATAAATCTGTTGAGTCTTGTAAATGCTTCTTCAGCACTAAAATCAATCCAAACATTGGCAAATGCCTTAAGAAAAGAAATAGAAACAAACGAACAGAAATCAAGGGCAGTTATCAACTTTAGGCTTAAGAGGTGAAAAAAACGTCACCACTCCACGAAATAACAGAAAGTAGAGAAAATAAAACTGAACAGAGTCTGAACAAGAAACCAGACTCAATGACTGGCTTGCTATATAACATTTAGGTGATAAAAGACAGTTTTCTATACTGTTGAGTTCGTAGTCAACTTGATCTTGACCGTCTTCATCATTGTCATCATCATGGTAGCCCCCGGTTATCTGACTGTGGTCAGCTTCTTACCATGATTAAAAAGCCTTGCATAGGGCTTCTCTGGTGGTGCAGTGGTTGAGAGTCCGCCTGCCGATGCAGGGGACACAGGTTCGTGCCCCGGTCCGGGAAGACCCCACATGCCGCGGAGCGGCTGGGCCCGTGAGCCATGGCCGCTGAGCTTGCGCGTCTGGAGCCTGTGCTAAAAAAAAAAAAAAAAAAAAAAAGCCTTACATAATCTGTGACCTGGCCTACATCTCCTCTCCCACTCCTCCTGTATCAGGTTCTTCCTAGCTCACTGTGTTCCAGCCACACTGAGCACATTTGTGTTCTTCAAACACTGAAGTTTTTTCCTGTGTCAGAGTCTTTGCACATATATGCCCCTTCTAGAGGTCTTCACCCTTCTTTTTAGCATGGCTCTCCTTTCTGTTATTCAGGTCTCAGCTCAGATTATTACCTTTCAACAAAATTTTCCTGACTACCCTATTCAGCATTACCCAACACTGCCCATACAATCTTGCTTGAAAGTATCCATTCTTCTAATTGTCTGTCTGTCCATCTATCTACCTTTGTTGTTTATTACCTGTGTTACCCATTAGCGTATTATCTCTATCAGAGCAGAAACCTTGACTGTTTTACTTCAAACTGTAGTTCCTACTATCTATATAGAAACAAAGTTATTTAGAGTGGCATGGGATAGTGAACAGATTATAATGCACGATAGTAACGTAAGATATTTTATTTCAGTTCTCATTATTGGTATGGCACACTTATTGGCTAACCACTAGCGAACATCAACTAGTTTACAATCTCTGAAGCTACATGAGTTCCTAATTTTCTAGTTTTACCCCTGAATAAGTATACCTAAGCCAAAGTCTAGAGGAGTATGCATAGGAATACATATCCCTTTGTGATTACATTTGTGATTAGCTGCTGACCTCAGAGACGTCACTTTCTATATAATGACATCAACACTGAGACAAAACATTAAGGCCCTTCCTGAGCACAGAAAAACCTTACACAAAGATGGTACTGCAAGTTGGTTCTTCTCTTAACCTTAGCTACACCAGTAAGTCCTCCCTCTTAGGGTAATATGTCAAGAAAACTTTAGTTAGACCAGTTTATTCTTTTTGGGCAATAAGGAAAAAAACATGTTCACATAGTTTCAAAAGAAAGAGAAAGTAAAATATAGACATAATAGTGAATAAAAATATGTTGATATAAAGAATCCAAAATTTTTTTTCAAGGGACAGTACAGCAATAGACTAAGTTTAACATTGATTCAAATTTGAATGAAAATAGAGTAATAAAAAATGAAGCATGAAATTGAAATTACTTAAATTCACTCATCTACTTACAATCACTTTTGCATCTCAGTAAACTAAGAAAGCTGTTTAATTTTCTCTTGGGTTTTAGGACGAATCTTTGCATGTGTTAATCTTGCAAATTTTGAGGTTATCATCAGTCTTCTTAATCAAAATTTTTATGATTATAGTGAATATCCTCAATATATAAGAAGTTATTACAAGTGATTATACCAAAGAGATAGATAACTATGCAAATTACATAAGCATTTCAGAAACTAAGAAATACAAATTTAAAAAAACACAAAAAACTTCTCAACCCAACTGGTAACCAAAAAAAACATACAATAAAATGATAAGAGATGTAAGTTCATTTATCAAATTGACAAAAATTTAAACATTTTAATATGGCAATATCTACTATTAGCTATAGTGTGAGGAAGGAGGTGCTTTCATGGCTTGCTGGGAGGAGTGTTGAATGTTATGGAGTGCAATTTGGCAGTAGGTATTATAATTTTTGTAACTTGGTAATGCAGGCTTGACTGAGTCCAGCAATTCATCCTAAGGAAATAATCATGATTCATGCAAATATATAGCCTTAAGGATGTTTATCACAGGGCTGCTTATATAAGAAAAAAGAACTGACAACAGCCTTTTAGATGTGTCTAACAAATTATATTTCATCCATAAAATTCAAATTCAAAATAGTTATGTGTGCAGTACCTAAAAATGTGGTAGAAAAACAACTATATCATTTAAAAATATTCATAGAATAGTAAGTAAAAAATAGAAACAACATGCCATTACTGAACTTACAAAATATATATTAGTGCATAGAAAAGAGACCGCGTGGCTATATACCAAAAAGTCAATAGCAGTTAAGTATTTGTAATAGGATTATGAATGATTTTGTTTTATCTTTTTGCTTCAGTATATTTTTGTAATTTCAACAATGAATATTATATTATTTTTAAAAAGGAAAATATTTTTATAAAATGAAAAATAAAAACTACACAATTATATTTAATGATTTACTCTCAATCAGAGATGAGATAATGAAAAAAAGAGCAATATCACAAGGAGTAAAGAAGAAATATAAATTAGAAAATTATGAAAGCAGCTAAGTATAAAAAAAGGAATAGGAGGGCTTCCCTGGTGGCGCAGTGGTTGAGAGTCCACCTGCCGATGCAGGGGACACGGGTTCGTGCCCCAGTCCGGGAAGATCCCACATGCCGCGGAGCGGCTGGGCCCGTGAGCCATGGCCACTGAGCCTGCGCATCCGGAGCCTGTGCTCCGCAACGGGAGAGGCCACAACAGTGAGAGGCCCACATACCACAAAAAAAAAAAAAAATGGAATAGGAGAGATTCAGAATAGTGTTTCAGTCCAAGAAATGCACTGTGAATAGGTACTAGACCTTTTATTTTTATTGTGAATGCCAAAAACTACTAACAGTCAACAAAGTGTACAAAGTTTAAAAAATGTGTGTTTCTGTCATTTATTTTCTTTCATCAGCATCTGAAGATTGATGTTATTTCCTTCTAGGCTTTATTAATGACTTGGAAAATCGTAAATGAAATTAAATACAGTACATAAATTCACTGAATATTTCTTTTGAGTAATTTCAGTTGCCACCATTAGATATGATGTCTCGTTATTACTGCTGTAGTGCAGTCTGTGGTACTTTGCACTGTAAAAATAATTTTTGTGTACCTTATCCCATTTATTCTCATCAAAACCCTTGGAGGTTGTATCATTTCCACTTTACAGAGGAAGAACCACAAATCTAGCAAGGTTACATGACTTCCCAACATCCCAGCAATGCTCAAAGCAAGTGGAAACCAACAAAACCAAGCCTACCATAGATCATGATTCTCAAATGAGTAATAGTTTGGAGAACATTCATATCAGACATGAAATCCCTATGTTTTATTTTCCTTCTATAATAATAAACTTAATTCCAAAATTGTTTGTTCTGCTTCTATGAGCAATCATCATGAGTTTGTAAGAGCTGCTGATTGCAGACCATCACAGAACAGTTTCCAGCTACTTTTATCAAATCATATCATAGTTTTTTCCACATTTCCTACACATCTTGCAAAAATAATGTTCTGCAAATTATTTTGACATCTTGTTGAGAATTTTAGCAAAGCTTTATTCTTAACCTCTAATTTGATTTTAAAAGTATGTATGTAGTAAAAGATATATCAATATTATTTAAGACATGAACTTTAGATGAGGTAATTATAAACACCTATTAAATAAGTAATTAGACATCCAAGAGTCTTTGAGGATAATTTCAGTATCGAACTGGAGACAAATTTGGTTAATTTCCTAAAATATTATATTTTTTGTTTCCTATCTATTTTTGAACTTTTCTACATAAGAATTAGAAAGTAGCCTCTCAGAAACGTAAGAAATAAATTAGCTTCTAGCTCATAGAACTCCTTTTCACCCTCATTGTGGTTATTTGGAGGAGGGAGGAGAGATGCAAACATCCAGGTAGATAAACCATGTAGCATACTGACTCTGAGTTTCTTTCTCTATTCACATTCAGTGATACTGTCTCCATTTCATGGCATCTACCCATACTTATCTATATGCTGGAAATTCTCAAAATTATTTGTGTAGCTCAGACTTTTCCTCTGAGTTCTAGAAACCTTTCCCTGACTTAAGATTTCCGTTTGGTTGTCTCATGGGGTTTCACAAATAATATGTCCAAAATGGAACTCTTATATTTTCCTCAAATATTAATATATTTTCAATCTTCACTATCTCAGGAAATGGTAGCACCATATATCCAGTTGCTTGAGCCAGAAAATGCCCATCATCCTTGGTTCCTTATGTTGCCCTACCTTCACATCCAGTGCCTCCGGAAGTCTTTTCCTTGTACCTACTAATTCTATCATGTAGGTCCAGCATCAGTCCAGCAGCCTTTAACTCCACCACCAATATGGTAGTCCAAGCCTCCTTACAGAATTTTATCTCCCCTTCCAACCACCCTCTATCCAACCTGGTAATCACACAGCAGCCAAGTAATCTTTTAAACAAAAATTGCAGTAATAGCGACCTCCATTAATTTTTTCAATTGGCTAATCAGGCAGTTAATGCCCTAGATTAAATATCTATTTCACACACTTCCACTTGTTTATCTTAGAGTTTTATGAAGTTATAGCTATAATACACAATACATGTTAAAGCATACAGTTTGATGAGTTTTGTCATCTTTAAAGCCATCATCACAAGATAACAAACATATCTGTCAACTTCAAAAGTTTAATTTATAGCCTTTTTAATGCCTCTGTCCTCTTTTCCCCACCCATGTCTACAAATAACCACTGATCAGCTTTATGCCACTCAAGATCATCTGGCATTTTCTAGAAATTTATAGAGATGGATTAATACTTCCACTTGCCTAAGCTACTCACAGAATCCAAATTGATTTCTCTGGTTCCATTCTTACAAACAAACAAACAAACAAACAAAAAAACTAGGGTGAGGAAGTTTAACGCAAATCATTGGGAAAATGCCAGTATGGGTTGTCCAATTTTCAAAACGGTTTATGAAACTTCTGAAACACTATAACACTTTCATGTGCTTTTACCTTTTTCAACCCTAATAAAAATTATATTAATAATGAACTTTCATTTTTAATTAAATTTTTAATAAGGCTTTTCTTGGCCCAGTTTTAAAATCTAGATTTGTCTCTCTCTTTTTTAACATTATCATCATGATTTGGGAGATTCTTTCTAGAGACCCTGTGATGTTAGTTACAGAAACTGAGCATGCGTTGTGTGTGTTTACCAAAGAACTAAATCTTAACTATGCAAGGAATTCCTTACAATGCAAAGAATATTCCATTTTGTAAGAATTGTTTGTAGACTTTTCCAACAGAATTTTTAATTTAATAATATTTGATGATTGTATTATTTATTTCAGATTATATACAGTTTTGATTATATTGTATCTTTAATTAATATTCTAAACTGTAATTTCTCTTCCTAGAATAATCATTGCTTTTTTGCTTATTGTTGCTTTGAAAGGTGAATTTTAAATTGCTCTTTAAAACGAGAATGAAGGGAAATGCCAAAATGCAACTAATTTCACTTCTTTTTGGAGTTTGACATTTTCCACTATCTAGGTAATATAAAAACACACCACCTAAATGAGGAGTATTTTAATAGCATCGTTTTCACAACATTTTAATTGTTGTCACATTTCTTCTTTGTTTAGGGAGACGGCTGGTGAACACCCGTGGGATCTAAAGAACAAGTAAGATTTAAAACAAGCTAGTTTTTTTTTTTTTTTCCAGTGTGGTTTTCAAATTTTCTTTGTTTTATTACTTAATAGTATTTCTTTACTACTATAAGCTGTAGCTTCTTAGAAAAGTGTTAGCAATTTTATTACAGCGCATGAGGAATAAAAGTGAACTTTCAACACTTTCAGATTATTTGGAGGCTTTAAAAAGCTGCATGAATTTTCTGTGTATGGTAGGCAAACAGAATGACATTACAGATGGAGTGAAATTCCAAGCACAAAGTAATGGGCATGTTTTTATTTTGAGTGAGTTCAAATCCTTAGAGTGAATTTTTATAAGGTAATTTTTTACAACATATATATGCTATTACTGTCTTATTCCTACCTCTTGCCTGAGAGTAAAATAGGTCACAGAGTGGTTCATTTGATTCGCCAAACCTACCTCATGGAGAACCATGAGAGATTTGGACAATGTGAGGTACATCCCTCAAATTGGAATGAGATGTGTTGGGATGGTGAGGGGAGGGCCATCAGTTAATGGAGTTGAAAAGAGAACAGGTGAAATAATGGTCAAAAGGAAAGCAAATGAGTAAGGGGAAAATTGAAAATAATGTCAATAATAGGGAAGAAAGCAGATCACCATAAGGATAAAGAGAGTAAACAGATTACATACACTTTATTGTCAACATTTGGAAGAAAGGAAATAGAGGTAGAACAAATTTATAGATTAGAGATTGGAAACTAAAAAGAGGTAGAGACAGGGTATGTAATAGGTTGTACTTGAGAAAAGGGGAGAGATAAAAGTAAGTGATAAAAGATGGAGAAAGTTACACTTTTAATTTTTGCTACTTATTTGACAATTTAGTTGAAACTAGAACTTGAGTGGTTTAAAAAATAGAAACATTGAATATTTTTATCTATTTCATTGAGGAAGAAAAAAGTCTAGTCATTGTATAATTATTTGATGTTTCTGTGAATCTTGCCCTTTGCTCAATTTAAGCCATGCTCAAATGAAGACAATGTTTCTTGATTTGTTTCAAGTTTATTTATGAGTGTTCTAAACCTGCTCTACTCTTGAAATCATTTGACTTCTAAAAAAGGGAAAATCATGCATTTAGAGAGGTGAAATAAGTCATTAAAATGTGTTTCTAATCTACAGAAAGCGTATGTTAAACAATTCAAATTTATAGTCAGAACAGCTCAAATTACTCCTGCATTCGGGGACACAAAGCCCTAGATTTACCCTGTAGTTATCCTGTAATTGCTATTTACAGGCAAAGGAAAACTGAACACGGGTGCTGATCTCAATATTAATGTAGAGATTTACCAAGGAACCTTGTAGAATTGACAGTTTTCTGTCCCGAAGTGTAAATCATAAAGATTCATCCAGGTAACCTCCTTTTTATTGGCATAAAGATACAAATAGGTAAAAATTAATTCTTAGCAGCATTTTCACAATATTTTAATTAGGAAGTGTGGCTTTGGGTTTATGGTTGTTGCTGTTGTTCTTTTTTTTTTTTTTTTTTGGCAGCTATTATGTGTTAATCATTTATCATCACAATAAAAGGTCTCTTTCTTCCTAACATTTGAAGTACCTTGGGGAAAATATTTTGGTTATTTATGGTCTATTATATATGAAGCTATCACTAATAGTCCACCATTCATTATTTTCCTAACTATAGAGTAGACTTTGATGATGGTAGAGTGGAAAGTGCCTGTTGACTCTGACTCCAAAATACTGGGGAAAATTTCAGCATCATCATTAAGATCCACTTACTCACCCGGGCCCTCAATGTTTTAATGTTCAAAACAAGGATAATACTGCCTACTCAAGATTGCTGTGGCATTTGAACAGCTTATCAATCTGAAATTATTTGGGACTTGGTCAAGATTAATAGATGACGTACCTGGTGACACTTGGGTTCTAGCTCTCTAGAGTTTCCTATCCAGAATCCCATGAGTCACATAAATGATTTTGCAAGGATTGTTGCCAGTGTTTGCACTTGTGATTCAAGTTTATCATTTAAAATGTTATTGGGGGTGGGGGAGGGTAAATCAACCTATCATTCAAAAAGCTTTAGTCATCATCTTCGTGGCTCTATATCTGGAGTGCAGGAAAAGTCCTTCAGCATCATCAAAATCGTCACCTGCTTTCTGGTACTTTCTGTTCCTCAATAGAAAAAAAATCTAGGATGCTCTCTCCTATTTTGGTAGTGCTAGGCTAGGTGGTTTTGCAAACATCTCCTCAGATAATCCTCACATCTGTCATGTAAAGAATATCTGATTGTCCTCTTTTCCAGATAATTCTCAGAACAGCCAAATAACATGACTAAGGTCACCTAGCTAGAAAAGGGAAGGAACTGAAATTGTGGCTCAGAACTCTGCCCACAGTTCATGTACATTACAAAACACCCTCCTACCTTCCTTAGTGGAATATAATATTTTCAATACAAATATTTGTAGAAGTATTGTCACAGTGATTTTATCCACATTGGTGGAGAGAAAGCATTTTATGGTAAAGAGGAGGTGAAGCAAAAGTGATTGCTAGTTCCAAATGAGGATGAGGAATGCTGAAAGGGTAAGTAGTAAGACAGTCTCGCTAACTCAGTATCGTGCCTTGGGTAAGCTCTATGGGGAGGCATTAGTAAGCATTAAAAAAATGCATCCTTCTTGGCCAGTTGACAGCAGAGTCAACCTCAAGTCCTCCTGCGTGTACCTTTAAGTGCCAATACATCTACATTCCTCTGACAGTTTAGCAGAAAGAAACTTTATTTTCTTTCTACTTACTGACATTCCTTTTCTTAACAAAACCCCAAAGCTTCTCTTTTCTGGCCCTGCTTTTCTGCTGATGGTGTGAAGTCTGTGGTTCATCTGAGTTGGTCTAGGTGTACTTATTGAAGTCAGGGAAGAGAGTAACTATTATATCTAAATGCACATTGAACAAAATCCCTTTGAGGTACTAGCCTCTTGAACTTCATTAAGGAAAAGAAAAAAGCTGTTAGAAAAAGTAAAATGGAAGTCCCTGCATGATTAATTAATTTTAAAAAATAATTGTTTTTAATTAACTTCATTAAAATAAACCTGTTTTATTCTTTTGTTAGGCCAATTCTCCTAGACTGTTAAACAAAATCAACAAATAATTATCTTTCTGGTCCTTCACACACACACACACACACACACACACTCTCATGCACAGATATACATACAAATACTTAAGACACATGTACACACATACTGTGACAATATTTTTCCCTCTCTCAGTGAAATATTCTGTGTTATCTATTCTGTAGAATATATTGTATAATGTTGAAAAAGTGATTTTGGAGAAAAGTTGAAATGATTGAGGCTTAAATGTGTTATGACATTTTGAAACTTTAAATAATCCACGCCTATCTAAGCCCTGTGTTTTAAGTAGTCATCATCTTGTTTCGCAAATGAGAGGCTGTGTTTAGAAATACGTTTTCATTGTGCTGATATCACAGTACAGATTTCTCTTTCCTCAGATTGTCTCCAGTGTAAATACGCTGCTTGATAAAGATGACAGTGAACTTAAATTGATTGCTAGGCAACTGTATTGTTATTACCATAGATAAACACTCTTATTTCCTCTTTGGTGTTTTCCTGGTAAGGAGTTTCTGGACAAGCATAATGCTTTCTTTTGGGTTGATTATGATCTTATTCATTCTAAGTAATCACATAGGTATCCTTTATTCTTTTGGATTTAATGCATAGAAAAGTTCAGAGGGAACTTTTAGATGGTGTTTTTCAAGGCATGATGAGAAACAGGGATGTCGTTATTGAGGAACATTTGGAGTCCTGTACATGAGCAATAATCTAAATTGTTCAACATAAGCATATTTCCATCTAGATTCTGAGAACTAAGCATAATCTTGGGATCGTGGGGAAGTTTTATTTACAATATCCACTTTGTTCACGAAACTCAAATAAATGCTTCCAGAATGAAATGAGGTAATAGCAATGGACCAAACAGTTGTTTATTTTACATGGCTACCTCTTTATTTCCAAGGAGAGTTATTGTTCCGCTGTGAGTCTTACACAGAGCTTACAATTTACTTGATATAGAAAAATGTTCATTATCTACCACGACTACTGTTTATGAGGATCAGAAGGCATCAAGAGGGCAAAAGTGCAGCAGCCAATAGCAGTTCAAGAGTGAGGGGACACTCCGAGCGAAGTCTCATAGTCAGGCTGGTTAAACTATATGATGCACCTAGCAAGGATTCATGTTACCCAGGGACCCTGGCTTGCACGTGGACCACTGGAGTGACTGTAATGCCCTTTTGTGAAAGGAAGGAAGGGTTGAGTTAGTGAGACCAGAATAATGGAACTAATGCTGACAATGGCATTTTCACTACCACTATGAAAAAGCACAGTAGACACTTTCCAGTGCCTGTTACACCATGGTCTTCCCTGAATTTTGATGTCAGTTCAGCTGTCTGGCTCAGGGCAGAGCTGGTCCTGTGTGGAGTGCCCATATATTTGTAGCCATACAACAGTGCTAATACTTGGATCTTCTATATTCTCTTAGAGCCACATGTTTACATCTGGGAAAAAAATCGGTATCCAAAAGGGCTATTTCAGGATAGTGAATGAACTGGCCTCCAGTGCTACTGGTAATGCAGCAGGGAAAGGAAGAGGAGGAGGCTGGTTTCTTATGCCCTTTAGGGCAGGAAAAAAGAAAAAAGCACCACTATTCATTAAACATGAACTGTTACCAAATATAGAAGTGAGTGAGCATCCTTTCATCTTTGAAGACTGTTACTAGTTCTGTCTCGTGAGTGATTGCTTTTTTGCTATCATCAATGATCAGTGATAGAACACAACGATGATGGTGCAGCACTATGGGGAACTCCCGTGGCACATTTATTGTCCCCATCACCTTGAGAGTGGTTCCCAACATTAATTCTAGTGTCAACGGCTCCATATTAATTGTTGTTGCAGAAGCTCTTTAAAATATGTCAGAGTTCGGCCAATCTTGTGTTACTTTGATGTGAGTCCCTAAAGCTTCAAATTGAAAGCAAACAAACATAAGACCTGGCAAGAGTTTTCAAATATCACTGCATTAATTTTTTTTTAAATTAACATCTGTACTATCTGTATCCCTCTTTTTAACTCTCTTTCTTTCTGCCCCTGTTAGTATGATTAGTTGTGTTTATCTATTTCATTAAAGAAATTCAGACACTCAAAAATCTTTATTGAAAACTTAATCTAAGACAGTGGCCAAGTCTCTGATATAGATTTGATATAGATCTTTGACAGTGTAAGCTAGTGGATCGTGAATGCAAAGGCAAATGACAGTGCTCCCTTCAACAGTACATATCCTAAAATTTGAACCATACAGAGAAGGTTATCATGGCCTGAGCAAAGGCAAGTCACAGGGTTTATTTTAGCATTGCTAAGTGTTAGGAAATTTTGTGAAGTTTTACTCTTCTACCTGATGATATAGGATGTAATGGCAAGGATACATGCCCTCACAGATAACGGTGATTGCAGAATGGCAAAAATACGTACATATGGCCTTAGACTTTAACTGATAGAGCTTGATAAAAAATTCAATACTATTTCATAGATCTACCTTGTTCTCATATCCACTTAAAGTAGAACAGTCATTTGACATTGTGAATAGTTTCCCTGTATCTGTGTGTGAAAGGAAATCATCTTACCTACCATAACTTCCTTGAGTATATGAATTTATCTCTTTTGTAGTCTTCTCAAATACTCTTAATAATGCTTGACTCATGGTACTCAGTATGTATTGAACAGGTGTATTAGTTTTCTATACTATGTAACAAATTACCACACACTCAGTGGCTTAAAACAACATGTATTTATTATCTCACAGTCTCTATGGGTTTGTTTAGGCATACTTTGCTGGCTCCTCTATAAGGATGCCATCAATATATCAGCCTGGGGCTTAGTTCTCATCTGGAGGCCCAACTGGTGATGGATCCACTTCCAAGTTCACTCAGGTTGTTGGCAGAATTTCTGACCGTTAAAAATGAGGCTCTAGCTTCTTGTTGCTTGTGGGCTGGAGGCTTCTCTCAGCTCCTAGAGGCTGCCTGAAGTTCACTGCACCATGGCCCTCTCCAAAAGCCCTCTCACAACATTACACCTTACTTCTTTAAAGCCAGCAACGGAGAAGGAGAGCCTCTAGACCAGTCCAATAGCAAGATGGAGTTTTATATAATATAGCATAATCGGGGAGTGAAATCCTATCGCCTTTGCCAAATTCTCTTGGTTAGAAGGAAGTCACAGGTTCTGTCCACACTCAAGTGGACAGGATTATACAAGAGTATAGACACCAGGAGGAAGGGACCCTGGGGACCACCTTCAAGTCTGTCTGCCCAGTAGGTATCAACATTAAAACCAGTATAAGGAGCAGCCCTGATTCCCAACTTTGAGCAAGAATTTAAAATCACATTAGAGAAAAAAAACATGTTAGTTTGGTCTTACTAAAGGAAATATAAAAGAGCTGTTAAAATAGCTGTAGAGTTTTCACTACACTAGATTTACAAAAGCACCATATCCACAGCATTTCCACTTATAAGAGGCTGAATCTTCAGGGAATAGGAGCATATTCTTTGCTTACTCTGACAGTGAATAGCATGTGAACCTCTTTCCTTGCTGAGTACATTCTGAGTTTCAGGACTTTGAATAGCACAGTTTGTTCTTAATGTACACCTCACTGTCTACTATTGTTTGGACTGTAACAACCACAGAGGTGATTATATACTATGTAATTACAGACTGCAGTCACTAAGCATTTTACCGTCTATTTACCCATAGGTCTGTTTTCTCACATAAGCACTTAATTCTATAATATTTAAATCAAAAGCTCCAGGCTTACTCGTCTTCCAGAATGTGAGAATAATTGTTGAATTATAAGTTATTCCCCCAAGGAACAGTGTATTGGGACATGTGGGACCATGTAACCTTGGAGCCGCCACATCTGGTGATCCCTGAAAAGCTCCCCACCCTTATATCTTCCTGGAGTTCAAAAACAGACACTTTCTCAGGGCCCTGGCAGACCATAATTGCCACTTTCTACTTAAGAGAAGCAATCTCTAGGGTAACCAGAATTCCATAGCAACTTATAACTCGGGCAGTCTAACTTATGAGCATACTACATATGAACCCTAACACAAAGGAGAAGTTTTCCATGCCAAAATGATCACCATAAACCATTGAAATTTAAAAATAATTGTGTTATCCTTATTAAGTGTTGGGAACACCCTTTGTGTCTGTTGTGTTATACACACATGACATTTTCAGTCCACCACTAATCCTTCCCACATGTAACAGTGATCCTGTGACAGTCCAGTCCATGTGTATCAGTCAGGACCCTTTCAGAAAACTGACGACACTTAAAAAAGATTGAAGAGCATTTCATAAAGTGACTCTTTACAGAGGGATAGATAGGGTTAAAGGACAGTGAAGCATCCTGGGCTAACTATAACTGGAAGCTACTTCCACACCCAGGCTCAATAGAACACAAGGTTATCAGAAGCCAGAAAGACCTGTACTGTTTAAGAGGGTCACCCAACAAGACCCTAAGATAAAAATAAAAAAAAAAAAACACCAAAAAACCATATGACAACATGTACCCTGGCAGGTAGAGAACAAGGAAAATAAACACCATGACTCCTCATTTCTTTTACCTTCTAATTTTCTACTGGTGCCTCACATTGAACTAACAAGAAACTGCAAGGCAGGAGGGCCTGGTTGATGCCATCCTAAAATGTTAAGCTCATGAAGCACTGAGCAAGGGGGAGAAGGTTGAATGGGTCAGGAGGGACAAGCAGGGATTATCCTATAGCATGTCAGTGTTCATCAGAGCACAAAGATAGCTGTAGATAATTTTGTCCCTTTGTTCTTAAAATTCTAACTTTTGTTCATGGTCTGATTTCTAACAGTTTCTTCCTTTTATGCCTGGGGAGTATTGGTCAAAGATATGTTGAATCTCTTGAATGTTCTTCTAACCATTCACACCTGGAGTTTCCCCTGAGGCAATTCCTAACAATTTCCATCTTTCTTCAGGCTGGCCAACTTTAAGACAATTTGATAACTCCAAATCTTCTTTAGAGGAAGACCTAAGGACTGTAAGGAACAAAAAACTACCCCAAATCCCTCCACACAAGCCCCAAGTCAACATAAAATTTTCAGAACTCCTTAAAAGAAGGCTAACCAAAATCTGGGGAGAATTTCTCAATGTAACCATAAATTATAGCATATTACTTAGTTCTTTTGCAGTCTGCCCTAGCACTCTTCATGCAGAGAGAAAAATAAAATAAAATAACTTTTGAGACAGACTATTTTAAAAACGGCACATGCATTGCAGAATGAAATCTTCCAGTTCTATCGGTGGAGAGACAAATACTGTATCTAAATTATATTGATATTAACTCTAAACCTGATTGTTATTCAGCTTGTTTTTTATTTCTAAACACTCATACAAATTTTTACAAGTCATATTTTTCTCCATGCCAACTGACTTACCTTCATAAAATCTTTCTCTCTTCAATTTTATAAAAAATAAAAAATTTTTTTTGCCTGTGCTGGGTCTTCGTTGCTGCCCATGGGCTTTCTCTAGCTGTGGCGAGTAGGGGCTACTCTTCGTTGCAGTGCACAGACTGCTCATTGCGGTAGCTTCTCTTGTTGAGGAGTAAGGGCTCTAGGCATGCGGACTTCAGTAGTTGTGGCATATGTGTTCAGTTGCTCCCTGGCACGTGGGATCTTCCTGGACCGCGGCTTGAACCCATGTCCCCTTCATTGGCAGATGGATTCTTAACCACTGTGCCACCAGGGAAGTCCCTCCCTTCAAGTTTTAAATTAAAAGTTACCACTGAAATTTGTAGATCCTTTAGACGTTAATGTTAGGACTGTAAAAGCTATGCAACCCAACATTTCAATTCTATTGGGTTTAAGTTTAGCCTTTGTATGACTTAGGACAAGTCAATTTTTATTAATTTGTAATTTCTTCATTTCTTAAACAGATGATAGTTCTGGTTATCTTTTGTTGTAGTTTTGATAATGTGCATATAAATAGTGTTTTGTAGATGCCAAGCAAAATATTGATGATAATGGAAAAAAATTACAGAATTAATATTAGTCGAATGTAGAGATGTCTGTACTTCTGTAGAGAGGTCTACTAGATTTGTACTTCTATAGATAGGTCTACTAGATTTAAATATATATTAGCTTGATTTCGTAGGTTTTTGGGTTTTTTTTTTTTAACTTTATGTGCATTTCTTCCAACACAGTATCCCAGACACTACTTTGGTTCCTCCTTTAATTATAAGCATATAATTAAAAACTTATCCCTTTTAGCACAAAGTCATAAAATTTATCTTAAGCAAAATTATTCTTATACTTTATCTGACATGATATTTACTGTATTAATATTATGCTAAAAGAGAAAAAATAAGATTTTATATAGTTTTTCAAAAGTTATATTAATATAGCATTTTTTGAAATTCTATAACCACCCATTCCCAGTATATTATTAATGAGTCTAGATAATAATCTTGGAAAAATTCCAAAACTCATGTTAAACAGTGGTTGGAATATTTTAACGCAGAATTGCACCATTAGATTTCTTTATGTTTCCTTTCTCTCATCAACACCAGAAGCCAATGATATCACAGGTGCAAAGTTCATATCCTCCCTTTTTCCATAGAAGTGCCAGATTGGAGACTCTAGAATGCACTCTTACTAACAGAAGGGAGAAGGTATGGGTTACCTAATAGCTCAATATGGACTGTGGCTTTCTTAGCTGGCACATAGTAGGCTAAGTAGGCACCCAAAATGGTTAAAAATATTAACAGATAGCATCTTGTAACCTTGTCTTTTTATTTATCTGTTTTTCATACCTGTTTTCCTCAAGATTTTTAAAAATCCCTGATTTTTAAATGATGTTTGTTTTCCATTTTTAAGTGATTTTAATTAGCCTCTTCTTCCATGACTTGGTTAAGAAATTTTAGCCAGAGGTCAGTAAGAGTGTAACGACTTTCCCAGGAAAGACAGTCTCTTTATTCTTCTAAAATGGAGGATCATCCGTGCTTATATGATTGGTTGCCATGGTTTGACTGAACAGATTTGTCTCTATGGAACAAAGACTTGAATTCTATGTATAATTTTTATTCTGCTAAAATGATGATTCCAAAATACATATTATTATGTGTCTCATTCCTGCTTAGATACGTGCTTTTTACAAAGAATGTAAGGCTTTTCATGAACTGATTCCTTCCTCCTTGTCTAGCTTTATCTTTCTACCTTACTTCCACTTTCAGGTGTCCTGTGCTTTTAGCACTATTAAACTTATCATATATTGCTGCCACAACAGCTGGCTTCTTCTGTGGTACCATGACTTGTATATGTGTCTCCTTCAGTTAATCCCGTGATACTCTAACTAACTTCTAATAGCCCTGCTATACTTTATGTTAATAATGTGTTTATATGCCTATATTTTTCAAATGTTGGCGAACAATTTGAAAGTAGAGATCTCATCTAATTCTTCTTTGCATCACCAGTGGATTACCTAGTATACAGTAGGCTCCAAAAATTGTTTATGAATAAGTAAATTGTACCACAGACAAAACTTAGATGTCTAGAAGAATGCTTCGCAGTGAGCTGCAAGAACTTATTGACATCTTATCAAGTAAATGGAATCGTCCTAAAAAAGTCTTATGACAGTCACAATTGTGTATGTAGGAAAGTAAGTAAATATTTGGGTTAATTGATAGGACTTGTATCTTTTTGTTTCTACTGTGAAATCAGAGAGGTTTCTGGTCTGATCTCTAACTTTCAATAGTTTTCTCGGTTTCAGTTGCTGTCTTTTCTAGTCACAAGAAGGAAGGAGCCCCAGAATGCAGGATTATGCTTTATTGTTTTAACAGAGACAAAATTACTGTCTGTCATTTTAATTGTACGTTGTATTTTGAACTTTTTGGAAATACAATTAGCAAAAGCAATATAAAAGCCATATTGATTTAATGTCACTGTTTTAGCCAGAGTCAGTCAAAAGGAATCCATAAGCATCCTTATGCATACCACATACTCCTTGTATTTTTTTTTTCTTAAGTATGTTTCCAATTCAGGTTTTTAAAACTTGGAATCAGTTTCCCCACTTAAATTGTAGTTATAAGCTCGCTATTCAATTCCAAGCTGAGGTCACATAAGTCTAGTTGATCCTTAATGTAGCTTGGTGGGGAGGCCCAGTGGCCACATGCCGTGGGCCATGAGAGGATGGTGCGCTAGCAGACCTGGGCTTCATTGTATATTTGTTATGTTATCCACTTCCAAATGATAATTCTGTGCTCTCCAAGTGATGTTCTTATAAAAATGATTTTACAGTAAATTTGGTGTATTATTAATTCAGCAAAATACTAAATGAGTATAGAAGAAAACATATATATGTATATGTCACACACACAGCACACACACCTATGCATACATAGGCATAGCACACTTACAGCATCTTTCACCCCCTCAGGAGTTTAATATATGTGAAAAAAATAGTTTAAAAAATTCAAGAAAATAAAAGAAATGGTTTCAGGTAAAATTATAAAACTTAAGTAGTCGGGGGAAAAAAGGAAGGTTCACCTAGAAGAGTTTATTCTTGTATTTTTTTTCCTTGTAAATTCTTTGGTCATTCACATATTAGTATAATTATTATTTTAAGTACTTTTTGCAAAGAAGAAATATTAAATTACATGAATTGATGAAGACATTTATCTCACTGGGTGGAAATGAGGTCATCATTTCCTAGAAACTCAGCTTTCATGTTAAGTAATTCCCAGTCCATATCTTAATATCATATAGCTAACAAAACTATACCACCCTTTATGCTTGAGTTTCTCATTCAAATTGAATCTTATGTTCCATTATGTAACAAATCAAGAAACATTTCTGTCTGGGTGGTATTATGGTATAAGGAGTTAATTAGAATACCAAATCTCAAAATAATACACATCTCATGATCAACATGTGTTCAAATATAGTCTACAGTCTTCAGGTAAAACATGGCAAATGGAATTCAAAGTCTACCTCTGCTGCCTTCAAAAACACCTCTAAAATATGAGCTTAAAAATTTTAAAGCACAAATTGAATAGTAGAGGGGTAAAAATTATCAAGAGATGTCAACAGAGTTCTGGAAGATGGAAAGTGGAGAATTAGCAAAGTAGATAAATCTGAAACCTATGTACCAGTAGTTTAGATAACTGTGACATGTGCCAGCACCTTCCCACCACTCTCGAAACCTGGAAAGCCTCAGGACTTAGACTTACCAAGTATGTGGGAGTAGAATAAAGTGCTTGACACTGAAAACAAGAGGGTTGTTTCAAAATCTCTAGTATATGCTTGCATCACCAAATTCTTTCCCATGTTTTTGTATAGCTAGGAGATCACCTCTCCCCGTTTCCCACAGGAGACCAGAGGTATAAAACTTTAGAGAAATTGAATTAAAAATTAAGGGTATCCAAACAAAGAAGACTGGGGATGAAGCACTGGTCAGAAATAATGAAAAAAGAAACTCAAATATCCTCCCTAGGCACAGCTCCCTACTCACAGGATATCAGAACAATGAATAAAATTGGAGTATTCTTTGGAAAAACATAATGGTCCTTGAGAAAATACCAACACATAATGATATGTAGGTCTTGTTATTCCAAAGTAAAGCTATCTCATTATGCATTACCCTATCATAAAGCCCTTGACCACACACACATTGACACAAAACCTTCCATAAGATCTTTTTAATGCACCTCTCAGATAGTCAAAGATGACCAGTGTATGAGGAACAGTTTCAGTATAAAAGAGAACAAAACAAATAAAGGTACAAATCATAAAAAAGAGCAATCAGAGAAAAATTAAAATATCCCAGGTATTTAAAATATTATAGTAGATGTGCAAAAATACAAAAGGAGAGATGAAAGATAAAGTTGAGAAAATCTCCCAGAAAAAAAGAGCAAAAAGAAATGGTCAAAAACATTTTAATGACAGAATTAATCCAAGATATCCAACAACTGTCTAAAATGACTTCTAGAAAGGGAGAACACAGAATATCTAAGGAATGAAAATAGCAAAGATATAACCCAAAAAATTGCTAAAGCACTGAAGGACTTGATTCTCATGTTGAAAAAAGTTCAGTTACTTCTTAATATATTGGATTTTTTAAAAGACTTACTATGAGGCACGTCAGGGGGAAATTACGGAATAATCAAATTAAAGACTAAATCCGTGGAGCATAGGCAGCAGAGAGGGTGGTGGTGATCACATCTCACATACCAAGAAAGGGAAAAAAAATGGCATTTCAGTTTTCAAAACATCATTGAATACTTGGATGCTAAAAGACAGGAAGCCTTCAAACTTCTAGGGTAAAAAGTTTTTCCAACTTACAATTTTATATCCATCCAAACTATCAAGAAAGTGTGCAGGTATAATAAAGCTAATTTCAGACAGGCAAAATATTTTAAGAATTATGTTCCCTCTGCTCTTTCAGAAGAAACAACTGGAGGGTATACATACTTAAGCAACACTTGAGAGTAAATTACATGAAACAAAAAAACAAAACAAAACAATCCGAGAAACAAGAAACCAAACACAGAGGTGAAGAAAAAGAGGTGAAGGGAAGCCCCAAGAAAATAGCATCTAAAGCAACAGACTTAGATTGGAGTAAGAAGGTAAAGGCATGAAGACCTCCAAGAAGGGAATGGAATTGATGGAAAGTTTTCAGCCATTTCTGAATTTTTAGAAAGAAATATTAATAGGCTTGTGTTAGATCTATTCAACCACTTTAGAAAGAAAAAGGTAGGGTGAAGCCCATCAAAAAGCTAAATAAAAATTTTTAAATTAGTCAGGGACTTGTACTGAAGGAATATACATTTTTATAATACTGTAAAGATAAATACTGTATGATATCACTTATATGTGGAATCTAAAAAGTAGAACAAACTAGTAAATGTAACAAAAAGGAAACAGACTCACAGATATAGAGAACAAACTAGTGGTTACCACTGGGGAGAGGGTAGGGAGGAGGGGCAAAATAGGGGTAGGGGATTAAGAGGTACAAACTACTATGTATAAAATAAATAAGCTACAAAGATACATTGTACAACACAGGCCATATGCCCAATATTTTATAATTATAAATTGAGTATAATCTTTAAAAATTGTGAATTACTATGTTTGTACACCTATAACTTATATAATATTGTACATCAACTGTATCTCAATGAAAAAAGTTTCAGGGACTTGTACTGAAGGAATATACATTTGTATAATATACACATTATTTTCCCTTAGATTTTATTATTTGCAGAGGCTTTGGGAGTGATGGAGATTATACTCTCCCTGTTCTTCCTCCACCCTGAGCTATCTTTGGAGCTGCCAGAAAACACAAAATAATTTGGTGCGGCAAACAAAAACAAGTGATTGAGAGTGGAAGGGTAAAGCTGAAAAGATCTATTAGGATTAAATGTCTATATTTTCCTAAGACGCTGTACCATATATTTCTGTGTATACCTCTACTAATGATCTTATCCATGGTTTGAAATGAAAATTAATTTATCTTTGCATTTCTCTTTTCTTGATGTATGTGGATGGGAACACAAGCTTTTTTTAATTTTATGCTTTAAAACAACCTTGAAATCAGAAGAGGTTAACATAAGATGAACTTACTTTTTTCTGCCATGAATACACAAATCATTAAATGTTACAAATAGTCAGCTTCCTCTACCTCAACTTGCTATAGGCTGGAGTAGAGGAAAAGAAAGCTATTAAGTTTATGTGTCTACTTTTACCTCACTGAACTAAATGTAAATATCACCCAGCAATCTTTCAGAAAATCATTTCTTTTTTACTCATAGACAAGTACTGCCTCATTAAATAAGATTTTTTCCTACTCTAAAAAAAAAAAAAAAAAAGACATATTGGAAAAAGTCTATAGGGTCACTTAAACTCCAATGAATTGTACCATTGATTCCTTAAAATAAAGTGTGATTTTTTTTTCCTTAAATATCAGGGATATGA
The DNA here is from genome assembly GCF_005190385.1 of Monodon monoceros. NCBI lineage: Eukaryota > Metazoa > Chordata > Mammalia > Artiodactyla > Monodontidae > Monodon > Monodon monoceros. The sequence goes on from NW_021703782.1 coordinate 54,780,170, forward strand.
ATTTAAAATATGATTAAAGCTCCTTAAAATTAATGATTAGACCAGCAGGTAGCTGCTTACATAATATCTTTTTCCAAATTCAGAGTAAAAATAACATGTAGATCATATGAATAAATATGGTAATTGAAGCCCAATGGGAATTGCAGATTTAGAGTTCAATCTCCATTTTAACATGAAGAAACCACTTATAGAGATAGAACTCTGGGGATCACTGACTTTTCAGAGTAATGTTAGCCTTTCAAAATTGAATTCATAAAAACCAAGGGAATGGATGACTCTTGCTTTGTCTATTCCCCAACATAAAGGGAGTTCCTTTTTAAAAGCATATGTTTTGTTCATTCTTGAGAATAAGAACAAGAAGAATAAGAACAAGAAGAAGAGAGGAGGAGAAGTAAAATTTATAAATTATGCATCATTATATTTGCTCTCATAGCCTTTCTATTGTAGGAGGACCTGGAATGATAGATTCAGACTTTAATGTTAAAAATCATAGTACAGCACCGGTTGGATACACCTCCAGTCTTTTTTCGACTACTAAATTCATGTGCTTCAGACAGGAAAGTGAAAGAAGTCTTCATTGAATCTATTGCACTATGCTTCATTCTAAACCAGATAGCAGACATCTTATGGTTCATTGATGCACTTCGCTCTATGGAGATTAAAAGTTATTATTTATAATGTAGAAAAAAAGTCCAGGTTATTCAAAGAAAAGCCCCAAAAATTCTCTAGTAAAGGAAATTCCAGAGCCCTATATTTCCCAGATAATCATTGAATGCATGTCTTTGTTCTTCTACAGCAAGGACTATAGCTTAGTGAAGCTAGTTGACTGTTCTAGAATAGTAGCCGAGCCACGGAACAATGAGAGGTATGAATTTGTCTTCCAGACATGCCCAATTATGATAAGAAATCTTGATTTGCTCCTCTGAGAAGAAAAGGTGTCTCTCATTTAAGAAAGTCATGGTTATAGCCAGTGAAGCTTGCTAAAATGTATTAGGGAATAATGAAGTGAACTTTATTGAAAGGTACCCTTGGGAGCAATCCCATCATCCTCCACAGCTGAGAGCAGCAGAAATTGTCTACTAGTCCATCTTAGCTTTGTCTAGAATTACTTTTTATGAAAAGGATTGGTAGAGTATAATTGCAGTCACCTTTTTAAATCATCTATTAATGTTGGGTGGTTCACTTAGGATACAAATTAATTTCATACCTCCTTGTTTTGTTTACCAATAATTTCAGGCATGATATTCCTCTCTCATGTATGAAAATTATCATCATCAAATAGATACTATTCATTAAGCACCTACTATGTGCCATGCACCAGGCTACTTTCACCCACACCTGCTATTTCTTTTTGTTCTCGCAATAGCCAGGCAAAGTAATTGCCATTTTATCCCTACTTAATGGAGGAAGAAATTGGGACTCACACCAAGCTTTCTATTTCTTCTGCATCATTTTAAATGTCTAGTAATGAACTGAGCAGATAGAAAGTGCTCAGTACATATTGTTGGCTGGCCTATTATTAATGTCCCCTAGTTAGTTGAACTTGCTTCCATTTCAACTAATGGGAACTGTAGCCATAACAAATCTGTGCAGATCTTTCTTCCTGAAGGTCCACTCAAGATACATACACTGGAGGGCATAAAGAGTGTGGCTAATGAAGGGATGGATAATTCCAGCAAATGATGCTGTGGTCTTTAATGAGTTTAACACCTGGCAGATAATGCAAATGGCCCTGAAAATTAGCTCATTTTTGGCTTCCCCATGTGCTGTTCAGTTGAATAAAATGTGCATTGAAAATAAGTCCAAATTTTTTTTTTTTCGGTGTACACACGTGTTTTGAATCTGAGCTATGGGTCAGTTCAGTGCGTTTACTTAGAGTAATTTCATTAACTTGTTCCTCTATTCTTGGTCCACCAGGAGATGAGTTTGATGGGTTCCAGGGTTTTGATTTTCACCCCTACTTCTTGTTCATGGGCAGTTTTGCCTTCTGCCCTCTAATTTGCAATGTGGTTATTTTTATCCAAGCATAAATTCCTTTTCTCCCTGGCACTTTTTCACCTTTTAAAAATGAGAATGATCCATATGGCTAAAGAATGTCAGGAAGGGAAACATTTGGGAAGAATTACATGGGATGCAGTCATTCCGGATCTTGATCATCTTATCCAAAAAGAGCCAAGTAAGAGAACAGCACATAGAGGATTATGTGCCAAAAGTTTAGAATTCCAGAGTGTTTCGAGCAGATAGGTGATTTTAAATTGCCACGGTTATGTAGCCCCAATGAGACTTATGTTGAGATGCTTGAAATGTAGGAGGAGGATAAGGATATGAGGTTTTTATTTTATATGATAATTTGTTTTAAATATTTCAGGTATAGCCTAGAGATATTTTAAAGCCTTGTGTGGAAATTCTTAAACTTTCAAGTGGATTAAGATAATATGGATGCTTCCTAAATTATGGATTACACAAATAAGAATAATATTGTATGCTAAAACATAATAATTTGGAGAGTTTTGGTTGACAATAGCAGTTTACCTTAAATTCTTTTAAAGAACAAAACTGCAGGGAAGAGATATGGGAACATATGTAAATGTATAACTGATTCACTTTGTTATAAAGCAGAAACTAACACACCATTGTAAAGCAATTATACCCCAATTAAGATGTTAAAAAAAAAAACACAAAACTGCTCTGTGTAAGGGGCCAGAGTCCATAAGAGAACACACAAATTTCTCTAATGGAGAAATAAGAAGTGCATGTATACTCAGTCTTGGTCTTTGCAGTGCAGCAAAGTGCTTTATGGTGGGGTGGGATCATTCCGGGGGTTGGTTCTTTTAGTGGTGCCGTAGCCATAAGGCCAGGAAATGTATGGCTTCTTTGAAAGGTAACAAAATCACCAGAAGGTTTTTACTGATGCGTTGTCGTGTCCCTAAATGTTATAATGTTATCAGGCATCCAGAGAATGTGATTTTTTAATAATTTACTTATAGAGGTAAATCTTTAGTAAGCATGATAAGAGGAGAAGAGCCTTTTACCAGCTATCACAAGCCAGTTTAAAAACACATGGTAGTTAAGGAGATATAGCTTAAAAAATATAGTTTGAAGGAGCAAGTAGTTAGCCAGTTTTCTTGCTAAAGCTCAGCCTGTCATCCACATTTTACTATCCATTCCCAAAAATACCCCCATGCTAGAGTTGAGTAGATGACTGCCTAACTGGCATTGAACAAGAGCATCGAGAATGAACTCAAGTCCAGTTGACACCTGCCCCCATAAGACCAGTCATGTCTTAGCTAACCTCCCTTGAAGTGTGTACATCCCAAAACCATAGTCAGAATGTATTTATATTAAAGGATATGTTTATATTATAATTTATATTATATTTATATATAATATATTAAAGTAGGTATTTTTAGTCTTTTACCATACCGTGGCACTTGAGAGGCTAAAATACAATTAGGTATATTTTATTTATTTTTCACCAGTCACATTCTTTTTTTTTTTTTTTTTAATTTTTACTTTATATTGGAGTATAGTTGATTAACAATGTTGTGTTAGGTGTATTTTAGTAGTTGGGGCCAGGAGAGGGCCCAGGTATAAGAGATAGACTCCCCAGACTGCTCAGAGGCTCATAGTTTCAAATTCAGCTCTTCATGTCTCAGTTCCTCACAGAAGAATAGAGGGGAAACTGAAGGAACAAGAATTTATAACCACACTGGTTTACTGAGGTGAGGTCGTCACTTTAAGGCTAGTTCAAAGTACTGGGACAGGATCTAGTAGAATATGATATCAAATAAATATTTCAGTAATAGTTCATGGTCAGGAGATTGAAACACAGTTATCTAATGTATTCTGAGAGACACAATGTCTCAGTGGTGTGTTGATAAACCAGCTTTCCAGGGGTTAAAGGCATTTGATGATTTCTCTGGTTTAAATACATTTACTGTGGCTGTTTTCCCACTCATGAAATTCCTGAATATTTAACATCAGGCTTTTGCAAGCCAGTAAGAGATGGGTCCAATATATCACTGAAAGTTACACTGAAAAATCTAGGGAAGGTGGTTGCACAGGGAAGCCTATAGGCACATAGTGATCTTTCCTTGATGGGGTGCAAGCACAGCCTCCAACATCTTAGAGTCTGTCAATCAAGAGCAGCTTCCTTAAATTCTAGAGGGAGGAGGATATTAAGCAGATTACTGAGATATGGATTTAGGCACAAAGAAGTAAGCAGAAGCCCAGTGACCAGATTAAAGACAAAAAGTAAGTTGATGAAATTAGAAAAAAGCAGTCTTGTTATACATAAAATATCAACCAATACAAATTACAATTTAGACATCATAGAGGATGTCTAATGTAGAAATGTTGTTGATGTAGAAAATCCTGTTTATAAAGGCATACCTCTGTACTATAAATTTTCTACTTCTATAAAGTATGTAATTAGTTATTAAAAAGCAGGTATAACTCCTAAAGGTGGCAAAAATAAGTTTATATAATAGAATGATTAATTGTATTTTTCACTGTTAGTGATGTAGCCTCCTTTTGAATTTTCTTCTGCAAATCTGTCTTTTGCATGAGCTAATGACTTGATCATTTTTAAGCTTTCATTTAATTTTTTTCAATGTTAATTTGTACATAGCAATTTTTAATATGCTTTAGTGCCTCATTAATATTAAAATCCACACATATTTTTCTGAAAAACCTTGTAGTGAATATTTCTTTATATTAAACATTTTGTTTCTCCCTTTACCTTCTTATTTCCCTATTCATTTGGAGGGGATAAATATCCTATGTTCTATATAATATATAGTATGAGATTTTATTTATCATGCTTTGTTAATAATCCTTGTGAAGCAAAAAAAAAAAAAAGCAAAGACACTTTCAGTTATGATAATTAGAGTAATTTTATTAGAGTTCCAGAATACTGTGATATAGAGGCTTGAGCCCCACCCCTTATACCCAGAAAACAGAGAGAGAAATCAACTATTGCATGCCAGAAGTCATATGGGAAGAAACTAGACAGGTAGGTACTCCTTGGAAGAGAACAATTCTGAAAGAAATAAGAATAAAAGAAGAAAAACTGTGCTGAGTTCTATTTTTATTCAAAATGAAGTGAGCTGGAAACTAGCATGGAAAAGTAGATTTTTAGAAACCAGAGTGTTAGAAATCAGAGATGACAGATTGATGGACTCCAAAAGTTGGTTTGTGAGTCATTAATTTAAAACTCTGAATGTGTTGTTCCCACAACAGCAATATTGTTCGAACTGGTAGTCCCGAAGTCCTATCATAGTCCTAAAATTGCTGAAATTAAACAGATGGAAGCTCTGAGCTCTAGGTTCCCCTAACTTCTAAATCTCTGATGTTTGAACCCTGATCCTAAGCTTTATGTATTAAATCTGAAGAAGCCTTACCTCAAGATACCTGGAGTAAACAAGGCAGGAGGTCCTTGTCTGAAGCATGTTTCCTGATTGTATAACAGAAGCTTTATGTTGGGATCCTAGATCCTAATGCCATTTCTATGACCTGCTAGTCGTGTAACCTTGTAGAAGTCACTCAGTCTTCCTGAGTCTGTTTCCTGATCTGTAAAAGAGGGAAAATAATATCTAACTCACAAATCCACAGATTGTCTAAAGGCTCCAACCTTCTGCCACCCCTACCCCCCAAGCTCCAGGTAGAACATAAATTCCAAAGATGTAGGGATATGGTGTGTTTTGCTTATTGCTGCATCTGCAGGACCTAATAGTACTTTGCACGAATTTGCATGTAATACATATCTGTTGATTATATTGAATGGGTGGATGCATGAATCAAAAGTGCTTCATAAATAACAGATGCCCTTTAATGTTAATTCTCCCACCTTTTCCCAGAAACCCTGGAAGTTTAAGGAAGTAGTAGCAAAGGTATATCCGTTGGTACTAGAAGGTGGGATAACTGTGTCTGTTCATTGGATGGGTCATTTTTTTAGCTGAGCCTTCTTTGCTGGGGCTGTGTGTAAGGGAAGTTATGGCTCACCTGCAATACTGACATCTCCCTGTAACCTCTTCATTGTAAGTATGCTTCTGTCCAAACTCCACCAGGTTATTTCTCATGATTTGGTTTTTTGGGACCATCACTCTTATTGTTATAGAAGGTCTCTTCAGGTTAAGCTTTCCTTATAATACACCTATGTTAATTCTCAGTGTGATATTTCTGCTTAGCAAGGTTTAATGTGGTGGGATAAGGGCTGCCTGTATGTTTAGCAGTCAGACCTGCGTATTAGCCATCTAAGGTAGATTGATCAATTATGCTGAAATGTTTGTTTTTAAAATGTCAGGTGTCCAGATGGTGCCATGGCAATGGGGGTCGTTAAAAATGCTTAGGCACACAGAGTCTTAATAGAGAAATATTCTTGCCAGTAGTAGAAGTCTGTAGTAAAGTCAGTTTTTTTTTTTAAGGTTAATAGGTTGAAGCTTTATTTATAAAGTGAAGTTGAAACAAGCATGTTGAGATGAACCACAATATGACTTTATTTTTTTCCATTTCTATATCTACTCTCTCCACTCCGACCCATCTTCATCCAGGGGACCCCATCCCCACCCCCCAAACTGTACATTAAAATGGCTTTTCAGAATACAGAATTTATGTTAATAAGGTCAACAATGGTGCTGTTGCTGTTTGAGATTTATCTAATTAAAGGCCTTTACAGAGACTTGGGTGTTAGCAGGACTGCTGTTCTAAAAGGATGTACATCTGGAGTGATTCAGAACATACCTCCACCCCCAGAGCCAGTGATTGAATTTAAAATCATCAGTGGAGGGGCTTCCCTGGTGGCGCAGTGGTTGAGAGTCCGCCTGCCGATGCAGGGGACACGGGTTCGTGCCCCGGTCCGGGAAGATCCCACATGCCGCGGAGCAGCTGGGCCCGTGAGCCATGGCCGTTGAGCCTGCGCGTCCGGAGCCTGTGCTCCGCAACGGGAGAGGCCACAACAGTGAGAGGCCCGCGTAACGCAAAAAAAATAAAAATAAAATAATCAGTGGAGGCATCTACACTCTCAGTGTTCCTTGACACATCTCTTGCACAGAGCCATTATTGAAGATCCTGAAATTACACACAGAGCCTCCAGTTAGCCATAAATCGGCATTTGGCCAGAGTACAAATCAGCCACCGGCATTCTGGCATACGGGAACTAATATTTCTGACCAGGAAACAAAATCCATTGAAATATTTACTCTGCTTCTCAGATGCTTCGAACCTAGTTAGGCCAGAAATTTTTTTTAATAGTTTGAGGAAGATTTATTTTTCAGTAACTGTCAACACTTCATCCCTTTATTTCTCTCCATACATTGGCTTGGCCAAAAAGTCCGTTCAGGATTTTCCATGAGATGTTACAGAATAACCCGAACGAACTTTTGGGCCAATCCAATAGTTTCATCTACAAATGTTGGCCATCAAAATATAAATCTACAACATTTCTCAAAATTGACAAGAATATTTTGAGTATATTTTTCTTTTTTCTGTAGAATCTACAAGTCCTGGTTCATAAGCAAAGTAGGAATATCAGGTACATAGGACCATCAAAATGCTCCATGTTAACACATCTCAAGAGGAAATAATTCCATTGTTCATTTATGTTTGTATTCAATTTTTATTTACAGTAGTGAAAAGATAGCTTATATGCTTGAATAGAAGAATTGTTATGCCAATGACAGTTCACCCAAATGATAGAATATTATGCATCCATTAAGCTTTTCCATATGTAAGGAAACAAGAAAAGAAAAGAAAATACGGTGCAGGAAACTGGGGAAGGTTTCTTTGAGTTTACCTCTTTTTGGTCAGGTTTAAAGAGATATAAATTGCATACATAAAATTCATCCATTTTTAGTGTATGTTCTGAATACTGACCAACTTATACAGTCATGCAACCACTACCTCTACCAAGATATAAAACAATTCCATCACTCCCCAAATTCCCTCAAGCTTCTTTGTAGCCATTGCCTTTCTGTACCTCTATCCCCTGGCAACAACTGCTCAGTTTTCTGTCTCTGGGGTTTTTCCTTTTTCAGAATGTTATGTAAATGTAATCATACAATATGTAGCCTTTTGTCTTTGGCTTCTTTCTCTTAGCATAATGCCTTTGAGATCCAACATTGTTGATGTGTGTATCAGTAGTTTGTTTTTGTTTTTTAAATAAGTAGTACTTCATGTATGGATGGAAGTACTACTTCCATCAGATAAATATACTACAGTATATTTATCCACTCACCAGTTGAAAGTCTTTGGGGTTGTTTTTGGTTTGGGGAGATGATGAAGTAAAGCTGCTGTCATATTTGAAGGCATTTTTTATGAGAACATAAGTTTTCTTTCCCCTTGAGTAAACACTTAGAAGTCCCAGGAGTGGAATAGTTGGGTTGTATGTTAAGTGTATGTTTAACTTTAGAAGGAGTTGCCAACCCTTTTCCAAAGTGGCTGTACTGTTGAATTCCCATCAGCAATGCATGATGCTTTCAGTTTTCCCATACCAGCAGTTGGTAATGTCTGTCATTTTTACTTTTTAAAAAAATTTAGCCATTCTGATAACTGTGTAGTATCTCATTCTGGAAATACATATTTAATAAAAGAAATGCTTTTTTGAGGCCTCACTATAATCTCACATCATGTCATTTTGCTTCCTCAGCTCACGAAAGTAGAGTTTTATACTTCACAGCATTGTAAAATATAAACCAGTGTTATTCATCCTAAAGAGAATTTTTAAGAACCAGTATATATATATCACTACAAAACCTGAAACTTCTGTGAATTAACTCTGCTCTAATTTTTGGTAAGAAAACAGAAGTCAGGGGCACCCTCTGTGTTAGAGGAATCAGATTTAAACTTTCTGTGTGGCTATTCTTGGTATTAAACAATATAGAAATACCATGTTAAATAATGTTCATCCAGGAGGGTGAGCAGAGGTTTCAAATCACTAATGTGCTATAGAGGAAAGCCTCATACATCTTCATGTGTTGAGTTGAAGAATAGTTTGCCCCACCATGAAGATTTTCAAACATCCTCATGAGGAGGGAGAATGATGAAAATCTGCACCCCAGCATCAAGTTTCAATATTACTGATATTTTCCAATCTTTTTTTTTTCTTATCTCCAATATGGGAGTAGGGAAGAACATTATCCCTTTACAGTGTATTTTAGACCTGATAACATTTCATGTATGTTTATACACACACACACACACACATATCTTTATGTATTGGAAACAGATAATGATTGTCTAACATAATGTAATGTTATTATCATGACAAATAAAACAGCATAATTATTTAACATTATCTAATGCCAGTCCACGTCCAGATTTTCCTATCTAAAACATTGGATTTCATTGTTATATCTGTTAAGTCTCTTAAGTTGCCTCTCTTTTTTAAAATGCCACAAGTAATTGAAGAATATTGTATATCTTCATGTTGAATTTCTCTCATTATACCCCTGTGATTTGTTTGCTTTTGTTAAAACGTTTCTCTACCCCCATGTCTCCTATATCTAATAGTTAGATCCAGAGGTTCTTTTAATTGCTTTAATTAATTATAGGGATGGTAGGAGGGCAGATTTGGAGAGCCTCGGAAATTACACCACCACCACCGTCTTTCCTCAACACTGCAGAGTAATTGCAAGGTGTTCCTTTTAGCCTAATTTTGAGCCATGGGATAGAAATAGAGCAACCAAGGGTATTTTCTGTTGCATATAAGATGAAAGCCAAATTATTTAACATTTATAGGAGTGCAGGCATGAAAACAGCCATATAACCTTTAAACTTGATGAAGTCCCAAGTGTCCTTTTAGGCCCTCTTATAGCACCTTGTGTTAAAGTTTCATTTAAAGCATGGCATAATTTAGCTAAATTTCTAGTCAGAACCAGGCCAGGTAACAAAATCCTCCAATAAACATTTAAATGAAGGACTGGATTAGAATCCTAAACCCAGGGCGATATCCTGAAAGGCATAGTCTCTTGGGCTTAGTGTGGCCCTATAATATTTCTAGAAATACAGATATCTTGAAAACCCACCCCTGGCACATCAGAAAAATCATGTCTAACACCCATTGTGCTAAATAACCAAACCTCTGGCGTTGATCAGAGGTAAAAAGAGCTGGAGGTTTTATAGTAGCAGCCTCTCTAGAGTTTGAGCTTTAGAGCAACTACTCCACTGGAAATAGTACCAATTAGACACTAGTTCAAATGCTAACTAACTCTCCACAACTCCCCTCATCGGCAGCCTCCTTATGGGGTTAAGTGAACTCTCAGCAAATGTTTATTGTACTCTCTCAGTATTATAATGTGAATTGTAGACAAGATAACAAGTACAGGTGTGGAAAAACCAGGGTAAAAATGTCTCTTTTTTAGAAAGGAGGGTGCTTTGTCAATTTTAATTTTCATTATTACAATTTGATATGTTGACATGGCATTTCAGAATATTTCTTTCTTTCTGTCTCCATTCTGGGTTAGAGTTATTGCCACCAGCAAATCTGTGTGTCATAACAGTATCATTGGACATCAGATTCCTTATTTCAACCCCCAAACAGGAGATTATTCATTAGGGGAAGGTAAATATGGAATGTAGGACAATTTGAGCTATAAATTCATCATCCACCTTCTTTCTTTCAGACCCTTTCGAACATTATTTATGGCTTTATACTACCATTCTGAACACCACAACCTGGATGATTATTGGAAACTTCTTTTTAATGAAAATAACCTTAAAATGTATTTAGTTCTAGCTAACTACTATTTCTTTAGAAGTAGCCTAATACATTAGACATTGAAAGACATATGTAGTTATTTCTCTGAATTAAGACACATAGGCAGAGTTCCAAAATCTTTATTATGAACTAGCAAATAGGTAATTAGCTATTTTTAAATATTATTGATCTGACGGACAGGACAAAATTACCTTAATTAAAGTTACCCTATCAAGCGTATTACACAGAACAAATGTGTACTCACAGATTTCAGTTAGAAAAAGAAAGGAAGGAAAGAAGGAAGGAAGGAAGGAAGGAAAGAAAGAAAGAAGGAAGGAAGTTAGCTTTCCCAGTCCACTTTGTGGAATAATTGATACCTTTATTTGCCTGTGTTTTTCATCTCACTCCTGCACAAATGAACCAGAAATGTGCAGGCACATCAGTTCCTCACACAGGACTGACAGTACCGTGTGCTAAGGAAGTGCTCAATAAATTTTATCAACAGATAAAAATGAAAAATTAAACCACACTGGGTGCTCACTCCTTCAGATATTTACTGAGCACCTGCTCTGTGCCAGACACTATTTTGGGCACTGTTGATAAATTCAAGGTCCCTGGTCTTTGTGAATTACATTTTAGATGTTATGTAGAAGCATACATTCTATAAACCTAGGACCTGTTCTCTCAGATGGTTAATATCTTACCACGTCCCATGTAACTGACACAAGATCGCTTTGTATTAGCTGTTTCTAAGCTGATCTATTGCTTCTGTATAGTTTTATTATCTCTCCTTTCTCAGTGGATCCTTGAGTTCACAGACTAATTGAATTTGGTCAAGGGTTTTCTGTGTAAACTTGGACTCAGTGTGCATAGAAGTTCTGGAGGATATTCTCTTGATTTTTTTTTTTTTTTTTGCACTGTTAAATTTACTTAACAAACATTTGCTTCATAAATAATGGGGTGGAAAAGTCTAAACTTGTCTTTACTATCCTAAATTCTGAATGAGGTCGAAATTAATATGGTTTTATTGTAGTTCATTTTCAAATGTGTCTTTTATTTAGAAAGAAGTGTCTGAGTAAATATTGCAATTAAAGATGTAGAAGTAAATTCATACTGGCAATCTGATTTCACTTTAAGAGTAAATAGTGCTTTTTAAAGTTATCTTATTGTTTATCCTTGCAAAGGTCCATGATTTCCTGGCATCATGGGTCTTAATTCTCAGAAGTACTTTATCTACCTTTTGAATATAAAACACACTAAAACATATTAGTGAGGGTCACTTCTAATATTTTTATGAGTGAACTCTTCTTCATATCTTAAATATTGGTCATACTTTCTGCAAACCTTTAGTATCATGGAGTGTAGTTTAGTTGCATAATTTTACAGATTAGGAACTGAGATATGCATGGTTAAAATCCACATTCATAACATTCACCAATATTAATTATAAAATTCATGACATCCGCCAGTATTAATTATGAAATTCAAAAAAACTTGAATAAATATATTTGTACTAAAAAAAACATAAACTCGGTTTTGTCAATTCTGAATAAAACTATTTCCATTAATTCATGCCAGTTTCCTTCTGAACTGATAGCCCTAGGGACTGACTTTGCTTCTTTGGAACAATTCTTTGTAGAAGAAGATGTTGGCGTCTTCTTGTCTTCAGTAGAAAGACACATTAAATTTCCAGTTAGGGTCACAAAAACAAACAAATGAAAACCATCCCCATGCCAATGAAAGAGATACAAAGAGTAAAATTTAGGGCTTCCCTGGTGGTGCAGTGGTTGAGAGTTCGCCTGCCAATGCAGGGGACGTGGGTTCGTGCCCCGGTCCGGGAAGATCCCACATGCCGCGGAGCGGCTGGGCCCATGAGCCATGGCCGCTGAGCCTGCGCGGCAACGGGAGAGGCCACAACAGTGAGAGGCCCGAGTACCGCAAAAAAAATAAAAAATAAAAAAAAACAGAGTAAAATTTAACTCTTCTCAGAGAACAATATGTTAGGGGAAAGACTAAAAAACAATTTTTGGAATGTTAATGAAAATTGAGGATTACACTGCTAAACCATTTCTATGTAAATTAACGGAAGAGATTTCTTTTTGGAAATAAAACCCATCATGAGGAGGGTTGCTAAAACCTGTTTTTATCTCCAGGAGCATAAAATTCCAGGTCACAGTGACAAATAGAGTCATTAAATAGAGCAATTCATTATCTGACCTTAAAAAATGAACACTAATCAACGATACCACCCATAGCTTTGGTTTTAAAAACGAGGGTTTCTTACAGTTTTTCTAAAGAAAAATTGTTCTGATCAATGTCACTGCATCAACCATTCGGAGTGAAAGAAACATATTAATTGGCCTCCATATTTATTTTAATATCTTAAATATAACTCTTCAGGGCCAATGGTAGGTTAATCACTGTATTTAAATATAATTCACCCTCAGTCTGGTTCCTGATTCTTTTGACCGACCACCCAAGGCCACCTGTTCTTTGGCCAGGCCCTGGAGGAGAGTGTGACCAGTATCTTTGACTTTTAAAATATTGACTACAGCTACCTCCATGAAAAGAATTTTTTTTTATCTTAATTATCATATGTCTGCACTACTCTTGAGACGCATCTGCATTTCCAATTTCTCTCTTTCCTGCTCTCTTATTCTCCCCCTGGTTTATTTCACTCTCACTCACCATATCTCATTACCATCACTTGTGGTTCAGTCTTCAGCTCCCTGTCCTTCTCTCCAATACTCTTTGCAAAGGTCATTCAGCCCTCTAGTTTTAACTACTATCTGCCGGTTGAGGATTCCCAAAATAGACCTCCAATCTGGGTTCATCTGAGATACATCTTCTTCCCATTAGACATTTTCCCTTAAATATTCACTATAGCAATCTAAATTTTATCTTCCTCTACAAATCATTTCTTCCTCTCAATTGCCCTCTCTTGAGCTATATCAACATCATTCTTTTTTTTTTTTTTTTTTTTTTTTTTGCGGTACTCGGGCCTGTCACTGTTGTGGCCTCTCCCGTTGCGGAGCACAGGCTCCGGACGCGCAGGCTCAGCGGCCATGCCTCACGGGCCCAGCCGCTCCGCGGCATGTGGGATCTTCCCGGACCGGGGCACTAACCCCACCCCCGTGCCCCGTGCCTAGGCAGGCGGACTCTCAACCACTGCGCCACCAGAGAAGCGCACAAACT